>NC_133324.1:811653754-811963754 GCF_042186555.1 Aquarana catesbeiana
CCAAGGATTATTAATCACAACATGTGATTATATATGAGATTCTACAAATACCATAGCACAAAAATCTTAGACTAATTTGAAAAATGTGCCTGCTAGGCATTTTTGTAGCTATGCTTTGCAAAATGATATTTACAATTTGCTGCGGTAAGAGTGAATTTAATATATTTCATGTAACTATAAAAGATAAAAAGAGAACACCTTTACAGAAGTTTAGCATATGCTTTATATACACTAGATACAGCAATGGAGTTTTGCACTGTGTTAGCCATCAACAAAAGTAGAAGCGCTAATGTAGGTTTAGGGTGATACCATTTATTGACTAAATGAATAGATTGTGGGGCAAGTTTTTGAGGCACTCTGGCCACTTCTACTAATATACACAGGAGCTAATACTGGAACCCCTTTAGCTTCAGGCTGTTAGCAGTACAACCACAACAGATCTGAATCCCGCCTTGGGGTTCATTATATCCCAAACAGCACAATGATTTTGGTAATTTTTAAAAGACGTTTATAGGTTAGGGCCTGGATTACAAATAATATGTTGATCCACTGGAAATCTACTAGAACAAGCAATCATTTTTAGGGTGTAACTCTACTTTAGTTGAGCAAAAATCCCCTCTGAGTGATCAATGTATATTGCAAGGGTTTTAGTGGATAAGTGCACACGCCCGTTTAGGCAATTTTGCCTGCCTCCCCTTTCCTAACCTAACCCACCCTCCCCCTCCACAGATGCATACTCACCTCGATCCAATGACCCCAGTTCCACTGTTTGTTTACATCAAAACTGTTTAGCTATTCACTGTTCTGCACATTAGTGTCCCATAGACTTTTATGTAGCTGTGTCCTAAGGCCAGAGATGATCATAAATAGTCCCAAAGAAGTATATTGGGCTACAATGAGCAGGCGTGGCCAGGACAGTGAAGACTTGCATAATTGGATGTAAACAAACAACAGATTCACCGCTGGATCAAGTTAGGTATGAATCTGTGGAGACGGAGGGTGGGTTAGTTTAGGCCAAGGGAAGGGGTCAAAAAAGATAAGTGCACTTATTCTTTAACAAACATCGATGCAGATTTCTGCTCTTTGTTCCGAGAAAATAGCTATAAATCTAAATCTAATCAGTTCCAGGGACAGCTGCCCACATCCACATCCTATGTGATATATAGTGAAACAAACTGAAAAGAAGCCCCTCAAAGACAAAGAGGCGCCAATACTTTCAGGGATGTGAAGTTGTCAGTTATAGTCTCCAGTTATGTCTATTGCATTTCATACTTTGATAGTTTTAGAAAGTTACAGTCTCTGCAGACTGAAATGATATGGTCATTGTTTTATGGTATAATACTGTTTAACAAAAATTTAGTTTTTCCTTAATACTATGTACTTTACATCTTTTTATCTTTTTTTTTGCATTCCATGCGTGTTTCCCACACTACGTTGAAAAAGCACTGGGTGCGTGATCTCGCCCAAGAATCGCATAGGAATGCAGAGCGATTTCCTGTGTAATTCCAGTGTGTACCGGCACTTAATAAGGAAAGAAAATCTATACAAAAAGTGATATACGGTATCTCACAAAAGTGAGTACACGCCTCACATTTTGTAAATATTATATTATATCTTTTCATGTGACATCACTGAAGAGATGACACTTTACTACAATGTAAAGTAGTGAGTGTACAGTTTGTATAACAGTATAAATTTGCTGTCCCCTCAAAATAACTCAACACACAGCCATTAATGTCTAAACCGCTGGCAACAAAAGTGAGTACACCCCTAAGTGAAAATTTCCAAATTGGGCTCAATTAGCAATTTTCCCTTCCCGGTGCCATGTGACCCGTTAGTGTTACAAGGTCTCAGGTGTGAATGGGGAGCAGGTGTGTTAAATGTGGTATTCTCATTCTCACTCTTTCATACTGATCACTGGAAGTTCAACATGGCACCTCATGGCAAGGAACTCTCTGAGGATCTGAAAAAAAGAATGGTTGCTCTACATAAAGATGGCCTAGGCTATAAGAAGATTGTTAAGACCCTGAAACTGAGCTGCAGCATGGTTGCCAAGACCATACAGCAGTTTCACAGGACAGGTTCCACTCAGAACAGGCCTCGCCATGGTCGACCAAAGAAGTTGAGTGCATGTGCTCAGCATCATATCCACAAGTTGTCTTTGGGAAATAGATGTATGAGTGCTGCCAGCATTGCTGCAAAGGTTGAATGGGTGGGGGGATCAGCCTGTCAGAGCTCAGACCATACGCTGCACACTGCATGAAATTGGTCTGCATTGCTGTCGTCCCAGAAGGAAGCCTCTTCTAAAAGATGATGCACAAGAAAGCCTGCAAACAGTTTGCTGAAGACAAGCAGACTAAGGACATGGATTACTGGAACCATGTCCTGTGGTCTGATGAAACCAAGATAAACTTATTTGGTTCAGATGATGTCAAGCGTGTGTCGCGGCAACCAGGTGAGGTGTACAAAGACAAGTATGTCTTGCCTACAGTTAAACATGGTGGTGGGAGTGCCATGGTCTAGGGCTGCATGAGGGCTGCCGGCACTGGGAATCTACAGTTCATTGAGGGAACCATGAATGCCAACATGTACTGTGACATACTGAAGCAGAGCATGATCACCTATCTTCGGAGACTGGGCCGCAGGGCAGTATTCCAACATAACGACCCCAAACACACCTCCAAGATGATTACTGCCTTGCTAAAGAAGCTGAAGGTAAAGGTCTCCAGACCAAGCATGTCTCCAGACCTAAACCCTACTGAGCATCTGTGGAGCATCCTCAAATGGAAGGTGGAGGAGCGCAAAGTCTCTAACATCCACCAGCTCAGTGATGTCGTTATGGAGGAGTGGAAGAGGACTCCAGTGGCAACCTGTGAAGCTCTGGTGAACTCCATGCCCAAGAGGGTTAAGGCAGTGCTGGAAAATAATGGTGGCCACACAAAATATTGACACTTTTGGGCCCAATTTGGACATTTTCACTTAGGGGTGTACTCACTTTTGTTGGCAGTGGTTTAGACATTAATGGCTGTGTGTTGAGTTATTTTGAGGGGACAGCAAATTTACACTTTTATACAAGCTGTACACTCACTACTTTACATTGTAGCAAAGTGCAATTTCTTCAGTGTTGTCACATGAAAAGATATAATAAAATATTTACAAATATGTGAGGGGTATATATCTGAGGTGAGCATATTTTTCCACCTAGTAGATGCTAAAGGGAGTATTAAGATATACATTAAGACTAATTGAAGACAGGCAATGGGCACTGGGTGTATAACAACCTTGGGACAACATTCTAATAAATTAATAATTGTGTTTCCAAGGCGTTCTTGGAAATACTGGTACACAGTATGTTGCAACATTTCCTTAACATTAGCTTGAAAATTAGAAATTTGAGTAAACTAACATTAAACCTCAACATACTGTAGATCAGTCCCTAATGTTTTAATCTGTGTTCTACATGTATAAATGACTCTGTACTTTAACTACCCTTTATGAGTAGGGATGAGCTTCGAGTTCGAGTCGAACTCATGTTCGACTCGAACATTGGCTGTTCGCAAGTTCGCCGAACAGCGAACAATTTGGGGTGTTTGCGGCAAATTCAAATGCCGCAGAACACCCTTTAAAAGTCTATGGGAGAAATCAAAAGTGCTAATTTTAAAGGCTTATATGCAAGTTATTGTCATAAAAAGTGTTTGGGGACCCGGGTCCTGCCCCAGGGGACATGGATCAATGCAAAAAAAAGTTTTAAAAACCGCCGTTTTTTCAGGAGCAGTGATTTTAATAATGCTTAAAGTCAAACAATAAAAGTGTAATATCCCTTTAAATTTCGTAGCTGGGGGGTGTCTATAGTATGCCTGTAAAGGGGCGCATGTTTCCCGTGTTTAGAACAGTCTGACAGCAAAATGACATTTCGAAGGAAAAATTCCATTTAAAACTACCCGCGGCTATTGCGTTGCCGACAATACACATAGAAGTTAATTGATAAAAACGGCATGGGAATTCAACACAGGGAAACCCCGAACCAAAATTTAAAAAAAAATGACGTGGGAGTCCCCCTAAATTCCATACCAGGCCCTTCAGGTCTGGTATGGATATTAAGGGGAACCCCGGCCAAAATTTAAAAAAAAAATGACGTGGGGTTCCCCCTAAATTCCATACCAGACCCTTCAGGTCTGGTATGGATTTTAAGGGGAACCCCGCGCCAAAAAAAAAAAAAAACAGCGTGGGGTCCCCCCAAAAATCCATACCAGACCCTTATCCGAGCACGCAACTTGGCAGGCCGCAGGAAAAGAGGGGGGACGAGAGTGCGGCCCCCCCTCCTGAACCGTACCAGGCCACATGCCCTCAACATTGGGAGGGTGCTTTGGGGTAGCCCCCCAAAACACCTTGTCCCCATGTTGATGAGGACAAGGGCTTCATCCCCACAACCCTGGCCGGTGGTTGTGGGGGTCTGCGGGCGGGGGGCTTATCGGAATCTGGAAGCCCCCTTTAACAAGGGAACCCCCAGATCCCGGCCCCCCCTGTGTGAAATGGTAAGGGGGTACTTACCCCTACCATTTCACTAAAAACTGCTCTTCTGGTTCTTCCTCCGGCGTTCTCATCCAGCATCTCCTCTGCGGCATCTTCTATCTTCTTCTCCTCGGGCCGCTCCGCACCCATGGCATGGGGGGAGGCTCCCGCTCTTTTCTTCATCTTCTTCTTCATCCTCTTCTCTTCTTCCTTCTTCTCTTCTTCACAGGGAAGTCCCGTCAAGTCACCGTGCATCAGAGGGGGGCGAGGTCACCGGGTGGCCCCGCCCCCCGTTATTTAAGAACTGTCAGACGAGAAGACTCCGTTACACAGCGGGAGCCTCCCTCCATGCCAGCATAGGTGCGGAGCAGCCCGGAGAAGAAAATAAAGAAGAGAAGAAGGAAGAAGATAAGAGGATGAAGAAGAAGATGAAGAGAAGAGTGGGAGCCTCCCCCCATGCCATGGGTGCGGAGCGGCCCGAGGAGAAGAAGATAGAAGACGCCGCGGAGGAGATGCTGGACGAGAACACCGGAGGAAGAACCAGAAGAGCCAGAAGAACCAGAAGAAGAAGAAGATGAAGGAAGATAGAAGAAAGAAGAAGCATTTAAATAAAGGAATTGTCAAAAACTGTCTCTTGTCATTTTTAACATTTTTGACAGTTTTTTAGTGAAATGGTAGGGGTAAGTACCCCCTTACCATTTCACACAGGGGGGGGGCCGGGATATGGGGGTCCCCTTGTTAAAGGGGGCTTCCAGATTCCGATAAGATTCTGATAAGCCCCCCGCCCCCTGCTTGGATAAGGGTCTGGTATGGAATTTTGGGGGGACCCCACGCCGTTTTTTTTTTTTTTTGGCGAGGGGTTCCCCTTAAAATCCATACCAGACCTGAAGGGTCTGGTATGGAATTTAGGGGGACTCCCACGTCATTTTTTTTTTTTTTATTTTGATTCGGGGTTTCCTTGTGTTGAATTCCCATGCTGTTTTTATCAATGAACTTCTATGTGTATTGTCGGCAATGCAATAGCCGCGGGTAGTTTTAAATGAAATTTTTCCTTCGAAATGTCATTTTGCTGTCAGACTGTTCTAAACACGGAAACATGCGCCCCTTTACAGGCATACTATAGATACCCCCCAGGTACAAAATTTAAAGGGATATTACACTTTTATTGTTTGACTTTAAGCATTATTAAAATCACTGCTCCTTAAAAAACGGCCGTTTTTAAAACTTTTTTTTGCATTGATCCATGTCCCCTGGGGCAGGACCCGGGTCCCCAAACACTTTTTATGACAATAACTTGCATATAAGCCTTTAAAATTAGCACTTTTGATTATTCTTGTTCATGTCCCATAAACTTTAACGGTGTTCGCGTGTTTGAGCGAACTTTTTTCCTGTTCACATGTTCTGGTGCGAACCGAACAGGGGGGTGTTCGGCTCATCCCTATTTATGAGTGATATAAACCATTGCTGGTGCACAGTTCTACTTGGGGCATTAGGATTTTTCTGTATCTACTAACTACTGTTTATTTATTTATTGTTAGGGAT
Source organism: Aquarana catesbeiana (assembly GCF_042186555.1). Taxonomy (NCBI): domain Eukaryota; kingdom Metazoa; phylum Chordata; class Amphibia; order Anura; family Ranidae; genus Aquarana; species Aquarana catesbeiana. Next base: position 811,659,809 of record NC_133324.1, read on the forward strand.
GGGATTTTTTAGAGGGCTCTGATAATGTGCAATGCTGAACTTAATTGTGTTCAATAGGGAATGTGGGGGGTTTACTCTTTCTGCACCTCACTGTAACAGGAATGACTTTCACCAATGTTTAACACGGAATTTTAACATTTACACTACACTAATATATTCTTTTTATTCAGTGACTATTGTAAAAGCAGCAATTTTCTACTATTACAGGAAAATTAAATATTTTAAGACAATCAACCTACTTTTCTGCCTAACATCTAAGAGTTTAGTTTTGCTTAAGCCATTAGAGCAACATTAAGCATTCTGATAAAAGACAAAATTGTAGTCAGCGACATTTCTATTTTATGTTCTCTATAGGAAGCTGCCTTTTGTCTGCCTTTAGCAATAAAGATATAATGACACTTATTTTATGCCAGTATTTTAACAAAGGTTGCAAGACTTTATAATGAAAATGCCATTTCTAAAGTGCGTATTCCCTATACAGTAGGTACATTGCATGTATTTACCTTCGTAATGGACAGTAAAAAAATTGTACTCAGCCAACAAGCATGAAAACCTACTCACATGGATCCCTCAATGTACTGTACAATATCAGTTTTCAGCAATAATGTAAAATTCACAAAGTGTATAACAATTATTGTGAGGTGAACAATATTCTAAGATACCAGACTAGATGCATCAAGCTGCAATATGTAAAATACCAACAAAAAGTGTCTTTAAAACCTAAATTAGGGCAGCCTAAATCCCTAATACATATAAAATGTCATTGGGTGTTTCATAAAAGTGCCCATGCTATATCTTGCCGCCTTGTCAAAAATTTGTCATGGCTGTCCACTGTTGGTGTGGGTAGCAAGTAAAACTATAGATTTATGTTGTACTGTATTTGTGATGTACAACAGAAGTTACAGATGTACAGTTGAATACTGAGGAATAAATGATTGGAAAAGATACATTTTAATTGCCTTCGTTTTAAAGGATACAGTATCTCCATTTTTGCTGATAATCATTCAAACTTGAAGAGGATTGACAGAAAGAGCGTCTGCAGGGGATAGCACCAGAGAGGGGGTGATTTTTAAAAAAAATGTACTTCAGTAACTGTTGGACAATACAAAACAACAAAACAAAAACAATACATCTGCTTTAAAACATAAATGTTCTACTTTACAATAATCTAGTTAAATGGTCGTATTCTAATGGGAAAGAAATTCAGACCAAACTAGGGTGAGAGACTCAACACAGGCTAGAGACTCATGTCACTACTATTCATTGGTGTAGGGAGGTCAGTCGGTATTGGGTGCTGACACAGGGTGTCGGCTGCTCCAAATGTTTTTTTTGTACAGTGCTTCAGTGCCAATGCTAATGGAACTTGCTGGACCACTTCTGTCCATCTGACAGAGGCAGTTCCCCCTTGGCCGATCAAACGCCAAGGTGACGATTTATCCTCACTCTGAACTGCTGCTACTTCTGGTAAATTGATGGGGACAATCTGTACTGAAGATGAGTCTGTGCCTGGGGGAGCTGTACTGAGGGGTTAGGTTGGGACAGGAGGGTCTGTACTGGGGAGGGAGTCTGTACTAAGGGGGTGAGCTGGAAACAGGGGTTCTGTACTGGGAGGGAGATTTATGGTTGTGGGGCATAGGGACTTGGGGAGATTTGTACTGGCAGGAGGAGATCATTTTTATATTGTCAATTAGCCTATTCATTACCTGTTCTTATCCTCTGCTAAGACCTCTGCATCATGTACTGCTTACATTGGTTATCATGTACAGTATAGCTGTCTCCTTGCTTGCTGCATTGTCAGATGGCTGTGGGGGGGTGCTCAGTCCAACCACGTAGCTAGGGTAGTATATAGGGATATGAGACAAAACCCTACTGTATATGTACTTTGTCCCCAGGGGAACAGAACACTGAAAAAAAATTAAGTTGGAATTCTTCAAAGCATTAAGTTCTGGAGTTTAGAATTCTTGTAATTTTGTACATTTAAACTTAGCCTACTTTATGTCCTTCTGCATCATTTATAGCTTATCACAGTACACCCATACGAATAAAATAAAATGCATACATATTGTATATCAGATACAAAGCTACACTAACTGAATGACGTTAAAGCTGGCTATACATTAGTAGATTTTTAGATGAAAGTTTAAACAACAATTCTCAGTACATAATAATGTTTAGAATTATTTTTCATAGTCATCTTTTTTTTTTTTTATTCAAGATCTCCTGTTTTTTGGATTATTTTTAAATTAGTTTCTAGTGATCTCCATAATTTTTTTTTTTGCGTGTCATGCTTATACAACATTATTATCTTGTATTTTTATAAAGCTCAAGGAGGTTTGTTGGTGTCCCTTGTTAATTAGACATTATATTTTTGAAATGTACCTGCCTACTCACAAACAAACTGTCCTATTTGAAGAAAAACATAGGCAAGTATTCTCATATAAAAAATCTCCATTTATTCAGGCTCATAATAACCAAATAAAGAGGAAGGCAACACTGGAGAAACTGTATGAAACTGTATGAATTTGCAAAGCCTTTGGCCCCCAGGGCACACATCAACTCTTTGTAAATAAAAATTGGTAGTCTGAGAAGTTCACATAATAGGGAGCACAATCTGGTCCAGGACTCCCAGAGATCATGAACATGTGGTACTATAACAGCCTGCATCTTTTGTCAGACCAGACTGAACCCAGGTGGTGTCTTCTTGGAGTTCCTGTGACGGAACAGCGCTGTATAGCGGAATCATCTGGGAGTACACCACAACTCTTTCATCGGAGACAGATAGCCGCCCTGCTCCTTGAGGATCTTAGGCACATAGAAATCTTGTCCGGGACCCAGGACCAACCCCCAGAGAAGCTGATATGAGCGGTGTTTCACTTATGCTGTAACCTCAGTGTAATGAGGTAAGGGGCCACTAACTACTAGTGTAGGATTGCTGCATGGAGAGGACCCAGTAACCCTTTCTGGTCTTTGCACTTCACAACTCCCACCCATTCAAGTGATTGGTCTATGAGGAAAGTTTGCTGTTTGCACGGATTCACTGATTGGCACCTTAAGGACTGATGAGCTTTTGAAGACTTTTATTTATTTGTTGCACAAGTCACTTTCACTGCATTGTATTCATGTCTGTATGTGTTTTACCATCTGAGCACTGATTTGTTTGCACTGGACACTTTAGATTATCAAGTACGCTCCGTGATTTACCCGGACGTACAGTGTAACATTGTATTTTTCCTAATATTATATATGCCGCATATTGGGCTATTTATCTTGTGTAATCCACACACCCTTATATGCACATTTTGACTGACACTGCATGGTTTATATTGTTTATGATGATGATATTGCACTTTACTTATATTCACAAGTTCGGATATATTGATTGATCACTCTTTGAGATTAGTTCTATCCAATTGTAACTTATACCACTTTATACTATTGCATCCACTGGCAATACACCTTATGCCCATGTCTTTGGGCTAGCTGGATATACATTCACACTTTGAGCACTGTAGCACGTCGTTTATTTTTTATTTTATTTATTTTTTTGGATTAGCGCAGCACCATCCTCATTTGCTAGATGATTTATGTATTAGGGAGAATCTACATCCAAAAAATATTACGGCTTTTTTTTTGTTAAAAAAAGAAAATTTGAATAATGTTTTAATACAGTTTAAAAGCCAAATTTGGAAGATGCACAGTGTGTCAACATGTGCTATCTGCCATCAGGGGATATCAATGTACGCATTTTGTGGGTGCAACCCCTTCCTCGCAACTCTAATAGGTGAGAGGAAGGGGTTGCACCCCCAAAACACGTCCATTGATCCCCCATGATGGGAGATAGCACATGTTGACATTAGGCAGGAGATCAGGAGGGAAATCCCCATTTTGACTCCCAGTTTGTGTCCATCTTCTAAATTTGGCTTTTACAGGGTACATCACCCCATCTGATGAAGGCAATATCAACACATTTTTGACACTATAATGTCTGATATTGCCTTCAGTTTTTCAATGTTGAACTTTGTAAGTTCCTGAGTTGTGTATGTTATGTTTTGAAACATGCCTGTTTATGTACAAAAAAAAATTTCAAGGTAAAACTTTATAAAACCAAGATGTTATTTTGTTGACAAAAAATTTTTATAACGCACATGTGAATGTGCATGGAGTAAAAGGTTTTATACTCAACAATGTGTGGCTTCTTCTTTCAATGCTCAATACCAGTTTTTGTATTAAGCTGGTGTTTACAGTGACAATGGGTGTTATTTAAATAATGGAAAAAACACTTGACAAGTGCACTAGGAGAACCTAGGAGACAGATAAAAGAAACACAAGCAGTAAATCAAATTCAAGATTTTATCATGTCAATTCTTTTTTTATTTTGAATATATTTATTTATGACGCACTTCACGGGCGCTTTGGGGGGCAAGCCAGGACAGCAAGCTTCCAGGGCCGTCACTGTTGTTTCATGAAGTCCGGCCTCAGGCCCAACTGAGGCTACATAACTAGAAGTATTTCGCTTTAAAAAGTTGTGCAGTATGCAGCATGATAACACGATGTGATTACGTTTGTACTCCGCCATATTTATTGCCGTTAGAAATAGGTGGAATTGGCTGACCATTAACTCAAAGGTATTCTCCACGACTCTTCTCCAGGGTGAAGATCCTCTAGGGGAATGGCCTCATCATGTGATCATCCAGACCAAATACTTCATCAGGGATAAAAACAAATGGGAGTCCTTCAACGTTCTCTTCCACAGGTGGCAATCCCAAGCCACCAATCTGGAGACTTCAGTAGAACTCGATCTGTAGAAAGACTCCACCATCCGACATCCGCCCATTCTTCCCCACGTTCACATAGAGAAACTCGTATGTCGCCAACACCACCGCCATCAACACAATACTATGAAACCCCTTATAGTTAAAATAGTATGACCCTGAGTGGGGTGGTGGGATGATGTGGACGTGCTTCCCAACGATGAGCAAATTGGGAAGCCACAGTCTGCCATTCCTGTGGTGTTGAAGGAAATTGTGGAGTCAAAAAAGAAAAAAAATATTAGTACTTTTGCACATAACATTGCAAGCAGATTAAACACAAACATTCTTGGCCAACATCAGTATAACATTTATTTGAAGGAGTATTTAAAGACAAAAATATAAGGTCCACTTATCAGATTTCTCACCCCCTCTGATGGCCTATTAGAAACATTTTAGGGGGGGGTAAAAATGAGTTTTGGACCCCAAAAAAAGCCTCTGGCACTCTGTCTGAATTTAAGGACAGCAATAACATTTGAACACATTTTAGGGGGTGTTTAGGGTAAAGCACTACAATGGAGCTGACAAAATTCATTGTTAAGTGACTAGGCTAGGTGTATATGGGTTAAGGATAGCATGCTGGGGAGGTTAGTGAAAGCAAATATGCATGGAGGACAAAAAAGGAGCATTAAAAGCTTCCAGCATGCATGAGGACAAAGGTGACATTCACAGAATATTACAATCATGGTAATTAGGGAATGATGAAAGAAATACAATACATTAGCATACACTAAATACATAGAATGTGATGTTAACAGAGAAAACTTACCCTAATATAGTCCTTCTGCAGGACCTGTATGATGGCAGAACAGGTCTCTGGAATAATGTTCCCCAGAGCCTGGGGGATGCCTGTAGAGAACTTGAGGTCCTGTAGACTTCTCCCCATCGCCAAGTACCGCAATGTGGCAACTAGTCTCTGCTCCGGGGTGATGGCTTGCCGCATACAGGTGTCCTGCTTCGTAATATAAGGGGACAGCAAAGCCAACAAACGGTGAAAAAGGGGGTCCATCATCTGGAGAAAATTCCTAAAATCATCAGGGTTATTCTCCTGGATCTCCCGCAGCAAAGGCATTACGAGAGAATTGGTCACGCTGGAGCAACCAATTCTTGGTCCATGAACTCCTCCCCACCCTGTTCATGGACTGGGCTTGGGTCAAAGCAAGAACCCCAACACCAAGCGCCCACACAGCACGAACTCTACGATGAGCACATACCTGCAACATGGCTTCAAAACAATCGGCTGGTCAGAACGAACTAACAGAACGCACTGAAGAACAGCAAGACCTGTGAAAAGCGATCTGAAAATCAGAATCAGATACGAACTGACTACACGCACTGAAAACCACATACAAACCCACAAGCACAAACTGAAGAGCAATAATGGACTGAAAAGCACGAAAGCTGAAAAGTGCGAATCGTCTCTCACCAATCTTCTACTAACACGAGATAAACATGAGATTAGCAGAAGGAGCCCAAAGGGTGGCGCACTGGGTATTGAACTTCCATTTTCTAGTCCCATCGTACGTGTTGTACGTCACCTCGTTCTTGACGGTCGGAATTTGGTGTGACCGTGTGTATGCAAAGCAAGCTTGAGCGGAACCATCCAAGTTTTTTCGGACAGAAATTCCGATTGTGTGTACGCGGCATTAGTAGTTGGCTTGTGTTTTAGGATGTAGGACTACTTTTTTAAGGCCTATTTCTTTTTAAAAGTCAAACTTTTGGTAGTCCAAACCTCCTAAATTATTATAAAAAAACAAATGCTGCTATACTCTGAAGAGTACCCAATAAGCCCTACAACCTGGACCACTCTGCTATGCAAAACAAAATTAAAATTTTAACCGCTTCAGCCCCAGAAGATTTGGCTGCTCAATGACCAGGCCATTTTTTGTGATTCGGCACTGTGTCACTTTAACCACTTGACGACCGCCTCACGCCGATGTACGTCGGCAAGGTGGCACGGACAGGCAAAATCACGTACATATACAGTACGTGATTTGCCTTTCGCGGGTGGGGGGTCCAATCGGACCCCCCCCGGTGCCCGAGGCGGTCGCCATTTCTTCCCGGGCGATGAGAGGTCAGGGGGAGGCCATCAATTGTTGGCCACCCCCTCCCGATCGCTCCCGGCGAATGAAAATGCTTCCTTTCCCTCTGTAATGTAAACAGAGGGAAAGGAAGTGATGTCATCCCTCCTCGAGCCGGTCTTTTCATCCCGGCGCCGAGGAGAGAAGACATCAAGTAAGTCTGCACAACACTACACTAACAGTAGAACACGCCAGGCACACTTGTCACCCCCCATCACCCCCCGATCACCCCCCTGTACCCCCTGTCACTCTGACACCAATAGCATTTTTTTTTTTGCATTGGTGTCAGTTTGTGTCAGTTACAAGTGTTAGGGCAGTTAGGTTAGCCCCCTTTAGGTCTAGGGTACCCCCCCTTAGGTCCAGGGTACCCTCCTAACCCCCCCTAATAAAGGTTAACCCCTTGATTACCCCCCGTCACCAGTGTCGCTAAGCGATTGTTTTTCTGATCGCTGTATTAGTGACACAGGTGACGCTAGTTAGGGAGGTAAGTATATAGGTTCGCTGTCAGTGTTTTATAGCGACAGGGACCCCAATATACTACCTGCTAAAGGTTTTAACCCCCTGATTGCCCCCTAGTTAACCCTTTCACCAGCGATCACCGTTTAAGTGTTACGGGTGACGCTGGTTAGCTAGTTTGTTTTTTGTAGTTTATTATAGTTTATTATAGTTTTAGGGCACCCGCCGTTTATTACCTTATAAAGGTTTAACCCCCTAATTGCCCGGCAGTGATATAAATTACGTTTTTAGGGTCAGCTAAGGTCTGCGTCGCCCCAGGCAGCGTCAGGTTAGCGCCAGTACCGCTAAAACCCATGCACGCAGCATACACCTCCCTTAGTGCTATAGTATCTGAGCGGATCGATATCTGATCCGATCAGATCTATACTCCCCAGCAGTTTAGGGTTCCCATAAACATAGTGTTAGCGGGATCAGCCCAGATACCTGCTAGCACCTGCGTTTTGCCCCTCGGCCCAGCCCTGCCCAGCCCACCCAAGTGCAGTATCGATCGATAACTGACACTTACAAAACACTAAGCACACATAACTGCAGCGTTCACAGAGTCAGGCCTGATCCCTGCGATCGCTAACAGTTTTTTGGTAGCGTTTTGATACAGTCGCTGACAGTCAGGAGCTTTTTTGCCTGTGAGTCTCACTAGTGTACCCCTAAATTTAGAGCCCAAAACGGCAAATCAAAGGTACACTAGTGAAGAGGCCTACACGTTTCTGAGCATGACAGATAGTGAAGAGGAAGTCACTCATCTGTCAAGTTCAGGCTCAGAATACGATCCTGTAGAGGACAGCGGCTGCATGACAGATAGCTCTGACGACGGAGTTCTGGTCCCTGCTAAGGTCAGGCGTACCAGACCACAATCCTCTTCTGTCCTTGAAGTGCAAGAACCGCAGGGCTCTCGTATGGAGCAGAGAAGTACTAGCGCCGCTATTCCTTCTGGTGAACTGGCAAGCACCAGCGGCCTAGTACACCCTGGTCGTACATCCAGCACTGCAGTATCACGTGGTGACGTGGCGAGTCCCATAAGTGCAGTTCAAGCTGGTGAGGTGGCAAGCACTAGTAGTGTCCCGCTGCCACCAAGAAGACAAAGACAGGCCCATCGTGCCCATAGTGCCCTTCCTGCTGCATTCGCCAATCCGAATTGGGAACCCACCACTTCTGCAGCACCCGTACTTCCCCCTTTCACTGGCCAACCCGGAATTCAGGTGGAAACAGTTGACTTTACGCCACTGGATTTTTATTCACTGTTTTTCACCGAAGATCTCTATAGATCTATTGTGGACCAAAGCAATTTATACGCTGGTCAACACATCGCCGCTAATCCCCAGTCCTCCCTTGCCAGAGATTGGAGACCAATTACGGTCTCCGAATTTAAGATCTTTCTGGGCCTTTCCCTCCTCATGGGGTTGAATAAAAAGAGTAAGTTGCGGTCATATTGGTCCACTGACCCAATTTACCATTCGCCCTTGTTCTCTGCTTCCATGGCCAGGGCACAATACGAGCAGATTTTGCGGTTCATGCACTTCAACGACAATGAACTCTGTCGTCCTCGTGGAGACCCTGCATACGATCGGCTCTACAAAATTCGGCCCCTCGTAAACCACTTCAATCAACGTTTTGCAGACTTGTTTACCCCCCATCAAGTTGTCTGCATTGATGAGTCCCTGATTAAATTTTCTGGCCGCTTGTCATTCAAACAGTACCTTCCCAGCAAGCGTGCCAGATACGGGGTCAAGATGTATAAGCTTTGTGACAGGGCCACAGGCTATACATACAGTTTTATGGTTTACGAGGGCAAACTGCCCTGACTACATAGGAAGTGCTGGCAAGATAGTGTGGGATTTGGTGTCACCCTTATTCGGAAAGGGGTACCACTTGTACGTGGACAATTATTATACGAGCGTGCCACTTTTTAGTCACTTGTTTGATCATCAGATTGGAGCATGTAGCATCGTGCGACCTAATCGCCGGGGCTTTCCCCAGCGGCTTGTAGATTCCCGTCTTAGGCTGGGGGAGAGAGCCTGCTTGAAGTATAATAATTTGCTCGCTATGAAGTGGAGGGATAAGAAGAATGTTTTCGTTCTCACCTCCCTTCATGCAGACACGACGACCCAAATTCCTACGGCGACTGGTGTTGTGGAGAAACCCCTCTGTGTCCACGAATACAACCTTAATATGGGAGGGGTGGACCTCAACGACCAGTTGTTGGCGCCGTACCTAGTTGCCCGTAAGGCCAGACGCTGGTACAAAAAAGTGTCTGTTTATTTATTTCAATTGGCTTTGCTGAACGCTCATGTGCTATACAGAGCTTCAGGACGGACTGGATCCTTCCTTAAATTCCAGGAAGAGATCGTCAGAGCCCTTCTGTTTCCAGACGGTGCTCTACCTCACCTTCCCCAACTAAATGCAGTAAGCCGGCTGCATGAGAGGCATTTTCTTTATGCCATCCCGAGTACCCCTACCCAACGAGCCCCCCAAAAAAGATGTTGTGTCTGCAGCAAGCGCGGATTTAGGCGTGACACCCGGTCTTATTGTCCCTCCTGTCCTGGCAATCCTGGTCTTTGCATGGGTGAATGCTTTGAACGCTACCATACACTAGTTGAGTATTAGCGTAGGGTTCAGCACTGCACAGACTAGGCACACTAACACAGGGTCTCCCAAGATGCCATTGCATTTTGAGAGACCCAAACCTGGAACCAGTTACAAAAGTTAAAAGTTACTAAAAAAAAGTGTAAAAAAAAAAATAAAAACACAAAAAAAAATAAAATAAAAAAAACAAAAATAGTTGTTGTTTTATTGTTCTCTCTCTCTCTATTCTCTCTCTATTGTTCTGCTCTTTTTTACTCTATTCTATTCTGCAATGTTTTATTGTTATTATGTTTTACCATGTTTGCTTTTCAGATTTTTTATACTTTACTGTTTACTGTGTTTTGTTGGTAACCATTTTATTGTTTTCAGGTACGCCATTCAGTTGCAGCGCGGATTTATTTATCTTGACAGCAACAGCGTTTGCTCCCACGATATATAAAGCCGTGACTCCAGCGCTGTCGGAGGTGATTTCACCACCACAGTTACATACTTCAGCATATATGCCGAAGCGTGGGGGCAGCAGTGGGTGGAGGAGCAATTTGCTCCTGCCTTTTGCGGGAGGATGCCCCCATGCTTCGGCATATATATATTTTAGGCACAGGTTGCGTTAAATGTTTTATTTTTTACTATGTTTTTTTTTTGTATTTGCTTTGCAGGTATGGTAAGTCTTACTGTTGTACTGTAATGTTACTTTGTTTTATTGTTAACCATCATTTGCTTAGCAGGTACGCCATTCAGTTGCAGCGCGGATTTATTTATCTTGACAGCAACAGCGTTTGCTCCCACGATATATAAAGCCGTGACTCCAGTGCTTTTGGAGGTGATTTCACCACCACAGTTACATACTTCAGCATATATGCCGAAGCGTGGGGGCAGCAGTGGGTGGAGGAGCGATTTGCTCCTGCCTTTTGCGGGAGGATGCCCCCATGCTTCGGCATATATAAATGGTGCATGTATGCCCATCATTAGAAGTGGGTGGATGAAGGGAGGTATTCTAATGGTGGGCATACCCACCGATCAATATCTTTTTTTCGTTCAGCCCACAGGCTGCATGAAAAAAAAGTTTACAATATATGCCCAACAAGGACCAGCAACGTACTGGTATGTTGCTGGACTTTGAGTGGTTATACCAGAATGATGCCTGCAGGTTTAGGTATCATCTTGGTATCATTCTTTTCAGCCAGCGATCGGCTTTCATGTAAAAGCAATCTTAGCGGCTAATTAGCCTCTAGACTGCTTTTGCAAGCAGTGGGAGGGAATGCCCCCCCACCGTCTTCCATGTTTTTCTCTGGCTCTCCTGTCCCAACAGGGAACCTGAAAATGCAGCCGGTGATTCAACCAGCTGACCATAGAGCTGATCAGAGACCAGAATGGCTCCAAACATCTCTATGGCCTAAGAAACCGGAAGCTACGAGCATTTCATGACTTAGATTTCGCCGAATGTAAACAGCACCATTGGGAAATTGGGAAAGCATTTTATCACACCGATCTTGGTGTGGTCAGATGCTTTGAGGGCAGAGGAGAGATCTAGGGTCTAATAGAGCCCAATTTTTAAAAAAAAAGAGTACCTGTCACTACCTATTGCTATCATAGGGGATATTTACATTCCCTGAGATAACGATAAAATTAATAAAAAAAAATAAAAATGAAAGGAACAGTTTAAAAATAAGATAAAAAAGCAAAAAAATAATAAAGAAAAAAAAAAAAAAAAAAAAAGCACCCCTGTCCCCCCTGCTCTCGCGCAAAGGCGAACGCAAGCGTCGGTCTGGCGTCAAATGTAAACAGCAATTGCACCATGCATGTGAGGCATCACCGCGAAGGTCAGAACGAGGGCAGTAATTTTAGCAGTAGACCTCCTCTGTAAATCTAAAGTGGTAACCTGTAAAGGCTTTTAAAGGCTTTTAAAAATGTATTTATTTTGTCGCCGCTGCACGTTTGTGCGCAATTTTAAAGCATGTCATGTTTGGTATCCATGTACTCGGCCTAAGATCATCTTTTTTATTTCATCAAACATTTGGGCAATACAGTGTGTTTTAGTGCATTAAAATTAAAAAAAGTGTGTTTTTTCCCCAAAAAATCCGTTTGAAAAATCGCTGCGCAAATACTGTGTGAAAAAAAATATGAAACACCCACCATTTCAATCTGTAGGGCATTTGCTTTAAAAAAATATATAATGTTTGGGGGTTCAAAGTAATTTTCTTGCAAAAAAAATAATTTTTTCATGTAATCAAAAAGTGTCAGAAAGGGCTTTATCTTCAAGTGGTTAGAAGAGTGGGTGATGTGTGACATAAGCTTCTACATGTTGTGCATAAAATGCCAGGACAGTTCAAAACCCCCCCAAATGACCCCATTTTGGAAAGTAGACACCCCAAGCTATTTGCTGAGAGGCATGTCGAGTCCATGGAATATTTTATATTGTGACACAAGTTGCGGGAAAGAGACAAATCTTTTTTTTTTTGCACAAAGTTGTCACTAAATGATATATTGCTCAAACATGCCATGGGGATATGTGAAATTACACCCCAAAATACATTCTGTTGCTTCTCCTAAGTATGGGGATACCACATGTGTGGGACTTTTTGGGAGCCTAGCCGCGCACGGGACCCCGAAAACCAAGCACCGCCTTCAGGCTTTCTATGGGCGTAAATTTTTGATTTCACTCTTCACTGCCTAGCACAGTTTCGGAGGCCATGGAATGCCCAGATGGCACAACCCCCCCCCAAATGACCCCATTTTGGAAAATAGACACCCCAAGCTATTTGCTGAGAGGTATAGTGAGTATTTTGCAGACTTCACTTTTTGTCACAAACTTTTGAAAATTGAAAAAAGAAAAAAAAAATACATTTTTCTTGTCTTTCTTCATTTTCAAAAACAAATGAGAGCTGCAAAATACTCACCATGCCTCTCAGCAAATAGCATGGGGTGTCTACTTTCCAAAATGGGGTCATTTGGGGGGGTTTTGTGCCATCTTGGCATTTTATGGCCTTCAAAACTGTGATAGGCAGTGAGGAGTGAAATCACAACTTAATGCCCTTAGAAATCCTGAAGCCGGTGCTTGGTTTTCGGGGCCCCGTATGCGGCTAGGCTCCCAAAAAGTCTCACACATGTGGTATCCCCATACTCAGGAGAAGCAGCAGAATATATTTTGGGGTGTAATTCCACATATGCCCATGCCATGTTTGAGCAATATATCATTTAGTGACAACTTTGTGCAAAAAAAAAAAAAATTGTCACTTTCCCGCAACTTGTGTCAAAAAATAAAATATTCCATGGACTCAACATGCCTCTCAGCAAATAGCTTGGGGTGTCTACTTTCCAAAATGGGGTCATTTGGGGGGGTTTGTGCCATCTTGGCATTTTATGGCCTTCAAAACTGTGATAGGTAGTGAGGAGTGAAATCAAAAATTTATGCCCTTAGAAATCCTGAAGGCGGTGCTTGGTTTAAGGGGCCCCGTACGCGGCTAGGCTCCCAAAAAGTCCTAAACATGTTGTATCCCCGTACTCAGGAGAAGCAGCAGAATATATTTTGGGGTGTAATTCCACATATGCCCATGGCATGTTTGAGCAATATATCATTTAGTGACAACTTTGTGCAAAAAAAAAAAAAAAAAAGTGTTACTTTCCCGCAACTTGTGTCAAAATATAAAATATTCCATGGACTCAACATGCCTCTCAGCAAATAGTTTGGGGTGTCTACTTTCCAAAATGGGGTCATTTGGGGGGGTTTTGTGCCATCTTGGCATTTTATGGCCTTCAAAACTGTGATAGGTAGTGAGGAGTGAAATCACAACATTACGCCCTTAGAAATCCTGAAGGCGGTGATTGGTTTTCGGGGTCCCGTATGCGGCTAGGCTCCCAAAAAGTCCCACACATGTGGTATCCCCATACTCAGGAGAAGCAGCTAAATGTATTTTGGGGTGCAATTCCACATATGCCCATGGCCTGTGTGAGAAATATATCATTTAGTGACAACTTTGTGCAAAAAAAAAAAAAAATTGTCACTTTCCCGCAACTTGTGTAAAAAAATAAAGTATTCCATGGACTCAACATGCCTCTCAGCAAATAGCTTGGGGTGTCTACTTTCCAAAATGGGGTCATTTGGGGGGGGTTTGTGCCATCTGGGCATTTTATGGCCTTCAAAACTGTGATAGGTGGTGAGGAGTGAAATCAAAAATTTATGCCCTTAGAAATCCTGAAGGCGGTGATTGGTTTTCGGGGCCCCGTATGTGGCTAGGCTCCCAAAAAGTCCCACACATGTGGTATCCCCATACTCAGGAGAAGCAGCTGAATGTATTTTGGGGTGCAATTCCACATAGGCCCATGGCCTGTGTGAGCAATATATCATTTAGTGACAACTTTTTGTAAATATTTTTTTTTTTGTCATTATTCAATCACTTGGGACAAAAAAAAATAAATATTCAATGGGTTCAACATGCCTCTCAGCAATTTCCTTGGGGTGTTTACTTTCCAAAATGGGGTCATTTGGGGGGGTTTTGTACTGCTCTGCCATTTTAGCACCTCAAGAAATGACATAGGCAAGACATGTGGCCGAATAAATTTTTCGGTCTTTTTCCGTTTATAGCGCAAAAAATAAAAACCGCAGAGGTGATCAAATACCATCAAAAGAAAGCTCTATTTGTGGGAAGAAAAGGACGCAAATTTCGTTTGGGTACAGCATTGCATGACCGCGCAATTAGCAGTTAAAGCAACCCAGTGCCAAATTGGAAAAAGACCTCTGGTCCTTAGGCAGCATAATGGTCCGGGGCTCAAGTGGTTAACTTACAATTGCGCGGTCACGCAACGCTGTACCCAAACAAAATTGATGTCCTTTTTTCCCACAAATAGAGCTTTGTTTTGGTGGTATTTGATCTTCTCCGCAATTTTTATTTTTTTGCGCTAGAAACAAAAGAAGAGCTAAAATTTTGAAAAAAACGCAATGGGGATTATTTACGAACGGAAAATCCACTTTGCACTACAAGTGCACTGCAAGTGCACTTGGAAGTGCAGTCGCTGTAAATCCGAAGGGGACATGCAAGGAAAATTAAAAACTGCATTTGAGCTTGCACATGATTGGATGATAAAATCAGCAGAGCTTCCCCTCATTTCAGATCTACCCCTCAGATTTACAGCAACTGCACTTCCAAGTGTACTTGCAGTGCACTTGTAGTGCAAAGTGGATTTGCCTTTCGTAAATAACCCCCAATATCTTTTACTTTTTGCTATAATAAATATCCCACATTTTTTATCAAAAAAAACATTTTTTTTTCTCAGTTTAGGCCAATGTGTATTCTTCTACATATTTTTGGTAAAAAAAAAATTGCAATAAGTGTATATTGATTGGTTTGCGCAAAAGTTATAGCGTCTACAAAATAGGGGATAGATTTATGGCATTTTTATTATTATTTTTTTACTAGTAATGGCAGTGATCTGTGATTTTTTTCGGTACTGGGACATTATGGGGGACACATCAGACACTTTTGACACATTTTTGAAACCGTTGACAATTGTACGGTGATCAGTGCTATAAAAATGCACTGATTACTGTGTATATGTCACTGGCAGGAAAGGGGTTAACACTAGGCAGCAATCAAGGGGTTAACTGTATTCCCTGTGTGTCTTTATAACTGTGGGGGGGATGGGACTGTCTAGGAAGAGAGAGAGATCGGTGTTCATACATAGTATGAACACATGATCTGTCTCCTCTCCCCTGAAAGAACCAGGATCTGTGTGCGCTCGCTCTGTCACAAGCTTTTGCAGGAGCCCACCAGTCATCGCGCCCACTGGGCACTCGCATCGGGGTCAGGCACCTGCTGTGGGTGCGCGTGCGGGCCTCCGGCGGCGCACATGTTCCCCTAGTGTCCAAAAGGCAAATCGACGTAAGGTAAAACTGCAGCGGCTGGTCGGCAAGTGGTTAAAGATATAACAAGGAACTGCCCTATCTTACCATGCCCAAAACTACATCTGTTAGTAGGAAGTACCCATTGTCAGGGACAGCTAGATAACTACAGTAAACATTACAGTAGCCGAAGATAAGAGATGCTTACAGAAGAGCACATTTAAGTGATTCACGTGTTCCTTATTTCATTCCATTCCTTTCTATTAACAGTTCTTGGATCAAGTTCTCAAGGTTTTATGCTCCTGAAACTAGCCAATCAAAAAGTCACAAGGTGACTTGCCAGGTGTCAGGTATAGATTAGCTTTCTCACTACTATGGAAACCATTGACTTTTTGTAATACTAACAACAGAAAATAAAATTACCTTAAGACACATATCTTTGAACACCGTTTATATATGGGGGGAGCTACTCATGTATGCGTTCGCTTCTGCACGCGAGCTTGGTGGGACAGGGCACATTTACAATTTTTAAATTTTTTTAAATTATTTATCTTACCTTTTGTTTTTTATTTTTACACTGTTCTTTAAAAAAAAAATTGTGTCACTTTTATTCCTATTACAAGGAATGTAAACATCCCTTGTAATAGAAAAAAAGCATGACATGACCTCTTAAATATGAGATATGGGGTCAAAAAGATCTCAGATCTCATATTTACACTAAAATGCAATAAAAAAATAAAAATAACATTTTGTCATTTGAAAAAAATTAAAAAAAATAATTGCCCTTTAAGAGCTATGGGAGGAAGTGACGTTTTGACGCTTCCGCCCGGCAATGTTATATGGACGGGTGGGGGCCATCTTCCCCTCACTCATCTCCATACCCAGGAAGGAGAAGCATCCTATCGCCACCACCACTACTGACGGCTCTCGTAAGTGATATAAAGAAAAAATAACTTTATATAAAGAAAAAATAACCAGACAAATTAAATAAAATAAAATATTAGGTGCAGCTGCTAGTGTTAGTCAAAAAAATACAAAAGACCCTAATACAATACATATATAGTGACAAGCGCGCATCCTGACACAGTGTGTATTATACAGTGTGTGTAATCCTTAGTGTTTTGAACCCTATAGGTGTGATATTGAATAATAAATATCCAAAATAATTTATGTGAAAAAAACTTATTGAAGAGTTTGTTATAGTTACACTAAATATTGAATTACCATGCTCCAAACAATATTGTGAAAACAATATAGTAAAAAATGTTGGTATAGTGACACTTTTTTAGCCACAATGTTGCTAAAAAAATTTTTGGTCAGCAACAATGTAGCATCCACTCATTACTCAAAATAATATTGTGAACATCATATGGTGAAATATAGTGATATAGTGACACCAGCCACAATGTTGCAAAAAGACTCTTTGGTCAGCAACAATGTAGTATTCACTCCACACCTCAAAAATAGTGCTAGAAAAAAATAGTCTGTCAGTGAGAACTTCTTCCCCCTGAATATCCTGTGTAAGGATTTAAACAATAAAAAATATGTATTCAAACTCAGTCCTCATAGAAATATATATTATGCTGATGATGAAATAAATCTTCTACTGGAATACAACGATGATCTTCCTTTTCAGAAAATATAGTAGAAGAGGCCGCTTACCGGATCAGATGGATCTCTGGTTAGGGAGATCAAACAAGCTTGTTGCATTAGCCTACCGGCTTCCCTGATTATCACCTGGATGTCAGTTGTAGGATCTTCATCCACTTTACCCAATTCACAGAACAGGTATCCTCTGTTTTTGGTATACAGGATTTCACAACTCCAAAATGATTTTAAGTCTTTGAATTATCCATAGTATAGCCAAACACCTCAGTGGGAACAAAGCGGGAGAAACTCCATAGTGCAGATGTGTATTTCAAAAAAATTTATTTTAAAAAACTTTTTCACAGTCACATCAACAAATTCCACTGCAGTTAATCACAGCAATAACACACACCACTCTAGGAACCGCAAATCAACAACTTCAAAAGTGCACAGCAAGCGGGAACCAGATAAAAAACAGCTAAAAACAGCTAAAAAGTTCAACTGCAAATTTTAGCAGACATGTAGCGAGGGAGCAAACCGACTGACTGCATGGGGAAAAAAACTAAAAAAACGTGATGGCATCACAGCCTCTAGCTCCACCCAGCTCTCGTAAGTGGCAGAGGGCACCGGAGCAAGGCGGGAGGGGGGCCCTCTCCTGCCGCCGATAAAAGTGATCTCCCTGCAAATCCACCACAGAGACCACTATTATCGGAAACCGGACCACCCGCTGAAGAAGAGGATACCGCTGCCATGACAACGATATTCCTCTTCAAAGTGAGAACGTATATTGGCATGCGGCGGTCCGGAAGTGGTGTTGCAGACATAGTTCACTGTTGTCACTATCAGGAACCCCCACTCCCACCCAAAAAATACCATTTAGCTATTATTGGTGTGCATGCATGAAGACAGAAAATGGCTGCAAATTTTATTTTAAAAAATAGCAACTGTTTACGAAACACAGTGCTTTAGCATTGAGTTACGGTTTACATATACTTTGAATGAATGCATATAGCTGATAAGTAGATCTAAATCTGATCAATAAGATTGTGGATGGAGCAGATAGTTCAATACAGTATATTGTGATTACTAATGGAATGGAGTGTCCAACACTGCAGCTGCCAGGTAACAATTATTTATTGTGCAAAAAACAGCCAGTTTTTAGTGGATTGCTACAAATCCACATTTAGGAAATATATAATTTTTAAGAAATGTGTTTTTTCCTTTATTTGTTATGTTGAAAACTAAAATGTTTTTAGTAAAGTAAATATAAATATTTCGTATTTTCATTTTCAACAAACAATTGGTGCTCTGAGCTCCTTTTTGGATTGTTAACTGTCTATTCTTTAAATTCAAGATTAATCAATGCACTAACACTACTAAAACAGCTGGCATATATTGTATGGTGACAATAAAGGCATGAAAAATGAGTGTATGCGGCGCTAAAAACATAAAAATAAGAGTCCATAGTGTTTAAGACAAAGTTCTTGTTCAGGAAAAAGAAAAACTGGAACCACCCACGGTGTAAACAGGCACTGACACAGAGGGGGCACGCCACACACTGGAATCGAACATTCACAGGTTACCTCTACCCAAGGATGTTTGGATACTATCCGTTTGTCACTTTGCCCATATTTCAGGCTTGTACGACAGTTCATCCTATGCTCCTTCTATCAATCTTTACTGAGGTTGCAGATGTAGTGCAACTGGGATTCGGTCATTGTGGTCTGGCGTCCATTTAATCAGGTTGTTTGGATTTATGAGCTCTTGGTGCTCCTCAAACATGGAGTCATTCTATTAGAACTTAAACATATGTAAATATATCCAACTCTCATCCCCTGATGAAGGTATCAGAATACTGGAAACGCGTCGGGCATTAGGGTACACTATCCCTAGGAGAGTACATATGATGATCTGTATCTGTGTATACTTTCTTGTTTTTGTTTTGTTTTTTATGTGATGTATTTCATATATTTATGCAATGTGTAGACGACATATGTCTTTTTATTCTTACTATTAAAGATATTTTTTATCATTGAGTTGGTGGTTTGTCAAAGTCCCATCTAGGGGGTATTTTTTCTTGTTACATTATACCAGGGATGGGACCACCACACTCTACAGTTGATATGGTGGAGGTCTCTCTTTTTTCCATTGAAATCAATGGAGCAGCGCTGCAATACCACTGGCAAAACGCCGCTCCGGTGGCGTTTTGCAGGCAGATTTAACCCCTTTTCAGCTGCTAGTGGGGGGGTTAAAACCACCCTGCTAGCGGCCGAATAGTTCCGCTATAATGACGGTAAAGCGGCGCTAAAAATAGTGTCACTTTACCGCTGACGCTGGTGGCGGCACAGTGTGAAAGAGGTCGAAAAGCGGGAAAAAAATTCTCCCCCTTTTTCTCTTATTTTAGGCTTTCATAAATCATCTCTTTCTCTTGAAGCGACATCAGTTATGATCCGATCAAGATCATTAACTGCAGGAAGCACGTTTTCAAGAACTCCGCCTCCCTCAAATAGTCCACCTGTAAGGAGTAATTCCTCCTCATTCTGAGGAATTGACTCATAGGGACAGACCTGAGCCAAGACTCATGATGGCAACTGTCTGTCCCTATGTAGCCATTCCTATCCGTATCCTTGAAGTATGTAGAAGTAATGAGCCTATCGCTTTGTACCCTAATTTCCAGGTCTAAAAAGTTTATAACGGAAGTACTGGCCTCGTGTTGGAGAACAATGCCTCGATCATTGGTGTTAAGTTCACCAATGAAGAGATCCAAAGAAGCACGGTCTCCTTCCCATAGGAGGATGACGTCATCAATGTATTGTCCCCAGAAGATCAGCTCAGTCCTCTGTCGACCATAGATGACGTCCTCCTCCCACTTGACCATAAAAAGATTAGCCATACTAGGCGCAAACTTGGCACCCATCGCCACTCCCCGACCTTGCAGATAGTAGGAACCATTGAACCAAAAATAGCTGTGGCTCATAGCAAAGCAGAGGAGATGGAGAAGGAACCATTGCTGCAACCCACAAATGCCCGAATCTCTCTCCAAAAAGCATTTCACAGCTTCTCTGCACTGGCGATGGGAAATAATGGTGGGAATAAGGCCACCTCAGCAGTAGTCATAATAAACCCTTCTTTCAAAGTGATTTGCATTAAAATGTTAATGACCTGTGTGCTGTCTTTAAGACAGGAAGGAGTTTTGGAGACAAGAGGCTGCAAAAAATTGTCTATGTACCTCCCAATCCTATAAGTAACAGAATCAATTCTGCTAATTATGGGGCGGCCAGGTGGGTTAAGAGGGTTCTTGTGAACTTTCGGGAGATAGTAGATCACCAGAATGCGAATCAATAAAGATATTTTGAACAAAAAGGAGATGTTTTACTTGATCCTGGTTGCACCCCGCATTCTGTCAGATGAGAGAGAGGCTTGGAGTGCAGGGGGAATGGGCATTTCTATCTCGCCCTCCCTCCTATATAAAGAGGATATGACGAGCTCTGACCACGCCCCTTATGATGTTCCATTGGATGAAACGCCGCGTAGGGTAGAGCTCTGATGTCACAACGCTGTAACATGCCGATCATGGCCATCTTTGTGGTTGGAAACAAATGCTATCCATGACAGACTACTGTTTCTGACATGCCTGTTTTTATTCAACAAAATGTGAGTAACCTGGTTGTTTTTAAAGAAATAAATGTATCCTGGTTTTAAATACTACACCGTGAGGAACTGTCTATTCCTAACTGCTTTGTTGACAAAGTATACTGTTTACAGAGCTCAGTAGCTGAAACTCAGATTTAGACACAGAACATCTTAAGGTAGAAAAGTGATCCCCACGCCTTCACTTCTATTCCTGCCTGCCTGGTTAGATGAGGACATACTAAGATTAACTCATAGACTGAAAACACACAGCTTCTGCTCTGTTTTCTCTTTAACATGGGTGCACCCTCTATTAAATGTTATCCGTAAAATAAAGTTTATTTATAAATATTATAAAAATAAATCATATCAATAAATACAACATAATATATAAAATCATCCAATACAGAATATAAAAATTAAAATGAATAAGACCTAGGCCATAATACTGTTCTACTAATGACACATCACATGCGGGTGTTTTTCCACTGATCTCTTTAAGGCTTTTTTTTTTTGCATTACCTTTTCTTTGCAAATCTGATGTGTCACTTGCTGATTTCTATTAACATCAACTAAGCTTAGAGTATATACACAATTTGCTCAGACACTGCAAACGAGGCACAATAAAAATGACTATAATCAGCTATTTTCCTTAAGCAGCGGGGCTGTCATTGGCAGGATAAATTAGCTTTAGGTATGAATATCTTTAGGTAGTCCTTTGATAAAGGTTTCAAGCAGAATTTACATAAACAGCCCTTAAAATGTAATTAAAAATAAAAGCCTTGTAGACTCTTTCAAGGGTTGAACAATCTTTGCTAAATTTAATGAAGTGCTCATTTGACCTTCTTGACTAATTCTGCTGACTTTTACTACATATTATAGACATACTGTACACTCCCATGCATTCATCAAGTAAGGACATTTGTAATAGATTGTAATCAAAGGGATACATGCATGTTCAAGAAAGCATTTGTATTCAGATTTCTTTACTTTATGAAATCTTGCTTTAAAAGAGAAGTATGGATTTGGGAATTTTTCCTCCATTGTACTTACCTAGGTGGATGCAGCATCGTTCCGTTTGTTCGTTGGTTACTTCAAAATGTACAATCATCGCACATCCACACCAACACCTGGTCCAACCAGGCACCAATCAGTATTACCCCCCTGGGAAAAAAGTCACAGCCTAATACATTTATATGGCGCACTAATATCTCCTGCAACATCCTTCTTATGCTAAAATCATATAAACCATATTTAAGAGTTCTTCAACAACTCAGGCTCAGTGGAGGACCCAATGGTGGTGTGGAATAAGCACAAAGCATAAATAAGAGGTGTGCTTTTTCTACTAGGCTCGTGAGCCAAGAAGGAGAGGACGCAGCATTTAGATGCCATCACGGCAGACATCAAAGTTATCGATAACCAAAATAAAGCCAACCCATCCCCACAACTGACCTCCAAGAATTGTGCTCCCTGCTTTTACACACTTTTGAGAAATCCGCAATACCTAAGCCAGGAAAAGAGTCGACCTCTCCAAAAAACTTCCAACCAATATTGCTCCTTAACCTAGACATCAAAATCTATGCCAAACTCATAGCCAACAGGTTAGTAGACATCCTCCCATCCCTGATACACAATGATCAAACTGGCTTTACAAAAGGCTGACAAACTTCAAATGCCACAAGTAGGTAAATTAACATCATCCACCTTGCTGAAACCACAGGAACGCCTTCTCTGCTCCTCTCTTTGGATGCAGAGAAGGCATTCGACAGAGTACACTGGAAATACCTACAATCAATACTAAACAAGTTCGGTTTTCAAGGCCCAATCCTCAATGCAATAATGGCACTTTACACTTCCCCTTTACACTTTACCTCGCACATCATGTCAACTCCCAACCACTTCCAGACCAGCTCACGCTGAAATACGTCGGCACTTTGAAGAGGGATATCATTTTTATGGCAGCAGCTAGCTACCATAACCCTGGTATCTTCTTCTTCAGTGAGCGGTCTGGTTTCAGATAAAAGTGGTCTCTGCAGCGGATTCACCACAAGATCACTTTTATCTCTGGTGCCCTCCGCCGCTTACAGGAGATGTCAGTGGTGGTGGAGGTGATCGGGTCCTCTCCCTGGCTTGGTATGGAGGCGAGTAAGGGGAAGATGGCCCCCAACCATCTCCATACCATTGCAGGGTGGAAGCGACGTCAAAACGTCACTTCCACCCATAGCTCTTAAAGCAACATTTTTTTTTAAAAATGACATTTAATTTTTTTTATTGCATTTTAGAGTGAATATGAGATCTGAGGTCTTTTTGAAAAAAACCCAAAAAACTTTTAAACGCGCCCTGTCCTGCCGAGCTCACATGCAGAAGCGAACGCATACCACAAACCACACATGTGAGGTATCCCCGCAATCGGTAGAGTAAGGGCAATAATTCTAGCCCTAGACTTCCTCTGTAACTCAAAACATGCAACCTGTAAAATTTTTTAAATGTCGCCTTTGGAGATTTTTAAGGGTAAAAGTTTGTCGCCATTCCATAAGCGGGCGCAATTTTGAAGCGTGACATGTTGGGTACCAATTTACTCGGCGTAACATTATCTTTTACAATATAAAAAAAATTGGGGTAACTTTACTGTTGTCTAATTTTTTAATTCAAAAAAGTGTATTTTTTCTCAAAAAAGTGCACTTGTAAGAGCGCTGCGCAAATACGGTGTCACAGAAAGTATTGCAACAACCGCCATTTTATTCTCTAGGGTGTTAGAAAATATATATATAATGTTTAGGGTTCTAAGTAATTTTCTAGCAAAAAAAAACTGTTTTTAACTTGTAAACAACAAATCTCAGATAGAGGCTCGGTCCTTAAGTGGTTAAAATAACAAATGGCACAAGACACAGTCCCCTCTCTCCCCTAATCTCTTGATGGAGCCTTTAGCTGAACATATTAGGACTAATCACAAAATTTCTGGACTTACTATTAATTCCCAGGATCATAAGATCAGCTTATTTGCTGATGATGTAATCCTAATACTGGCAGACCTGACTTCTTCCCTGGCTGAGGTTCAATGTACTTTATCCCGATTCAGCAAAGTATCTTACAACAAGGTCAACGAAACAAAATCTTCTATGTTGGGGATAAAATAAGATGGAGTAGTAAGCAATCTACTTCACCAAACATTCCCATATACCAGGAAGGAACACAGTATACTACATTTAGGCACCCACCTGACTAACTCAGTAAAAAATCTTTTCCAAGCCAACTACATACCCTTCTGCACCAAACTACAAAATGATCCGGCCAACTTAGCCAAATATGAGTTCTCCTGGGCAGGGAGACTGGCAGCGTTCAAAATGATGAACTTTTCCCAACTACTCTCTCAGGTAAAAATCTTTTCCAAGCCAACTACATACCCTTCTGCACCAAACTACAAAATGATCTGGCCAACTTAGCCAAATATGAGTTCTCCTGGGCAGGGAGACTGGCAGCGTTCAAAATGATGCACCTTTCCCAACTACTCTACCTATTTAGGACACTCCCTATCCCCATCCCTTCCAAATATTTCAAATCCCTACAAGCCATCCTGGCCACCTTCATATGGCAAGGGAAAAAAAAAACTGATGTGCCCATAGAAAATTAATAAAGCACCGCTCTGCAGGAGGAATGGGGTACATTGACTACTACCTAGCCACCATTCTAACCCAGCTTAAAGAATGGTTTCTGCCCCTCCCCCATACACTCTGGGGACAAATTGAATCCTCTTTCACCACAAAAAAATCCCTATTGGCATGGTTACATGGTAATCAATTAGGATGCCCTACCCCCTCCTTTATCTCCCCGACCATGGCAGCATCAATTCAGGCCTGGCAAACATTAAATAACCTAAGCCCCAATTCTGACTGCAGCGATATAATAGTGTAGAGGATAGATGATTATTATTTATTATTATAATGATGTGAGTAATTTCCAGCAGCAAACTGATTCTTCCAGAGAGATGCATTTATTGGAAATTCAGTCAGAACAATGTCCATAAGATACTTGCAACAGATGACAAAATCCAACAGAGTAAATATGACAACAAACAGTAGAGTCACATTTGTCCTAGACTATATCTAGACCTGTGGCGTGGCCTTCATTTTCATGGAGAATGAAAAAAAGACTGCCAGCTTATACACCTTATACACCGAAGGGCTGAGCATTTTGATTGGCCGTTTCCATTAGGCCTTTGATCTGCTTCTGTCTTTCAGAGTGATAGATAATGACCCCTAGTCATAAACAACTGCAGTCATAAACTGCCCTAAATTTGCATTCTTGTATATTAACATTAACATAGCACAGAGTCACTATCTGTCCCCTTTGATATGTGGAGTAAATATTGTTTGGTCAGTATCCACTTTGATCAGCAAGTCCCCTTTGAAGTGCGTAATTAGATTAACAGCCCATGCCTCACATACCTAGGTACTTTACTGTATTATACTGTATGTGTACACATATATAATAATATAATATCCTACATAAATCGGCCAACATATTACAACACTGATGACCTCATACTTGTTAATATCCCAATAACATCCCTTGAGTATCTTATAGACAACTCCTCATTTACTAATTGGCATACAAAAGGTATCCAACACATAGACGATCTATACATAGCTGACACCCCCAAATCCTTTCCACAACTCCAAACGTATCACGTATCATGTTTCATATCTCTACACTCGCACTATCCACTGTATATCTCGATTACCCAAGTCATCATTTAATATCCCCCATCGAGCATGGACATATTAACACTCACCTCTGTCATCTAGGAAAGGTATATCAATTTTTACAATCTACTTCAACAGAAAACTGACTTCATAAAAAACGATGCAAATAACAGTTGGGAAACAGATCTGGGACATAACTATTCAACCTCTCAATGGACACAGGCATGTAAAGCAACATATAAAGCTACACGTTGTTCCATATTATGGGAACTCTCCCAAAAACTCCTACTCAGATGGTACTTAACCCCAGATAAACTTTCTGACTTCAAAGGGAACCCCTCCAATAAATGCTGGAGAAACTGTTATCAAAAGGGAGACATACTTCACATATTCTGGGGATTCCCCAAACGCAATCCTTTTTGACATGCCATTACGACCCTACTATATACAATATCGCAAACCCAAATTACCATCACTCCGGGTATGGCACTACTAAATCTAGGCATATAATCCTTGCTACACAACACACAGCACTTAACCATATACCTGCTCCTAGCTGCAAGACTCACCATAGCTAGACATTGGTAATCATCCACACCTCCCGCCTTACTAGAGACCATAGAATTGACTAAGACTCACCACTCTTATGAACTCATGATGGCGGTCAGCAGTGGGAAAATACAACAAACAATGAAAAAATGGTATTTGTGGGAATCCTGGAAATTAGATAAGAATTAAGCAACCTACCAACCCGTTTTGTTCAAAAGTTTACTGATCTAGAAATGATTGGTTTTAACCCTGAGAATTAAAAATCTTCCATTTCCTCTCTGCTCCATGTATACTTTTCCTATTGATATAAGTTAAGGCATCAAATATAGAGTATAACCAACATAGATATGCTCGGATGGGGCTTCTCCCCGCAAGACACAGCACGTTCCCTAACAGGGTGTGCCAGAGTGAGGACCAACATCCCTCTTGACTAAAGCCATACATCCGTTATGACTCCAAAGGTCTTTAAAGGTGTCAGAAACCGTGAAATCAGACCGAGACAGAAGTACAGTTAAATCACACTTGTTTAATAATAAAAGTAAAAAGAACAAACGTAGTCAAAACATAGCCAAAGTTTAGAAACCAGAACGGATAGTCAGCCAAGCCAGAAGTCAGGGATCAATGTAGCGGAACAGCAAGCAGGATCTGGAGCAAGAAGGGATGTCAGCAAAGCAAGTCTTTAAACAGGAATGGAGGAGATAGGCTCTGTGATGTTGACCAAGGCAAAAGCAGAGATCCTTTGGGCTGGATGGCTTAAGTATTCAGGACTGACGAGCAGGATATCATCAACAGCTGTGGAGAGATAGGAGCTGACAATTAGCCGACAGGTGAGCGGCCAGCTCTGAGAAAGAAGAGCTGAGCCCAGCCCTGACAGTACCCCCTCCTCAATGACCCCCCCCCTCGGAGGACCACCAGGCTTGAGGGGAAAACATCTATGCAAATCACAAAAGAGGACAGGGGCATGTACGTCCGAGGATGAGACCCAAGATTGTTCCTCCGGACATTACCCCTTCCAATGCACCAGGTACTGTATGCGCCCATGGAACCTATGGGAGTCAATAATGGACCGTAATTCATACTCCTCATGGTTCTCAACCTGTACAGGGTGAGGATGTGGAACCGAGGTGGTAAAGCGGTTGCAGACCAAAAGTTTTAATATGGAGACATGAAATACATTTGAAATATGCATGTTAGAAGGAAGGTCTAATGAGTAAGCCACTGGGTTAATCCTGTGAAGAATACAGAAAGGCCCAATAAACAGAGGTGCGAACTTCAGTGAGGGAACACGAAGTCGGAGGTTGTGAGATAACAGCCAGACCCTGTCCCCAACCTAGTAGGAAGACGCGGGCAGACGTCTGCGGTCAGCATGGAGTCTGTACCTATCATTAGCATGTCGCAAAGCCTCCTGGACTTGTGCCCAAGTGGAACGAAGACCACGGAGATGCTCCTCTAATGCAGGAATACTCTGCGTTACCATAGTAAACCATAGTTTGCCTTAAACTGGGACAATCGGGAAGCAGAATTCAAGGCACTATTATGAGCAAACTCTGCCCACAGTAATAGGTCTAACCAGTTGTTATGATGGTCAGAAATATAGCAACGTAGGAATTGCACCAAGGACTGATTGGCTCGTTCTGCGGCCCCATTAGACTGCGGGTGATACGCAGAGGAAAAAGCAAGCTGAATTCCCAACTGTGCACAAGAGGCTCACCAGAACAAGGACACAAACTGACTACCCCTGTCCAAGACAATCACCTTGGGTAGCCCATGTAAGCGAAAGATCTCCCGAGCAAAAATGGAAGCCAGTTCCTTAGAAGTGGGCAACTTTTTAAGTGGAATACAATGAGACATTTTTGAGAACCGGTCAACCAACATAAGGATAACTGTGTTGCCCTAGGAGTTGGGTAACTCCACAATGAAATCCATAGACAGGTGGGTCCAGGGCCTCTCTCCATTGGGTATGGGTTGTAGGAGGCCCACTGGAAGATGTCGTGGAGTCTTACTCTGAGCACACATGGTACAGACAGCTAAGAAGGCGGTTATATCAGCATGTAGACTAGGCCACCAGAATTGTTGGGTAATAGCCCAAAAGAGTTGATTCTTCCCATGGTGGCCAGCAGCCTTTGGAGAATGGTAAGTCTGCAGAACGGTGACTCTCTGGGACAAAGCAGTGGTCAGAAGGTTTCTCAGGAGGAGCATGGACCTGAGCAGCAAGAATTTTGTCACCCAAAGGAGAAGTGAGACTGGTGCAAACTGTAGCCAGAATACGATCAGGGGGAACCGACTCCATCTTGGAGGTGGAGTAAAATTGTAGTGACAAAGCACCAGCCCTTACATTCTTAGTACCGGGCAAGAATGAGACGATGCAATTGAAACTTGACAAGAACAGAGCCCATCACGCCCTTCTGGGAGAGAGGCGTTTAGCCTCAGACAAGAATGTGAGCTTCTTATGGTCTGTAAGAATGTGAACCGGCACAGTGATACCTTGGAGGAGATGTCTCCATTCTTTCAGGGCTAAAATGATCACCAACAGCTCTCTGTCACCAATCTCTTAATTGCACTCCACAGGTGACAATTTCTTGGAAGAGTAGCCACAAGGATGAATAGAGCTCTCAGGGGTAGGACGTTGAGACAGAAGGGCTCCAACACCAGTCTCAGAAGCAAAAACCTCAAGGATAATAGGTAACGTAAGATCAGGATGTGCCAACACAGGATAAGAAACAAAGGCAGCCTTGAGACTCTCAAAGGCCTTAACGGACTCTGGAGACCAACTCTGTGGGTTTCTGGTCATATCAGTCAGGGGCTTGACCAGAGACGAGAAGTTCCGAATAAACTTCCGATAATAGTTGGCAAAGCCCAGGAAACACTGCAGAGGATGTAAACCCATGGGTTGGGGCCACTGTAGGACAGCTGAAAGTTTCTCTGGGTCCAATGAAAAAACAGCAGTGGAAATAACATAGGTCAGAAATGTAATCTGTTCATGATGGAACTTGCACTTCTTACAATAGAGATTGTTCTCTCTTAGTTTCTGAAGCACACGACAGACATTTGTGTGGTGGCTCTCCAGGGATTGGAAAATATGAGGATATTGTCGAAATAAACCACCACACATAACTGCAACAAATCTCAGAGGACATCGTTAATAAATTCCTGGAAAACTGCCGGGGCGTTACAAAGGCCAAAAGTCATTACGAGGTACTCATAATGGCCTGTTCTGGTATCAAACGCAGTTTTCCACTGGTGGCCCTCCTTAATCCTCACGAGATTGTATGCCCCTCTCAAATCAAGCTTTGTGAAACCCATTGCCCCCTTGAGGCGGTCAAATAACTCCGTAATCAACAGAATCGGATAGGCATTCTTAATCATGAAATGATTGGGACCCCTATAATCAATACAAGGTCTCAGTTAACCACTATTCTTCTTCACAAAGAAGAAACCAGTGCCAGCACGAGATGAGGATTTGTGGATGAAACCTCGAGAAAGTGCGTCAGCAACATACTCCTCCATGGCCTTATCCTCCAAGACTGACAAAGGGTAAACCCGGCCACGAGGGGGTATGGCACCAGGTTGAAGGTCAATTGCGCAATCATACGGCCGGTGTGGAGGCAAACTGCTGACTTGACCTTTGTCAAAGACATCGCTAAAATCGCTGTACCCAATCTCTCTCCTTATATCTGATGTCAAGATATTAGCTAAAGTTTGGGCAAATAGGCTATCTAGACACATTGAGATCTTGATCCATACGGATCAAACAGGTTTCATCCCCTCTAGATCAGCAGCTACAAATATTCGCAGGCTCTTTCTGAATCTGCAATTGCCAATGGATAACGGGGGAACTGGTGCCATTTTGTCGTTGGATGCTCAGAAGGCATTCAACATGGTAGAATGGGAGTATCTATGGATGGTATTGATTGCCTTCGGTATAGGTCCAGGTTTTATAAACTGGTTAAAATTACTATATAAAGAGCCAAGGGCGAGGCTGAGGATCGAGGACACTATGTCGCCAGCTTTCCTGTTATCCTGGGGAACCAGACAGGGTTGCCCTCTGTTCCCGCTGCTGTTTGCGTTGGCAGTGGAACCACTGGCTGCTGCAATCGGACAGTCTGCAGGGATAGAGGGATTTCGACGTGCAGGAAGAGAGGATAAAATAACCTTATATGCAGACAATGCCCTAATCTTTTTGAGTGACCCCACAAAATCTCTAGAGGAATTGATGACTCTTGTCTCTGCATTTGGAAACTTTCTGGGTTTCGCATCAATTGGGAGAAGTCGGTACTGATGTCGCTACACAATGCGAATATCCCCTTACCAGACCGGGCAAAACAAATTCAAATAAAACATAAAATGAAGTATTTAGGGATTGAGGTAACGCGAAAAGTAGGAGACCCTCAACCTCAGACCACCTTTGCTCAGGTTTAAAGATAAATGTCGGAGCTGGTGCAAACTCCCATTAACTGTGATTGGCAGAGCCAATCTTATAAGGATAATCTGGGCCCCACAATTATTGTATATTTTTCATAACAGTCCGATGTGGATAGCCACATTCTGGTTCAGAAGGATAGAATCACTTTTTTGTGAACTTATTTGGAGGAAAAAAATGTACGTATTAAAGTAACATTATAGCGCAAAGGATCTTACTTACATTATCTTTGCCATACACTCACCTTTGCGATAGCGCAAAGGATCTTACTTACATTAAATTAACAACGTTAATGCTAGCTAAAGATGATGGAGGGCTTGCTATCCCATACCCTAAAAATTATTTTTTAGCTTCGCAAATACAGCAATTCCATGGCTGGACAGCGGCAGAGGATACTGATCTCATACAAGGGTTATTACTTCCAATGGGCAAGGGATACTCATTGATGTCCCTATTAGAGGCAAAAAAATTTCAAAAAGATAAGTGATTCATGACAGGTGAATTATTTATCAAAGTATGGCAAGCAATAAAAAAGATTGTTAATATTACAGGCTATACTGCTTATACACCAATATGGAATAATGCAAATTATGAAGAAGTGCGGAGACAGGAGGGATTTGGGCTTTGGCAAACTCAGGGGCTGAGATATGTGGAGCAGCTGTTCTGGAATAATAATATAAAAATCATTTGCGCAAATATCTGAGAAATTCAAGATTCCAAAACAGACCTGCCTAGCCACAATAAAGGCACAATCTCTCCCTCCTCCTAAAGGTTCTGTGAAATCCAAGTGCATGGGTTCACCTTCACTGACCGACTTGGTACCAGGAGGCATGGGAGATGAGGTGGGACTACAATGCTTGGAGCCAAACATACAGGAGGCTTCCGCAAACGCTCCTTCAAAAGAGTCTTTCTCTGAGTCTGGAGTCAATGAGGATGGCAAACGTGATCAACTTCTCCAGCTCAGTGGGTATATCTCGGGCTGCTATCTCATCCTTGATGTTATCAGAGAGACCATGAGAAAAAGCAGCCACGAGGGCCTCTTTGTTCCATGCGTAGCGCTGGTAGATTTTTATCTACCGCTGATAGGTAAATTTAGTGGGTCGCTTATTATAGGAAGTTAGATTTGCCTCTGTTCCAGCTTGGATGACGTTGCATGCAGTTCCACATTGTGCCGGTGCGTGTCATTGTCACCATTGGCAGGTGTTGGAAAAGCAACGTGTTGAAGCGAATGAGTGCTCCTCTGTCCCGGAGATAACTTGGTGGAGGTGGTCCTCTGAGTTGCATTCTGGGAGAGGGTATTTATGGGACAGATGCCATGTATTAGGGTTCGTTTTTCAGCCACCTGCTGGCCCTCCTGGCCGACAGGTATGCACTAGGAATACCACCTTGTGGTCCTTCGTTACGGAAGCCCGCGTCGCTGCGGTGTGTGGGTGGGCCCAGAAGCCTGTCTGGGGCCTACCACAGCAGCGGAGGAATGGTCCTGAGCTGTCTATCCTGAGTGAAGAAGCTGGACAACCGAGAAGATCCCAGGGGAGGACCCGTCATGGAAGGATCATGCAGAGTGCTGGTCTGGAGAGGGGCCTGGTGACTCGGTTGGAGGACGCATTCCGAAGTAATCTTACAGTATAGTACTGCCGGGTTGGCTTAAAGGTTCAAGTACTGTATCTGACATTCATCACAAACCAATACATCCTGTGGCAGAGGATCGTACAGGTTTTATTCCAGATAAGTCTGTGGCAGAGACTTTTGTTCGTGCTACGTACTGGCTGCTAGGCAAGTGAGAGATGTCTATCCAGGCGGGCAAAGATTAAATCCTATGAAAGGGGGACTATTCAATTACAAGTGTTCAATTACAAAGAATGTTCTGAAGAAATACAACAGAAAGGTATTTGAGCTTCCCTGCAGCTTTCCTACTACCTCTTTCCTGCTACTTCCCTTGTTCGTTTTATTAAAGCATTGGAAAACCTACTCAAGTGTTTGGTGCTTATATCGTCCAGAGGTAAACTCAACAGAACCATAGACCCAATGCCGGGGAAACAGAGGTGTAGAGAGTGAAGGTAACAAGCCCGCTTAAACCAGCAGCTCCACCGAGAGTTATTGCTACATGTTGGGGCGTCGTCCGGGATTTGTTAGCCGTCAATTCTCACAACCTGGAGAGGTGTTTCACCGGGAGTTTACGGTGAGAACTTGACTTTGTCATTTTCTCAGGAGAAGAAGAGGTTAAAAGTTGCAGGACTTTATTTCTGAGTGCGTAGGCGGCTGGCGCCAGTAAAAGCCCGGGAGCTACATGATCAGAAGAAAAAGTGGGAGGAGCCTACCCTACTTGATACCGCGTGGGACGCGTGTATGTGTTTGGCGCCAGAGAAGAAGAGAGGCCTCGTGATCGTGCTGAAAAGATCAGAGTGTGGCCATGTCTTTTTCGGCGATGCAGTCTATTATGGGACCAAGAATGTTCCCAGCGAGCACCGTGTCGAGTACTGTGTTGACCGGAACCCTGCTTGCAGATACTGGTATTCGTCTGAAGCCTGCAACTTATGTTGTACTGGAGCGGCCACAGTGGGAGATTCCAGGTGAGCCGCGAGACTCAGGAGCGTTTGTAACGCCATGGCAAACTGATCCATGACGTGATCCAGTTCATCCAATCTGGAAAAAATATTACCAACAAGTGGTTTGACTGCATCTTTTGAATTCATGGCCTTCGCCTACTGTCAGAAACCATGAAATCAGACCGAGGCAGAAGTACAGTTAAATCACACTTGTTTAATAATAAAAGTAAAAAGAACAAACGTAGTCAAAACATAGCCAAAGTTCAGTAACCGGAATGGATAGTCAGCCAAGCCAGAAGTCAGGGATCAATGTAGTGGAACAGCAAGCAGGATCTGGAGCCAGAAGGGATGTCAACAAAGCAAGTCTTTAAATAGGAACGCAGGAGATAGGCTCTGTGATGTTGACCAAGGCAAAAGCAGAGATCCTTTGGGCTGGACGGCTTAAGTAGGCAGGACTGATGAGCAGGATATCATCAACAGCTGAGTAACTGTGGAGATATAGGAGCTGGCAATTAGACGACAGGTGAGCGGCCAGCTCTGAGAAGGAAGGGCTGAGCCCAGCCTGACAAAAGGTTACTTCCTATCTGTTTGCTTTTACCCCTATATCCTTGGTATGTTATCTACACCTAACCAATTTATCTTACCTGTTGCAACTTAATGTATGATGAACAATGAACGCAATGTTTCTTTATACATTTATGAAACCAATAAAAACTATTGAAATGATAACAGCCGAGCGACTTTTTTAGCCACATCGGTTGTTATCACTAAAATGCCAACTGCTGGCTCTACAAAATGGTACCGGGGTGATGCGTCCAGCTGCAGGCATCACCCCGGTATAACCCCTTTAAGCCGAGAATGCATATTTGCATACGGTCGGCATGAAGGGGTTAATGGCTGTGTGTTGAGTTATTTTGAGGGCACAGCAAATTTACACTGTTATACAAGCTGTACACTCACTACTTTACATTGTAGCAAAGTGTCATTTCTTCAGTGTTGTCGCATGAAAAGACATAATAAAATATTTACAAAAATGTGAGGGGTGTACTCACTTTTGTGAGATACTGTATATAGACAAAAACAAAAAAAAATGTTTTTTTCTAAATATCTGGGTTCCTGCTCCACTCTTCTGGCTTTCTTGTGTAGGATGATATCCTCTCCCCTTTCCCGAAGCCTCTAGACTGACATCACTGACATCACTCATCTCAGGAGGCTTTGGGGCATTGCCCAGCATACTGCATATGCAGTCTGGTATACATAAAGTACAGACAGCATATGCATAATATAGTTTAGCATGATCTAAAGCTTGACTGTGAAAAGGCAATATGAAAATAAACTGCTGTGTTATCAAAAAAAGAAAAAAGATCAAACAGACATATGCACCTTGTGTGGGTAGGGACAGACCTTCCGCAGGAGGCTCATTACAGATACTGTTAACCTTTACTACGGGGGGACTGAAAACAATAGCTTCCAATTAAGGCAATGAGTAGTTATGAGTAGTATGAGCTGAACACCCCTGGTTCGGTTCGCAGCAGAACATGCAAACAGGCAAAACATTTGTGCGAACACCATTAAAGTCTATGGGATGTGAACGTGAAAAATCAAAAGTGATCATTTTAAAGGCTTATATGCAAGTTATTGCCAATAAAAAGTGTTTGGGGACCCGGGTCCTGCCCCAGAGGACATGTATCAATGCAAAAAAAAGTTTTAAACACTGACTTTTTTTGGGAGCAGTGATTTTAATAATGCTTAAATTGAAACAATAAAAATGAAATATTCCTTTATATATCATGCCTGGGGGGTTTCATTAGTATGCCTGTAAAGTAGCAAATGTTTCCCATGTTTATAACAGTACTACAGCAAAATGACATTTCTAAACGAAAAAATTTAATCTAAAACGGCTCGCGGCTGTAATGTATTGTCGGATCCTGGCAATATAGATAAAAATACCAAAAATACCCCAAAAAAATGGCGTGGATGTCCCCCCCAAAATCCATACCAGGCCCTTCTGGTCTGGTATGGATATTAAGCAGAACCCTGCACCAAAATTTTTAAAAAATGGCGTGGGGCAGGCCCTATATACTCTGAACAGCAGTATATATACTATACGGCCTGCCCTAAATACTCTGCAGAAAAACTAGGCCTTAGGTGTTGATGGTATCAGAACACTGTAACCCCTCACAGTTACTCTTGTTGGGTTCAGGAATGGGCCCTGCTGTGAAATCTTATATCAAAAATTGTAATTACATGGCCCTGTTAAACAGGGGCAGAAAAATTGGGCCTTTGGCTTTGGTGGCGCCAGCAGACTGCCTCTCGCAGTTCTTGTTGGGTCCAGGAACGGCCCTGCTTAACAATTATTTTCAAAAATAGTAATTACATGGCCCTGTTAAACAGGGGCAGAAAGCAGAAAAATTGGGCCTTTGGTTTTGGTGGTGCCAGAACACTATAAGCCCTCACAGTTACTCTTATTGGGCGCAGGAACGGGCCCCGCTGTGAAATATTATATCAAAAATTGGAATTACATGCCCCTGTTAAACAGGGGCAGAAAAATTGGGCCTTGGGCGGTCGTGGTACCACAACACTATAACCCCTCACGAATACTCTTGTTGGGAGCAGGAACAGGCCCTGCTGTGAAATATTAAATCAAAAATTGTAATTACATGGCCCTGTTAAACAGGGGCAGAAAAATTGGGCCTTGGGTGGTGGTGCCACAACATTGTAACCCCTCACAGATACTCTTGTTGGGTGCAGCAATGGGCCCTTCTGTGAAATAAATAAATATAAAAAATTTTAATTACATGCCCCTATTAAACAGGGGCAGAAAAATTGGGCCTTGGGTGGTGGTGGTGGTACCACAACACTGTAACCCCTGCATAGATACTCTTGTTGGGTGCAGGAACAGGCCCTGCTGTGAAATATTTTATCAAAAATTGTAATTACATGCCCCTGTTGAACAGGGGC
This sequence comes from Aquarana catesbeiana, assembly GCF_042186555.1. Taxonomy (NCBI): domain Eukaryota; kingdom Metazoa; phylum Chordata; class Amphibia; order Anura; family Ranidae; genus Aquarana; species Aquarana catesbeiana. Next base: position 811,696,026 of record NC_133324.1, read on the forward strand.
AGAAAAATTGGGCCTTAGGTGGTGGTGGTGGTGCCACAACACTGTAACCCCTCACAGATACTCTTGTTAGGAGCAGGAACGGGCCCTGCTGTGAAATATTAAATCAAAAATTGTAATTAAAACAGGGGCAGAAAAATTGGGCCTTGGGTGGTGGTGCCCTAAACCAAACATATTGTTGGAAGCTAGCATCATCAAGATTGAGGAGGAATAGGATAGTCAGCATAAGCAGTCTTCAAGGGATCCCAGATCCATAGCAAATTCAATCAGTTAAATCAGCATCAGGTGCCTGATAGCTGCTGATCCAAGACTGATTCATTTTTATGAATGTGAGCCTATCAATGGAGTCTGTGGACAGGCGCACTCTTTGATCTGTTACAAACCTTCCAGCATCACTGAATGCGCGTTCAGAAAGCACGCTGGATGCAGGACAGGCCAGTAGCTCAATTGCATACTGAGCAAGTTCTGACCAGTGGTTCATCCTCAAGACCCAGTAACTCAGTGGTAGGGATGAGCTTCGAGTTCGAGTCAAACCCATGTTCGAGTTGAACATCTCCTGTTCGACTGATCGTCGAATTGCGAACGTATCGGGCCGTTGACACCAAATTCAAGTGGTGCGTCACGACCCATAATTCACTGCGGCATCGCAGTGCATTGCTGGATGATGATTGGCCAAGCATGCACTATGACCTGCATGCTTGGCCAATCACAGCACCGTCTGTATAGAGAGTATTAATTGGCCAAAGCCAGGGTGGCTTTGGCCAATTTTGGCTCAGGGGGTTTAGTACACGCCCCACACTATATAAGGCTGCCTGCGTGGCGGCCTTGTGTAGTGTGTTGCGGCAGAGAGAGATAGACAGAGAGACAGTGTCATTTGATTTAAGTTTTTAGCTGCACTTACAGTGTATTGTGTATATATATATATATATATGCATTCTAGGTGTTTATATATATATATATATATATATATATACACACTGTATTCAGTTTAGCTAGATCCGTTCCTGTTATTCTATTCCTACTGACAGGCAGGCAGGTGTTTTTACAGTATTTACAGTATTTACAGTTAGTGTACTGTGTCCTTTGCACAGTGTGCACCTAAAGCTACCTGAAGAAAATTGGTGGTGTTCTTCTGATTCTATTAATACCACAGGCAGGCAGCTGCAGTATGTAGAGTTAGTGTACTGTGTCCTCTGCACAGTGTGCACCTAAAGCTACCTGAACACAATTGCTGTTGTTCTGTTCCTATTAATACCACAGGCAGGCAGCTGCAGTATTTACAGTTAGTGTACTGTTTCCTCTGCACAGTGTGCACCTAAAGCTACCTGAAGAAAATTGCTGGTGTTCTCATACTAATAATACTACAGGCAGGCAGTTGATTCTGCTAGCTGCAGTATCAGTATATATATATACATCCCAGTTTTGTGCAGCTACATCTCACTGCAGGCCATTAGTATGTTTGGAAGGCCAACAAGGAAAGGCAGACAGTCACAAGCCAATAAAAGAGGGCAAGCAGGCTCTGTGTCTAGAGGCAACAGTGCTGGTCGTGGAGACAGTGCTGCAGGTGGTTGACGCCATGCCAGCTTAAGCCAGGTATGGTGGTTTGCGACAATCGCACCAACCTCCTTTCCGCCCTCCAACCTATGTCTGAAGCGGATCAAGCGTGGCCAGAACAGCAGCCACTTGGGCACCACATGCTTGACCAGACATATGACGACCTGCCATGCAGTCCGTTGGCAACAGCACTTGAAAGACCCACATCAAAGAAAAAAGTGGATTTCCAACCCTGCTATACCTCCAGTCCTCTCAAAAACCTGCACTGAGAGGAATGAAGGTATAGCAATAGGTGTCCCAAGTACTTGCAGCCAATCTGCTAGCAGTACACCACCAATTGATTTAGGCAGGCAAATTTCCCTACCCAAGTTGCTGAACCACAAAAAGAAATTCAGTCCCAGTCATCCACATGCTCAGCATATAAATGCTAGCTTGGCCAAATTGCTAGCACTGCAACTGCTGCCTTTTCAGTTGGTAGACTCTGCCCCCTTTCGTGAATTAATGGAATGTGCTGTACCTCAGTGGCAGGTTCCAAAATGCCATTTCTGTTCACGGAAGGCCATTCCAGCTCTCTACCGGCATGTGGAAGGCAATGTTTTGGCTTCGTTGGACAGGGCAGTCAGCAGTAAGGTTTATATTACCACTGACTCATGGTCCAGCAGGCAAGGGCAGGGACATTACCTTTCCTTCAGGGCACACTGGGTAACTTTTCTAGCAGCTGGGAAGGATGCAGGACAGGTTAGAGCTTGTTCCAGGACAGGTTGGAACTTGTTCCGCCACCACACCTCCAAAACGCTAGTGGTGATTCTGCCACAGCTCTCTCATCCACCCCCTCCTCTTCTTCTTCCTCTATGGCCTTCTGCAGATTTGTCCTCTGAACCAGCAGTGCTCCCCCTGTAAGCGTTCAAGGGGCTATGCAAGCAGTCCGGCTAAAAGATGCCATGTGGTGCTTGAGGAGTGCCTAGGGGACAGGAGCCACACTGGGGCAGATATTCTGTCAGCTCTGCAGGGGCAGGCTCAGAGGTGGTTGACACCAGGCCAGCTTCAGCCCGAAATGGTTGTATGCAACAATAGCACCAACCTTCTCCCTGCCCCTTCCTTCCACAGGGGAGGAAGAGGAGGACACACAGGAAGAAGAGGAGGAAAAAGAGGAGGAAGATTGTGTCAGCATGGATGTAAAGCATAGCACTCAGCAGCAGTCCTCAAGGGATGGTTTTTCAATCTCCAGAAACCCAAGGAGTTGTACATGGCTGGGAGGAGGTAGTTATGGATAATGTGGTCCTTGGTGACCCAGAGGACTCAGAAACAAATGCCTCTGCAAACATACGATGGGGTGTTCGGCTCATTCCTACCCAGTGGATGCTCTGTTGGAAAGGTCTCCAAGTCTGCTCTTGCCCTTAGAAATTCCTGCAACATATAATGTATACGCTGGCGATGGTTGCTTGAATCAATCAGACCTTGGCGCTGAGGACTGAAAAATTGTTTAAAGGCGTCGGTCACCTGGCCACCTTCTCCATCGCTCTTCCTCTGACTAAACAAAGCTTCAGCTACACGTTGTCCAGCACCAGGAAATGGTAACCTCCCAAGGTCTGGAAATGCGTTACACAAACCTTTCTTCAAGGCCTCCTGGAAATGTTTCATCCTCTGCTCCCTCTGCGAAGGCAGGGTGAGTTCTGCAACTTTACCCTTGTAATATGGATCAAGAAGGGTTACCAGCCAGTAATGATGCCTCCCCTTGATACCACGAATCCTAGGGTCCTTTCGCAGGCATTGCAGAATCAGGGAGGCCATGCATCATACGTTTGCAGAGGCATTCGTTTCTGAGTCCTCTGGGTTACCAAGGATCACATTATCCATAACTACCTCCTCCCAGCCATGTACAACTCCTTGGGTTTCTGGGGATTCAAAAACCATCCCTTGAGGACTGCTGCTGAGTGCTATGCTTTACATCCATGCTGACACAATCTTCCTCCTCTTTCTCCTCCTCTTCTTCCTGTGTGTCCTCCTCTTCCTCCCGCAGGGGAGGAACAGGAGGAAGGAAGGGGCAGTGAGAAGGTTGGTGCTATTGTTGCATACAACCATTCCAGGATGAAGCTGGCCTGGTGTCAACCACCTCTGAGCCTGCCCCTGCAGAGCTGACAGAATATCTGCCCCAGTGTGGCTCCTGTCCCCTAGGCACTCCTCAAGCACCGCATGGCATCTTTTAGCCGGACTGCTTGCATAGCCCCTTGAATGCTTACGGGGGAGCACTGCTGGTTCAGAGGACAAATCTGCAGAAGAGGCCATAGAGTAAGAAGAAGAGGAGGGGGTGGAGGAGAGAGCTGTGGCAGAATCACCACTAGCATTTTGGAGGTGTGGTGGCGGAACAAGCTCCAACCTGTCCTGGAACAAGCTCTAACCTGTCCTGCATCCTTCCCAGCTGCTAGAAAAGTTACCCAGTGTGCCCTGAAGGAAAGGTAATGTCCCTGCCCTTGCCTGCTGGACCATGAGTCAGTGGTAATATAAACCTTACTGCTGACTGCCCTGTCCAACGAAGCCAAAACATTGCCTTCCACATGCCGGTAGAGAGCTGGAATGGCCTTCCGTGAACAGAAATGGCATTTTGGAACCTGCCACTGAGGTACAGCACATTCCACAAATTCACGAAAGGGGGCAGAGTCTACCAGCTGAAAAGGCAGCAGTTGCAGTGCTAGCAATTTGGCCAAGCTAGCATTTATACGCTGAGCATGTGGATGGCTGGGACCGAATTTCTTTTTACGGTTCAGCAACTTGGGTAGGGAAATTTGCCTGCCTAAATCAATTGGCGGTGTACTAGGGACACCGTTTGCTATACCTTCATTCCTCTCAGTGCAGGTTTTTGAGAGGACCGGAGGTATAGTAGGGTTGGAAATCCCAGATGAGGAGCAAGGAGAAGACCACTTTTTTCTTTGATGTGGGTCTTTCAAGTGCTATTGCCAATGGACTGCATGGCAGGTCGTCACATGTCTGGTCAAGCATGTGGTGCCCAAGTGGCTGCTGTTTTGGCCACGCTTGATCCGCTTCAGACATAGGTTGCAAACAGCAACGGTGTGATCAGCTGAAGTGTATTAGAAACTGTACACACTGTATTAGATACTGTGTACACCACCAGAAAAGTAGTAGAAACTGTACACACTGTATTAGATACGGTGTATACCACCTGAAGTGTATTAGAAACTGTACACACTGTATTAGATACTGTGTACACTACCAGTAAAGTAGTAGAAACTTTACACACTGTATTAGATACTATGTACACCGCCTGCACTGTATTAGAAACTGTACAACGGCTGCACTCTGTTGTATACTGTGTACACCACCGGAAGTGTAGTAGAAACTGTACACACTGTATTAGAGAGAAAGACCAGGAACTCCCTGCTTAGGACTAAAAATGAAATAAAAGCAGGTATGCAGCCTCCCCTGGTAACCCCCTAGAGGGCTATTATGTATAAAGAGAGTAGAAAGTGGGGTGAGTGGCGCTCCCTACTGGGGGATATTATATTCTGTTTGTGCAACACCAGTGCTACCAAACCACTATAATGATATAAACATTAAGTGATAACCCCCTATCATGTAACTATGTCCAAACAATTACTGCTCTGAAAATAATCAGTACTACCATAAACCCATAAATAGCAAAGTGTAAACTCAGTAATATATAATTGTATACTTGTGCTAAGTAGATGCAATATTGTGCCAAAGACATGTGCATCATATCAAGTCCATTATGTGGATATCCAAAAAGGCGAATCGTCCACCAGAGAATAAAAATTATATTAAATGATGTTAGAGTGTCCCAAAAATGATAATAGAAAATGTAGTAAAAAAGAATAAAAATTAAAAATCAGTGCAATTCCAAAAAAATGACAAAACGAGGATATTTAAAAGTTCAAACAGTCTGGTGACTCTTGTGATCAATATTGACCGGTGACTTCTGTGCTCCCCCTATGGCTCCCCACTCACCAGCTCCTCATACCCCTACAGGGATGACAGGCAGTATGGAACATCATAGGTACTCCTCATGGATGGTCTCCTTCGGTCCCTCTGTCAATGGCCCGTGCATCCACTTAAACAGGACGTCCAGATCGGTCAGCTGCACATCTCCACCCCTGCTATCATATCCAGAAAGGGGATCTTCAATAGTAAGTCCTCATAGGAAAAGATAATGCTCCCATAGTGTAGTATTTTAGATAAAAAAGCTTTTATTAAAATTATAAAATCTCAAAGAATCCCTATGTCAGGGATAAAAGCTACAAAACACTACAGCATATGTGCATCGCTATCCAGGAAGAGCCGTCTCGCAGCGTGCAGATCAGCTAAGTTCCAGGCTCCCTGTCTCTGTACCAGAAGTGACGTAATTGCGTAGCCCCAACTTACGCGTTTCATCATCGACGGTTTCAAAGGCGGCCTCTTACTGTACATACTGTATTAGATACTGTGTACACTACCAGAAAAGTAGTAGAAACTTTACACACTGTATTAGATACTGTGTACACCGCCTGCACTGTATTAGAGACTGTACAATGGCTGCACTGTGTTGTATACTGTGTACACCACCAGAAGTGTAGTAGAAACTGTACACACTGTATTAGATGCTGTGTACACCACCTGAAGTGTATTAGAAACTGTACATACTGTATTAGATACTATGTACACCACCAGAAAAGTAGTAGAAACTGTACACACTGTATTAGATACTGTGTACACCACCTGAAGTGTACACACTGTATTAGAAACTTTGTACACTACCTGAAGTGTCTTAGAAACTATACAAACTGTATTAGATACTGTGTACACCACCAGAAAAATAGTAGAAACTGTACACACTATACTAGATACTGTGTAGACCGCCTGCACTGTATTAAAAACTGTACAATGCCTGCACTGTATTGTATACTGTGTTAGATACTGTATACACTGCCTGCACTGTATTAGAAACTGTACTATGACTGCACTGTATTGTGTACCATGTACACCACCAGAAGTCTAGTAGAAACTGTACACACTGTATTAGATACTGTGTACACCACCTGAAGTGTATTAGAAACTGTGCACACTGTATTAGATACTGTGTACATTGCCTGGAGTGTATTAGAAACTGTACACACTGTATTAGATACTGTGTATACCACCAGAAAAGTAGTAAAAACTGTACACACTGTATTACATACTGTGTACACAGCCTGCTCTGTATTAGAAACTGTACAATGTCTGTACTGTATTGTATACTGTGTACACCACCAGAAGTGTAGTAGAAACTGTACACACTGTATTAGATGCTGTGTACACCACCTGAAGTGTATTAGAAACTGTACATACTGTATTAGATACTGTGTACACCACCAGAAAAGTAGTAGAAACTGTACACACTGTATTAGATACTGTGTACACCACTGGAAAAGTAGTAGAAACTGTACACACTGTATTAGATACTGTGTACACCACCAGAGAAGTAGTAGAAACTGTACACACTGTATTAGATACTGTGTGTACAGTTTCCACACAGCTTTCCACCTCGGGTTGACTCTGGCCTCTTGGGTCCCTGTGGTAACTTTTCTGACACCTTCTGCTTAAAACCCTGAAGTGTATTAGAAACTGTACACACTGTACTAGAAACTTTGTACACCGCCTGAAGTGTATTAAAAACTGTACAAACTGTATTAGATACTGTTTACACCACCAGAAAAGTAGTAGAAACTGTAGACACTACACACTATACTAGATACTGTGTAGACCGCCTGCACTGTATTAGAAACTGTACAATGCCTGCACTGTATTGGATACTGTGTATACCAGCAGAAGTGTAGTAGAAACTGTACACAGTGCATTAGATACTGTGCACACCGCCTGCACTGTATTAGAAACTGTACTATGACTGCACTGTATTGTATACACCACCAGAAGTCTAGTAGAAACTGTACACACTGTATTAGATACTGTGTACACTGCCTGGGGTGTATTAGAAACTGTACACACTGTATTAGATACTGTGTATACCACCGGAAAAGTAGTAGAAACTTTACACACTGTATTAGATACTGTGTACACAGCATGCACTGTATTAGAAACTGTACAACAACTGAACTGTATTGTATACTGTGTACACCATCAGAAGTGTAGTAGAAACTGTACACACTGTATTAGATACTGTGTACACCACCTGAAGTGTATTAGAAACTGTACACACTGTAGTAGATACTGTGTACACTGCCTGAAGTGTATTAGAAACTGTAAAACGGTTGCACTATATTGTATGCTGTGTACACCACCAGAAGTGTAGTAGAAACTGTACACACTGTATTAGATGCTGTGTACACCACCTGAAGTGTATTAGAAACTGTACATACTGTATTAGATACTGTGTACACCACCAGAAAAGTAGTAGAAACTGTACACACTGTATTAGATACTGTGTACACCGCCTGAAGTGTATTAGAAACTGTACACACTGTATTAGATACTGTTTGCACCGCCTGCACTGTATTGTATTCTGTGTACATCACCAGAAGTGTAGTAGAAACTGTACACACTGTATTAGATGCTGTGTACACCACCTGAAGTGTATTAGAAACTGTACATACTGTATTAGATACTGTGTACATCACCAGAAAAGTGGTAGAAGCTGTACACACTGTATTAGTTACTGTGTACACCACCAGAAAAGTAGTAGAAACTGTACACACTGTATCCGATACTGTGTACACCACCTGAAGTGTAATATAAACTGTACACACTGTGTTAGAAACTTTGTACACTGCCTGAAGTGTATTAGAAACTGTACAAACTGTATTAGATACTGTGTACACCACCATAAAAGTAGTAGAAACTGTACACACTATACTAGATACTGTGTAGACCACCTGCACTGTATTAGAAACTGTACATTAGTAAGGAAAGCTAATTCGTACCTGAGAGACACAAAACACTTGATCCAATTATTGGATAATATTAAATTTGATGATAGACCAGTATATCTTGCTACAGCTGATGTTGTGTCGCTATATACTATTATTAATCATAGAAAGGCATTACAAGCCACCGAGTGGGCCTTAAGAGACCTTAGTGGATTGAAACGTAAACAAAGAAAATTTCTTGTTAATTGCCTGAAATATAGTCTGGATCACAATTATTTCTGGTATGAAGAAAATTATTATAAGCAGATCTGTGGTAGAGCAATGGGTGCCAAGTATGCACCCAGTGTGGCAAATTTGTATATGACAAAATGGGAGGAGGAGGCCCCTTATAATAAGAAACCACAGCAACTGCTTCTTTTTAAACAATTTATTGATGATATTATTGTAATTTGGGAAGGGGATAGAGAAAGTTTGATTGATTTTGGCTTTGGCCTAAACACGAATAACAAAAACATCAAACTAACCTGGGAAATAAGTGATGAGAAGATACATTTTCTAGATTTGGAGATCTCAAAAGAAAATGGAAGGCTTGTGACACAAACACATTTTAAGCTGGTAGACAATAATAGCTACCTCCCATTGGACAGCTGCCACCATACTCCATGGCTTTATAATATACCCAAAGGCCAATTTATTAGGCTAAGGAGAAATTGCACGAAGAAGGAAGTGTTCCTTAAACAAGCAGAATTTATTGGAGAAAGATTTGTCCAAAAAGGGTATCATTAAAGTTTTATTAAAGAAAAAATAGATGAGGTCTCTGCTTTAGATAGGGATACTTTAATTCAAGATTCAATTAAAAATAAAGAATGTATGAATGATGTACCATTTGTTATGGAATTTAATATCCAGCACAGACAGATCAAAACAATATGTAAGAAACACTGGAATATCATAAAAGCTGATAGACATCTGGGAGCTATGCTACCTGAAAAGCCAAAATTTATATATCGGAGGGCCCCAACCCTGAGAGATCTCATTGCAAAAAACGTGTAGGATCCACCTGCCCCAAAAAAGTTTACATTCTTTGAAGGGAAAGGATATTATCCATGTAAAACATGCTATACCTGTAGACACACAAAAGAGAGTAAAAAAAAAAAAAACGTGTTTTAAATCAACAGTCACCGGGAGAGAGTACCAGATTAAAGACTTTATTTCATGTAAGACTGAAGGTGTTGTTTATCTTCTAGAGTGTCCATGTCAGATCCAGTATGTTGGAAGAACAAAGAGGGAACTCTGGAAAAGACTAAGGGAACATACACAAAATATACAAAAAGGATTCCCAAAGCATAGCCTTTCCAGACATTATGACCAGTACCACAATAGAGACCCCTCCTCTTTATTAGTATGGGGGATTGAAAAATATAAACCTCATTGGAGGGAGGATAATAAAATTAGGAAATTAAGCCAGGCTGAATCTCGCTGGATACATGAGCTCCTTACCTTAGTACCGCTAGGACACAATGTAGAATTAGACTTGCATTGTTTTATCTCTAATTATTGATTTTTATTTTTTTATCTGAGTTTTAATATTTTTATTAATATATGCAGTTCATTCATTGGATATCGGGCTTTATATATTTTTAAGATATTTTTTTATGGGTCGAATTATGTTATTATTTTGGACATTAGTTATTTTAATTTGTATCACCATAGTTTTAATGAGAACCATTTTAGAGCTGACCACTAGATGGAGCTTTTATTATAGAACTGGGTTACTACTGTTACAGTGTACATCACAGTATTGTCGTTTGGAAGTTTTTAGTTACCCACTTGCTATTTGACAGATGTTATTTATAATTATTAGAGGTCCTGTTATGCCTTTGATAGCCTCAAGGAGTATTAATACAGATTATGTCATCGGATGGGTACTCCATTTCACTGTGTATTAGAATTGGTATGTTATCTAATTAGATGTCTTTAAATGGAATCTGTGTCCGGACTATCCTGCATTGCAACCTTTCATCATTTTTTCTCTTCTGTCCACACCCAGAGAGATTAGTTACAGTGCCATGGGTTGCAAACTTCTTGATAATGTTGCGCACTGTGGACAAAGGCAAATCTAGATCTCTGGAGATGGACTTGTAACCTTGAGATTGTTGATATTTTTCCACAATTTTGGTTCTCAAGTCCTCAGACAGTTCCCTTCTCCTCTTTCTGTTGTCCATGCTTAGTGTGGCACACACAGACACATAATGCAAAGACTAAGTGAACTTATCTCCTTTTTATCTGCTTTCAGGTATGATTTTTATATTGCCCACACCTGTTACTTGCCCCAGGTGAGTTTAAAGGAGCATCACATGCTTGAAACAATCTTATTTATCCACTATTTTGAAAGGGTGCCAAGAATTTTGACCACCCCATTTTTGGAATTTTGTGTGACATTGTGTCCAATTTGCTTTTTTTCCTCCCTTTTTTTGTTTTTTTTTCCCAATACACACAAAGGGAATAAACATGTGTATAGCAAAACATGTGTTACTGCAATACTTTTCTGTGAGAAATACTTGATTTTCTGGAAACATTTCTGGGGTGCCAACAATTTTGGCCATGACTGATATATATATATATCTATATATAGCTATAGATGTAGATATATATATATCTATATCTATAGATATATATATCTATAGATATAGATATATATATCTATATCTATATCTATTAGATATATATATAAATATATATATATATATAGATATATATATCTATATATATCTATATATATATATATAGATATATATAGATATATATATATCTATATATATATATACACATATACACACACACAAGACTGTATATATGTGTACATATATACCATATTTATCGGCGTTCAAAACGCGCCGGCATATAACACGCACCTCAAGTTTAGGAGGGAATTTTAAGGAAAAAAACGGCTATGTCTATATCGGCAGCGCTCGCTCCTCTCCCCTCAGCGGAGCGGAGATTGGCAGGGATCGGCGTATAACACGCACCCACGATTTTCCCCTGATTTTAAGGGGGAAAAAGTGGGTGTTATACGCTGATAAATACGATATATATATATATATATATATATATATTTATATTTATCAAATACACTGCCACTAACTGAATAACCTGCCTGCTTAATCTAACTCAAGCTATCTCTCTGTCCACGCCAACAACACTAGACACAGCCACTGTGTAAGCAGCCTTATATAGTCTGGGGCATGAACTTAGTCCCCATGAGCCATAATTGGCCAAATGCACCCTGCCTTTGGCCAATTATGGCTCTCTCAGCAGAGCGCGCTGTGATTAGCCAAAGCATGCAGGTCAGGTGCATGCTTTGGTCAATCATCATACAGTAATGCACTGCGATCTCGCTATATATCTTGCACTATAGGGCATTCCGTGGCGCTCGAATTTCCCGCAAACGCCCCATACTGTTCGCTGTTCTGCGAACGGGCGAACACCCGATGTTTGAGTCGAACTTATGTTTGATCTGAACATCGAGCTTATCCCTAGTTATGAGCACGTCTGTCCCTGATTTTATTATTCTTGTTCAGGCACCCACATTGTGTACAAATTAGCTTTTTGTAGGGTAAAACAGCGTTAATTAATCCTGGCACCAGGTTTGTATGGTGGGGGGCGATGCCTGCATCCAATGACATGCAATAAGCTTTCTGGCAGTAAACAGGACTTCATAAAGGAAGATTATTTCAAACTTGTCCTCCTCTGGGACAGGTAGAAGCCTAATAGGCAGGGTTTAGGGTCAACTGTGAGGGGAGAACCCATTTTTTCATTAAAAAAAACTGGACTATTTGCGAGCAATATGCATGTATGGCCAGGAATTTTTCACAACATGTGGAAGAATGTTCCTCAAGAGTTTGCACACCAAGGGCAGTTTGGAGATTTGGAGGGATGATATCTAGCTATATAAATTGGGGTTAAGTATGTGCTATGTAATATGTAGAGTTGGGTGAGGTGGTCAGAAGCCTTAAGAGAAACCAGCTTTTAACCCTCTAATATTTCAGCCCTATTCTCATCTTCCATTTCACCTGCATCTCTTGACCACCTGGTTTTAGGTCGATATGTCAAAACAGTAGCAAGAGGTGTGAGGAGGTCATTGTAAAATATGGAAATCAGCTTTTTCGGGTCTGAGCCTAGAATCGCGTCTAGAATTGGAAGTGAAGGAAGCTGGTGAAAAGATTCAGGAAATTGTGCGTGCAGGGCATGCAGCATTTGTAAATATCTGAAAAGAATAAAGTTAAGGAGGGCAAATTTGGTTTTAAGCTCTTGGTAGGTTTTTGGTCCTGTTTCCGAAATCACATATACATAATGCCACTAGAAATCTAGAGGGTATAGTCAGGTATTGTTAGAAGTACTGGTAATTGAGCATTGCGCCATAGAGGCATGTGAGTGTGGAAAGCAGGAGCCCCAATCTTGCATATCACTAGATCCCAAATTCTGAGATGGTCACATTGGAACGCAGGGAACGTCTGCGTGTGCCCCTCGTCCCACACATTATAATTTGGAGGGGGTGAATGGCAAATTGGGTTGATGAGCTGGCTACAATATACATACACACATATAGATACATTTGTTTATCTAGCTTGTCGAAATAGTACAGGTGAGACAACGGAGAAGCTATATAGTATAAATTTAACTCAGGCAGAGTCACCCCCCCAAAGAGACCGGGTTCTTGAGTGGTCTCCAGGCCAATTTGTGGAGACTCACATCAATATGAGTGTACCAGTTTTAGTAAATCTACCCCAACCTGTCTGAACCATATTGTCATTTGCCGACTTGGTACCATCCGCAGGCAGCTTAAGGCTTCAAAAAGAGGCACCATACAGTATGAGAGGAAGAAGCATTACAAGGAACAAACTAGCTCATGTCCTGACAGAAATTAACTAATCACAGTGCTCCTTCTCTGTTCAGTATCCAATCACAGGGTAAAGGAGGTTTATGAAGACATGGGCTCAAAGTAAGTAGGTTCAACGATGCTGGCCCAAGATTTAGGATGTCCATCAGCAGAGAAAAGGGGCATGGTAAAAATGTCTGTTTTAAAGCTAAATATTACAACAAAGTTTGGTATTTTTGTTTTATCTTTTATTGGGCTATTCATTATAAATTGTTATTTTGGCTGGAATTCTGCTTTAATTTGGCTTTGTTTTGGCCAAATTGCTTATTATTGTCACATCAAAACACCACATTTGAATTGAGGCCAAAAATATATGTGCCAGTCCTCTCAATCCAAAATAAAAGACCCAGCTGGTTGTTTATTTCTCATAATGAGGACATGTAACAACAGTGTGGATCTATTTATAAAACATTTTTTGTATGTCACTAGCAAATGTACAAGCTGCATTTGTTTCAAATTCATATGATAGGCTATGAATAGGCTATTCATAGGCTATCACCTCTTCAGTCTATCATGAATGCTGCTGCCAGACTTATCCACCTTACCAACCACTCAGTTTCTGCCAATCCTCTCTTCCAATCCCTACACTGGCTCCAAATCACTCAGCGAATTAAATTCAAAATACTAACCACAACATACAAAGCCATTCACAACTCTGCCCCGAGCTACATCACCAATCTTGTCTTCAAATATCACCTAAATCGTCCTCTCCGCTCTTCTCAAGACCTCCTACTCTCAAGCTCTCTTGTCTCCTCCTCCCATGCTCGTCTCCAGGATTTCTCCAGAGCCTCTCCCATCCTCTGGAACGCGCTACCTCCACCTGTCTGGCTATCCCCTACTCTTGCTACCTTCAGGCGATCCCTTAAAACTCATCACTTCAGGGAAGCCTATCACGTCTCCAACTAATCTTTTACCGCTTCCATCAGTTCATTCCCCACAGTTACAACCTTTTTTACCACCTGCCCCACCCTATTAGATTGTAAGCTCTTCTGAGCAGGGCCCTTTTAATCCTCTTGTATTTTATTGTATTATAACTGTATTGTCTCCTTTTTATATTGTAAAGCGCTGGGTAAACTGTTGGCGCCATATAAATCCTGTATAATAATAATAATCAGCTCCACCTAGTGGCCAAAACACAGTATAGTTTTCTGAACTCTCAGTGAGAAAAATTACTGCATTTTGGCCACTGGAAACAAAAATCTGCACAGCCTGCTCAATGCAAATGCTATGCTGAAACCATTATAATAATTAGTAGTAATAATTTTATTGTTTACTGCTTATTGTACATTTTATTACGTACTGTAATGGTGTTCTAAAATACAAAATGATATTGTAAGTTTGCAAGTCTGATTTGATTTGAAATATTCCAACCTACGGTCTAGAGAGCTATTGTTTGCAAAGTGTTGCATGTGTTATGTTAACAATGTTTGCCTTTTTCAGCAGTTAACTATAATGGGACAGGTATCTCCATATGTGTCAGTCTAGTCTTTTCTACCATCTGTTAAAAAGAAATTCAAGTGTATAAGCTGCCATAAATTCCCTCAGGGACAATTACACTCTTTCCAAGTAAAGATGCTAATAAAAAACACCTCCGTTTCACTTTAAATGCTCAGGTAAGTTGTTAGTCTGTCTGTTTAGGGTAATATCTATCTTACTGCCCTCCAGCCTATACATTGACAAGCAATCAATCAAACTGTGTATGCAACAAAAATATACAACAAATACAGAGATGATCTTCTTTATTAGAATAAACACTATAGATCATCTCTAGAATAAGAAAAGCCAACTGTGTATTTTCAGTTTTCATGAACCAAATAGGTGTAAACTAGGCAGTGCTGGATAAATAAGCATTTTTAAATGAATTTTAGACAATACAATGGTTAAGGACCTACTGCATTTACAACAACATCAATACTTTTCCATTGTATGATCAAATCAGGATGTCAAGTGATTGTTGAAGTCAGCAGCAAATGATTGTTGAAGGGACAGGAGTCAGATCCTTTAATGCAAAGATCTAGCATGGCCTGCTTTATACATATGTCCATATGGGCATAGAAGTCACATATGAATACATCTATCCAAAAGCAGAATTTTGTTTTAATAAGATCAAAATAACACTCTAAACCAATCTTCAGGCCTGAGTAGTGTTATGTGGGTGTCCAGTGATTTTAAGGAAGTGTCTAAAGCTGGCCATACATGGATCGAAATGATGTAGTCACATGTACCATGTATGTGTAGGCACGGTATTTGAACAGAAGTCAACCTACTGGTTGACTTCTGTTCAACCACCCTGTTGCCATTTTTTCACTCAATCAGCACAGCAGGCAAATGACTGTAGCACTGATCAGGGTATTTTGACCATAAGGAAGTCTCCCCATTGTCAGAATGCAGAGACACCATGGGGAGGATTCCATCCTCCATCTCAAATTTGACGGGGACGGGGGGAATCAATTCAGTTTTTTTCATTCAATTCACTGGTAGAATGGGAAAAAAATGGACTCATGTATGCCCAGCTTTAGCCTACGTAAATACTGACTTTAAAAAAAAAAAAAGTCTGTATTCACTTTGGAACACCATAAAGGTTGGGCAAAAAAATCCCCAGATTTGTCATAGCTCTTCTCTGCACAGACAAGGCCATCATGACCTCTCTTATCAAGTACTACTACTGCTATCCGCAATTCCTGTCTCAGGTATTCCTCTTACATCATTTCCAAAGGGTGGTGATGCGTTAAAGAAGGCTTTTTGCCATTCCTAAACCACTCAATAATGCTTAAAAAATTCATGTAAAAATAAAACACTTATTCAAATAATTCACAAGCTAGGACATGTTAATGCTAGTGGGGACAATCCCTTACATATGCAGGCTTTTCTTCTTGCTTGGAAGTGCTGCACAGTGTTGTGCCTTCATGCTACTTTGTCGTACTTCAAGTTTACCAGCCAAGGTCTGTCTGCTTGAAAGTTTGCAGTTTTCAGTTACGTTGAACATCCATAATGCTCCTTGTAACCATATGATCTTTGGGTAGGCCTTAGGTCACATGAGGAAGCAGTCATCTTTTTAATTCATTAGACTTTAATTTGGCAGTGCTGAATATTATTACTACTTAGCAGCAAGGGGCTTTATAGGTATATATTCCAAATGAATGCATTACTGCTAGTGTACTTATCACATTATTGTTTATAGCCTCCTTAAAGTGAACCTGTGCAGGGCAAAGCAACTGGCTCACCTGAGAGATGGCAGAGCACCGCTCAACTGGCTCACCTTAATTTAATGGTGGCCCCACCAACTCTTTAAAACTTACTGTATATTGAATTCTCTCCTTAGCCACTCAGTTCAGTTACTGAGAATGATGAAAGGAACCCCTGTGCATGCACCAAATTGTGGCCTAAAGCTTACAAAGGGCTTGGGAATTTATCTCATATCCCATGTGACAGTACTGGGCACCTATGCAGCCAATCAGAAAGCACCAGTTTTAGGACATGGGAAGACATAGGACAATAAATGTTAATCAAAGTCTCCACCATAAAACACTGGGTATTGCTCCTTACCTCCTGTCGAGGGAGGTAATGATAGGTGAGTATGTGTTGCTGCCATTAAAATTCCCTGCAAAGCACAAAGATGCTTTTATGTGTTGATATGTTTCATTGTGGTCAATATTCAATAAAAAAGACCCTTCTGCTTGAACTGCATAAGCACACATGTAGTACTACTGAAAGCTGAGAAGACACACGCAGCAAACACAGGTGGGTGATAAATACGCTTGACTTGCACAAGGTCTGGTAATACAAAGTGTTTGGCATCATACAAAATTAATCTGTTATCTGAGATCTGTGATTTTTCACAGGATAAGAATCATAATTCAGCTGTCTTTAGCTGACAAGGTCAGAATTTACCACAATGCTCTGGAAGAAAACATTAGGCTGAAGTGGCTTGATCACATCTTAAATCAGCTGGTGCATAATTTTAGACATGAAATCTAATTCTGTCGCAACTAGAATACTTCTCAGCATGATATGACAAATAAAACTTGTTAAAACTTTGAATTAAAGTGCACAGCAGAGAACAAAACCATAAATACTTCAGGAAGGTGACAGATAATTAATATGAATTATATGTGATTGAGTTCTCACTCAGAAGCTATCATGTGGTGAAATGCAATGCTATGAAAAAAACAAATTTTCTCTCTCGTCATTTAGAATACAATCTTAAATTAAAAATACAAAAGCATACAAATTTATTGCTTCTTTAAAATCTATTTTAAAAGGCTCTTGACTGTGTTAACAGCATGAATAAGTAGGATATAATCTTTAACCACTTCAGCCCCAGAAGATTTGGCTGCTCAATTACCAGGCCATTTTTTTGCGATTCGGCATTTTGTCGCTTTAACTGACAAATGCACGGTCATGTACCGCTGTACCCACACAAAATTGACGTCCTTTTTTTTCCCACAAATAGAGATTTCTTTTGGTGGTATTTGATCACCAATGCGGTTTTTATATTTTGCGCTATAAACAAAAGAAGAGTGACAATTTTGAAAAAAGACACACAATATCTTTTACTTTTTGCTATAATAAATATGCCACATTTTTTATTACAAAAACAATTTTTTTCCTCAGTTTAGGCCGTTATGTATTCTTCTACATATTTTTGGTAAAAAATAAAATAAAAATAACAATAAGCGTATATTGATTGGTTTGCACAAATGTTTTAGCGTCTACAAAATAGGGGATAGATTTATGGAATTTTTATGATTATTATTTTTTTTTACTAGTAATGGTGGCGATCTATAGACATATAATTGCATGAAATGTACAAAAATTTATTGTATCCATTAAAAGCATTTGGAAAATGAAAATTCATACAAAAAAACTAAACTTTTTGGATGAACGTGAATTATAAAATCTCTCCATTCAAAAAAGAAACATTAGAACCCAGAAGGGAACCCTAGTTTCAACTCGCTGAGTCTTCATTAGGGTGTTCTTGTCAGTGCTGGGCTCAGGCCTTCCTTCTCAAAGCTGGTCGCTCAGCTGTCGGCTAATTGCCAGCTCCTTTCTCTCCACAGTGACTCACCTGTTGATGATATCCTGCTCGTCAGTCCTGCCTACTTAAGCCGTCCAGCCCAGATGATCTCTAACGTTCGCCTTGGTCACATCTCTAGAGATGCTCTCCTGTGTTCCTGTTAAAGTCTTGCTTGGTTGACATTCCTTCTGGCTCCAGATCCTACTTGCTGTTCTACTACTCTCATCTCTGGCTCCCTGACGTTTTGGCTTGTCTGACTACCCATTCCAGTTCCGGAACTCTGGCTATGTTTTGACTATGTTTACTCTGGTTTTTTTTATCATTATTATTATTAAACAAGTGTGATTTAACTGTACTTCTATCTCAGTCTGATTCAGGGTTTCTGACAGTTCTTTTGGAAAGATGCAGTGAATGGCTCTCTACAAAATAAATATCAATCAATAATACAAAGCCAAAACAAGACAAAAATCTCATGAATACATATACAGTGGGGACGGAAAGTATTCAGACCCCCTTAAATGTTTCACTCTTTGTTATATAGCAGCCATTTGCTAAAATCATTTACATTCATTTTTTTTCCTCATTAATGTACACACAGCACCCCATATTGACAGAAAAACATAGAATTGTTGACATTTTTGCAGATTTATTAAAAAAGAAAAACTGAAGTATCCCATGGTCCTAAGTATTCAGACTCTTTGCTGTGACACTAATATATTTAACTCAGGTGCTGTCCATTTCTTCTGATCATCCTTGAGATGGTTCTACACCTTTATTTGAGTCCAGCTGTGTTTGATTATACTGATTGGACTTGATTAGGAAAGCCACACACTTATCTATATAAGACCTTACAGCTCACAGTGCATGTCAGAGCAAATGAGAATCATGAGGTCAAAGGAACTGCCTGAAGAGCTCAGAGACATAATTGTGGCAAAATTTCTGCTGCACTTAAGGTTCCTAAGAGCACAGTGGCCTCCATAATCCTTAAATGGAAGACATTTGGGACAACCAGAACCCTTCCTAGAGCTGGCCGTCTGGTCAAACTTAGCTATCGGGGGAGAAGAGCCTTGGTGAGAGAGGTAAAGAAGAACCCAAAGATCACTGTAGCTGAGCTCCAGAGATGCAGTCGGGAGATGGGAGAAAGTTGTAGAAAGTCAACCATCACTGCAACCCTCCACCAGTCAGGGCTTTATGGCAGAGTGGCCGGAAGGAAGCCTCTCCTCAGTGCAAGACACATGAAAGCCCGCATGGAGTTTGCTAAAAACACCTGAAGGACTCCAAGATGGTGAGAAATAAAATTCTTTGGTCTGATGAGACAAAGATAGAACTTTTTGGCCTTCATTCTAAGCGGTATATGTGGAGAAAACCAGGCACTGCTCATCACCTGTCCAATACAGTCACAACAGTGAAGCATGGTGGTGGAAGCATCATGCTGTGGGGGTGTTTTTCAGCTGCAGGGACAGGACGATTGGTTTCAATCAAGGGAAAGATGAATGCGGCCAAGTACAGGGATATCCTGGACGAAAACCTTCTCCAGAGTGCTCAGGACCTCAGACTGGGCCGAAGGTTTACCTTCCAACAAAACAATGACCCTAAGCACACAGCTAAAATAATGAAGGAGTGGCTTCACAACAACTCTGTGACTGTTCTTGGATGGCCCAGCCAGAGTCCTGACTTTTTGAGCATCTCTGGAGAGACTTAAAAATGGCTGTCCACCAACATTTACCATCCAACCTGACAGAACTGGAGAGGATCTGCAAGGAAGAATGGCAGAGGATCCCCAAATCCAGGTGTGAAAAACTTATTGCATCTTTCCCAAAAAGACTCATGGCTGTATTAGATCAAAAGGGTGCTTCTACTAAATACCGAGCAAAGTGTCTGAATGCTTAGGACTAGGGATGAGCTTCGAGTTCGAGTCGAACTCATGTTCGACTCGAACATTGGCTGTTCGCAAGTTCACCGAACAGCGAACAATTTGGGGTGTTCGCGGCAAATTCGAATGCCGCGGAACACCCTTTAAAAGTCTATGGGAGAAATCAAAAGTGCTAATTTTGAAGGCTAATATGCAAGTTATTGTCATAAAAAGTGTTTGGGGACCTGGGTCCTGCCCCAGGGGACATGGATCAATGCAAAAAAAAGTTTTAAAAACGGCCGTTTTTTCAGGAGCAGTGATTTTAATAATGCTTAAAGTCAATCAATAAAAGTGTAATATCCCTTTAAATTTCGTACCTGGGGGGTGTCTATAGTGTGCCTGTAAAGGGGCGCATGTTTCCTGTGTTTAGAACAGTCTGACAGCAAAATGACATTTTGAAGGAAAAAACTCATTTAAAACTACCCGCGGCTATTGCATTGCCGACAATACACATAGAAGTTCATTGATAAAAACGGCATGGGAATTCCCCAAAGGGGAAACCCGAACCAAAATTAAAAAAAAAAAATGACGTGGGAGTCCCCCTAAATTCCATACCAGGCCCTTCAGGTCTGGTATGGATATTAAGGGGAACCCCGGCCAAAATTAAAAAAAAAAATGACGTGGGGTTCCCCCTAAATTCCATACCAGACCCTTCAGGTCTGGTATGGATTTTAAGGGGAACCCCGCGCCAAAAAAAAAAAAAAACGGCGTGGGGTCCCCCCAAAAATCCATACCAGACCCTTATCCGAGCACGCAACCTGGCAGGCCGCAGGAAAAGAGGGGGGGACGAGAGTGTGGCCCCCCTCCCTCCTGAACCGTACCAGGCCACATGCCCTCAACATTGGGAGGGTGCTTTGGGGTAGCCCCCCAAAACACCTTGTCCCCATGTTGATGAGGACAAGGGCCTCATCCCCACAACCCTGGCCGGTGGTTGTGGGGGTCTGCGGGCGGGGGGCTTATCGGAATCTGGAAGCCCCCTTTAACAAGGTGACCCCCAGATCCCGGCCCCCCCCTGTATGAAATGGTAAGGGTACCCCTACCATTTCACGAAAAAAGTGTCAAAAATGTTAAAAATGACAAGAGACAGTTTTTGACAATTCCTTTATTTAAATGCTTCTTCTTTCTTCTATCTTCCTTCATCTTCTGGTTCTTCTGGTTCTTCTGGCTCTTCTGGTTCTTCCTCCGGCGTTCTCGTCCAGCATCTCCTCCGCGGCGTCTTCTATCTTCTTCTCCTCGGGCCGCTCCGCACCCATGGCATGGGGGGGAGGCTCCCGCTCTTCTCTTCTTCTCTTCTTCTTTTCTTCTCTTCTTCTCTTCTTCATTTTCTTCTCCGGGCCGCTCCGCAATCCATGCTGGCATGGAGGGAGGCTCCCGCTGTGTGACGGCGCTCCTCGTCTGACAGTTCTTAAATAACGGGGGGGCGGGGCCACCCGGTGACCCCGCCCCCCTCTGACGCACGGTGACTTGACGGGACTTCCCTGTGACGTCACGGGGAATGCCACAGGGAAGTCCCGTCAAGTCACCGTGCGTCAGAGGGGGGCGGGGTCACCGGGTGGCCCCCCCCCCGTTATTTAAGAACTGTCAGACGAGGAGCGCCGTCACACAGCGGGAGCCTCCCTCCATGCCAGCATGGATTGCGGAGCGGCCCGGAGAAGAAAATGAAGAAGAGAAGAAGAGAAGAAAAGAAGAAGAGAAGAGCGGGAGCCTCCCCCCCATGCCATGGGTGCGGAGCGGCCCGAGGAGAAGAAGACAGAAGACGCCGCGGAGGAGATGCTGGACGAGAACGCCGGAGGAAGAACCAGAAGAGCCAGAAGAACCAGAAGATGAAGGAAGATAGAAGAAAGAAGAAGCATTTAAATAAAGGAATTGTCAAAAACTGTCTCTTGTCATTTTTAACATTTTTTACACTTTTTTCGTGAAATGGTAGGGGTACTTATGTACCCCCTTACCATTTCACACAGGGGGGGGCCGGGATCTGGGGGTCACCTTGTTAAAGGGGGCTTCCAGATTCCGATAAGCCCCCCGCCCGCAGACCCCCACAACCACCGGCCAGGGTTGTGGGGATGAGGCCCTTGTCCTCATCAACATGGGGACAAGGTGTTTTGGGGGGCTACCCCAAAGCACCCTCCCAATGTTGAGGGCATGTGGCCTGGTACGGTTCAGGAGGGAGGTGGGGCCGCACTCTCGTCCCCCCCTCTTTTCCTGCGGCCTGCCAGGTTGCGTGCTCGGATAAGGGTCTGGTATGGATTTTTGGGGGGACCCCACGCCGTTTTTTTTTTTTTTTTTGGCGCGGGGTTCCCCTTAAAATCCATACCAGACCTGAAGGGTCTGGTATGGAATTTAGGGGGAACCCCACGTCATTTTTTTTTTTAAATTTTGGCCGGGGTTCCCCTTAATATCCATACCAGACCTGAAGGGCCTGGTATGGAATTTAGGAGGACTCCCACGTCATTTTTTTTTTTTAATTTTGGTTCGGGGTTCCCCTTTGGGGAATTCCCATGCCGTTTTTATCAATGAACTTCTATGTGTATTGTCGGCAATGCAATAGCCGCGGGTAGTTTTAAATGAGTTTTTTCCTTCAAAATGTCATTTTGCTGTCAGACTGTTCTAAACACAGGAAACATGCGCCCCTTTACAGGCATACTATAGACACCCCCCAGGTACGAAATTTAAAGGGATATTACACTTTTATTGTTTGACTTTAAGCATTATTAAAATCACTGCTCCTGAAAAAACGGCCGTTTTTAAAACTTTTTTTTGCATTGATCCATGTCCCCTGGGGCAGGACCCAGGTCCCCAAACACTTTTTATGACAATAACTTGCATATAAGCCTTTAAAATTAGCACTTTTGATTATTCATGTTCGTGTCCCATAGACTTTAACTGTGTTCGCATGTTCGAACGAACTTTTTTCCTGTTCGCATGTTCTGGTGCGAACCGAACAGGGGGGTGTTCGGCTCATCCCTACTTAGGACCATTTGATATTTCAGTTTTTCTTTTTTAATAAATCTACAAAAATGTCAACAATTCTGCGTTTTTCTGTCAATATGGGGTGCTGTGTGTACTAAAATGAGGAAAAAAATGAACTTAAATGATTTTAGCAAATGGCTGCAATATAACAAAGAGTGAAAAATTTAAGGGGGTCTGAATACTTTCCGTCCCCACTCTATATACAAATATGATACATCATACATATGCAGTAATTCACGATATGGAGATTGGAAAAAACACAGGAACAGACACCAGGATCCCTCCAGATAGCTCAGAGGACCAGAAAACAATTCAAGGGGCAATAACCTAATGTATGATAGAAAACCCAAAATGAATGCCCAATGTATCTAACATGAGCAAAAAGCATGCGGAAAAAAAGGGGGGGGGGCAATAAGCATGGACATCTTATATGAAATAAAAAGGAAAAGAAAGAAGAAGAAGAATTCAAATACATGGTAAAAAAACAAAACTGAACAAATATATACTAGCTATGGTGCATAGAGCTATCACATACACTTACTTGATAGTTCAGAAAGATCACATTGATACTGACATGTCCCAGAAAAACTGCTAGCTATTGCTGCTGATGGAGTTGGGGCAGGTAGGTGGAAAGAGCCAAAAACTTTTCACAAATACAAAATTTGCCTTTATGGATCAGGGAAAGTGTAGAGTCAGAAGACACCCTCTGTATCCAAGGAGCATTAGGAGACATATGCAGCCTATATCAAACATGAAAATAAAAAATGAAAAAAAAAAAAAGCGAAAAAAAAAAATGTCTCAAAAAAAGGCCAAAAAATGTAAAGTATAACAAGGAAATGTTCAAACCACAACAATTGCTTACCCCAATATACCTCCACAGCAGCATATAGTGAGCTTCCTAAACCTGATGGAAAGCTCCCGGATACTGCTGAAAAGCATTTCCCCTTAATAAGGTAACAGTAATGCCCCGTACACACGGTCGGATTTTCCGATGGACAATGTCCGATCGGAGCGTGTTGTCGGAAATTCCGACCGTGTGTGGGCGCCATCGGACATTTTCCATCGAATTTTCCGACACACAAAGTTGGACAGCAGGAGATAAAATTTTCCGACAACAAAATCCGATCGCGTCAATTCCGACCGTGTGTGGCCTGTTCCGACGCACAAAGTGCCACGCATGCTCAGAAGAAATTCCGACACGGGACAGCTCGTTCTGGTAAACTTAGCGTTCGTAATGGATACAGCACTTTCGTCACGCTGCAATGTTAAAAATGGTTTAATACAGCGCACTCTCTTCTTCTTCATAATGTGACAAGAATTAAGTCGTTTTGCTGCTCATATTCACACACACTTCTCACAAAGTTTTATTTGTGTTTTTTTTTGTGGGATTCCCTCAATATATTGTTATTAGTTGTCACATCTGACAGTTTTATATTTTTTTTTTTTTGGATTTTCAGCCTTTTTTTTTCTAATGTTAATGTTAATGTTTGGATTTTTTCCAAGGCTGATCTTTGTTCAATGTTATTTTTATTTTTACTCCAGAATATTTTTGTGTGTGTTTTGTGTGTCAAGTTACCCCAACACCATTGATATCTTTTATTATTTAATCTCCAGGAGGTTGTTTGGTGTTGGTGTCCCTTGTTCATTTCACATTGTATATTTGAAATGTACCTGAATCCTCACAAACCAACTGTCATTTTTGAAGTAAAACACATAGGAGAGTATAATTCAAAACAAAAATCCTTTATTAAGGGATCAGAACCAAACAAAGAGGAAGGCAACACTGGATCAACATGAGAAATTAGTGAAGCCTGGGACCCTCAGGGCAGACATCAATTCTTCAACATCAAAATTGGTGGCCTGAGGAGTCCATATGTAAGGGAGGCCAGTCTGGTCCGGGATTCACAGAGACTCGGATAGCAGCAGATGACATCTGTGTCCCCAGGCTGTGGTACCACAAGAGGCTGCATCTTTTGGCCAACCAGACTGGATCCAGGGCAATCACTGTCTGGTCTTCCTTCCACGCTTCCTTCCGGGCTGTGGCTGTGCAGTTGGAGATGTGGCAGGAGGAGGAGTAGGACCTGGAGGAGGAGGAGGAGGAGGACTGGGAGGACCTGGAGGAGGACTGGGAGGACCTGGAGGAGAGGGAGGAGGAGGAGGAGGACCTGCAGGAGGAGGAGGAGGACCATCCCAAAGCTGTGTGTGAGGTGTAATTTGGCCCCTCATACCTTTCTCCAGAGCCTCTGATATGAGGGCCTCACACATGGCTTTTTGGCCCTCCTCCATTCTCTGCATTTTATATGCTATGAATGCAGCAATGTTCTCCTGCATGGTGTGGGGTGCTCCCAGGACCTCTGTAGCCCTCCAAAAGAATGCTATAGCCGCCTCCTCTAGGGTACTCGTCCTACTGCCACTTTCTGTTTTCAGGTGTGGTGGAGGGACCTTGATATCAGCCAGCCGGCTCGGCCCGGCCACCTCCTGGCTGAGACTTCCCTGTGTATGAAAAAGGGACATGGTTGTAATGTTTTGCATCATCAATCACAATCCTAAATTAGTACTCCCAACTAACATCTAGTTAACATCATTGATTGGACAAGCAGAAATATTTAGAGGAATGCTATACCTGGCTCAATATGGGCTCCTCCACATATGGCCTGGAAGGCCCAGGTTGGGCGTCAGAAGCCTCAGCCAGGGGGGAAGGAAGCGTGGAAGGAAGACTGGAGAGGGATGGCCTGGGTTCAGTCTGGCCTGCCAGAAAGTGCAGCCTGTCGTAGTACAACATCCTGGGGACATAGATGTCATCTGCTGCTCCGGATCTCTGTGAATCCAGGACTTTCTTGCGCTCCCTCAGATATGTGCTCCTCAGGCCACCAATGAAAATCTTTAAATAAGTGATGTCTGCCGTGGGGATCACCTGCTTCACAATTTCACACAATTGCTCCAGTGCTGCCTTCCTCTTTGCTTGGTTCTTGAAATGGGGGTGGGTAATCTCCCACAGACAGAGCAGATCACTTAGCATATCCATGAATAGTGACATGAAGTCAGTATCTCTCATTAAGATATCCATGTTCACTGCAAGACACAACACAAGACAAAGCCTAATCTCAGACAAAACTCTCCCAATCTTGTTACAATATAGGCCTCAATCTAGAAGCAGTATAGGCACAAGTTTGTCTCTTACCTTCGTTCTTACGATCGGCGCGTCCAATGCTCCTTCCTCAGCTCACAGATCGTACGTAATACGCACGCGTGTTACGCTTTATACACACTGCGCATGCGTGTAACTCCGCCCACCCCTGACGTTCTTTCTAGTCTATTCCCCGCCCCTTTTCGTTCGGTGCAGTGGGTGAAGAGCACATGGCGGAGTTACAGCAGGTGCGTGCTAATTCTAGCAATGAGGAGGAGGAGGAGGAAAGCCCGGATCCAGGCACGTCCCGATCCAGAAGGAGACGTTTTAAGGCCACAAATATGTCGTTTGGGGAGATGTTGGAGATGGTCGACATCATGAAGAAGTCCGACTATGACGGAAAATATGGGCCTTACCCCAACCCCAACATCCGAAAGGCCAAGATCATTGCGAAAGTGGTCAGGAGTCTTGAGAGGAATTTCAGGGTACGACGATCGAAAGATCAGCTCAGGAAGCGGTGGTTGGACCTGAAGTTGAGAGAGCCAGAGCAGTACCGAAAGATCCGGAGAGTGCTGCAAAAAAGTAAGTAGTTGTGCTGTGTTCCTATTCTTTCTGTCTTTATTCCGTTCTTTCTGCTCCATATGCTTTTAGTAATTGTAACGTTTAAAAAGGTCAACTTTAATGTTCATGGGCCCATTATTCGTTTGTATCAAACATTTTTCTTTCGGCCTCCAGAACACCATTGCATTTTCACACATTTTTGGGGGCCTACTTGGATGCCAAATATTTGTTTGTGTAGATGGGTTTGTTACTAGAATGAAATGCCAAGTAGATTGTGTGTAAGGAGAGGACACTGAGCAGCTGTTTTCACATCTGGACACTGGAGCACTAGTGTGGGACCCCAGAACACCCTTTTTATTAGGGGGGCCACACAGGTGCTCCAGTGTATACTATAGGGGGGGCTACATCTGTGAAGCTTGTACCAAACAGGTAAAGTATTGCAGCTTGACAAAGGGCAATAAAAAATATACATCTTGGAACTCGGCTAAAATAGACAATTGTACCCCACTTCCAAGCAATGTTTCCTAGTTCTAGTTCTGCCATCAAATATCTGTGTGCTAATTATACCATTTTTGTTTTACATAGGGGAGAAAAGACTCAGAGGACACCCCTCATCCCAGGAGAACACAGACCCCCCCCTCTGGAAGAAGGGGAAATACCGCAAACCCAAGAAGCTGAGCAGGAGGAAGAAGAAGATGTGGTGGAGATTGGCACCACAACAGGTGAGTGTCTGCGACCACAGACTCAGGTAAAAGAGATGGATGGTGGCAGATTTTTGAGACCTTTTTTTTTGTTCTTTATCTCTTTTTAGGTGATCGTGATCCAGAACGCTTTACATCTGAAAGTGCCCAGATACTCATCGGGGAGATCATGGGGTGTAATCTCCAATTGCAAAACATCCAGCAACAAATCACTGATGTTATTAAAAAAAATAATAATATCATTGATGTTTTGGGGCGAATTTAAACCCCACAAAATCACCTGTTTTATGTTACTAAAATTTTTACAATGTTTAGAAAAGCCAAATTTGGAGGATGCACACAGTGTGCCAACATGTGCTATCTGCCATCACGGGAGATCAATGGACGCGTTTTGGGGGTGCAACCCCTTCCTCAATTATAAAGTCGCATTGAGGAAGGGCTTGCTCCCCCAAAACACGTCCCTTGATCCCCCCTGATGGCAGATAGCACATGTTGACATTCGTAAATTGGTGTGCATCTTCCAAATTTGGCTTTTCCAGGGGTGATTTCCCCCCATCTGAACGCTATATCAAACACAGTTCCTAAATACTCATGTCTGATATAGCCTTCAGGTTTTACCATATGTGAACTTTGTAAGTTCAAGTTTTTTGGCTTTCTTGTTGGTTTTACACAGGCCTGTTTTATCTGAAATGGATGTTTCGATTTTTGATAATGCTACTGCAAACATTGTTATACAACAAACATGTTGGTTTGTTTTAAAAACCTTTCGTAAATGCACATGTGATTGTGCAGCTATAAAAAAGTGCCTTACTCAAGAATGTGTGGATTATTGTCTCAACACTACAACACTTTTGGGGTGATGTAATTGCTGTTTTATGCACAAATGGGGGTTATTTCCTAAGGGCAATTACACTTTGCACTACAAGTGCAGGTTCACTGCAGTTGCAAGTGCACTTGTAGTGAAATGTGTTTTGGCATTTAGGAAGTACCAGCCAACACTATTTTTTATAAGGTTACCCAATCACGACATTTTCTGCACTCAAAACATTTCTGTCAGGGTCAGCTAAAACAAACACAAGCAGTAAATGTCCACCAAGAATTTCTTTTGTTTGTTTTTTATTTGAAAAAGGTGTCACAGATTGTCTGGCATATTGATAGCCCCCCTACCCGCAAAGAACTCCAGGTAGCGTAACCGGACATCACGGGCATTCAGGGAGGGCAAGCCAGGACAGCCACTTTCAAGCGCCGTCAGTGTTGATGGATTTGGGATTCCGGCCTCAGGCCCAACTGAGCCAGCATAGTTGGCTGAATGTTTTCTTAAAAAATTATGGAGAACACAGCAGGCAAGTATTATATGGTTCAGTTTATACTCCGCCATATGGATGGGTGTCAGAAATAATCGGAACCGGCTGGCCAGGATTCCAAATGTGTTCTCCACCACTCTTCGGGCTCTGGCCAGCCGGTAATTAAAAACCCTCTGTTCCGGGGTGAGGGTCCTCATCGGGAATGGCCGCATCAGGTGGTCCCCCAGCGCAAATGCTTCATCAGCAACGAACACAAATGGGAGACCTTCAACATTGTCCTCTGGAGGTGGCAAGTCCAAGCTGCCATTCTGGAGACGCCTGTAGAACTCCGTCTGGGCGATCACTCCACCATCGGACATCCGGCCATTCTTCCCCACGTCCACATACAAGAACTCGTAATTAGCCGACACCACCGCCAACATCACTATACTATTAAACCCCTTGTAATTATAATAGTACGACCCCGAGTTGGGTGGTGGGACGATGTGGACGTTTTTCCCATCAATTGCCCCTCCGCAGTTAGGAAAGTCCCACCGCTGGGCAAAGTGGGAGGCCACAGTCTGCCATTCCTGTGGCGTGGAAGGAAACTGTTGAGGAAAAAACAATAAACATTACTATTTTTTCACAGAAACATGGCAAGCAGATTATACACAAACGTTATGGGGCAACCTCCAGATAGCATTTACTAAGGGGAATTTAACAAGGCCAAAGTATAAGGTACACCTATCATATTCCCCCTCCCCCCCTCTCATGGGCCATTTCTAACATTATAGGGGGGGAACTCTTGGACAGGTAACCCTCTTCACTTCATTGAGAGATGAATGCCTAAATACAGGGTATTACTTGGAACAGCCCCTCCTTAGTTACACTATTAGCAGACCACTGGACAGGTAAGAAGTGTCTGAATACAAAGATATAAATACACATTGTACACATTTGAGGACATTTGGACATTCTGCTATTACCTATCAAGATAATAATAGGATACCAAAAACTTTAAACAGTTCCATTGGAAAGCATACAGGCAGGCCCTTGCACTACATGCTTTGGGGAATTCATCCATAAATCTGACCAGTAAAGAGATGGGTATAGTGTGTATGGGTTTGGCAAAGTCAGCAGATAGATGATTGAGGATAGAGAATTGGGATCAGCTGACTTAGCAGTTGGGGGGAGGGAGGGTTACCAAAAATTTGTGGACACCACAAAAAAAGCCTCTGGCACTCTGCCTGAATTTAAAGCTAAAATAACATTAACAAACATTTTAGGGGGTGTTTGGGGTAAAGCACTACTATAGAGCTGATAAAATACATTGTTAAGTGACTACATGAGGTGAATATAGGGCAGGAGACACCATGCTGGAGAGGTTATTGAAGGGCAAATATGTATGAAGGACATAAAATAATAATTACATAAAAATCCAGCATGCATGAGAACAAAGGGGACATTCACAGCATATTACAATCATGGTCATTAGGGAATGAGGAAAAAAATACAATATATTAGCAAACATTCAATACAATAAAATGTGATATAAAAGGAAAAAAATCTTACCTTCATATACTCCTTCTGCAGGACCTGGATGATGGCAGAACAGGTCTCTGGGATAATGATCCCCAGAGCCTGGGGGGAGATGCCTGTCGAGAACTTGAGGTCCTGCAGGCTTCTCCCTGTGGCCAAATACCGCAAGGTAGCGACCAACCTCTGCTCCGGAGTGATGGCTTGCCTCATGCAGGTATCCTGCCTGCTAATATAGGGGGTCAGCGAAGCCAACAAAAGGTGAAATACGGGGTCCGTCATCCTGAGAAAGTTCCTGAAATCATCAGGATTATTCTCACGGATCTCACGGAGCAAAGGCATATGACAGAACTGGTCACGCTGAAGCAACCAATTCTTGGTCCATGAACTCCTCCCCACCCTGTTCATGGACTGGACTTGTGTCAAGGTCAGGACCCCAACACCAAGCCCCCGCACAGCACGAACTCTACGAGGAGTACGCATACGAAACATGGCTAGAAAACGGTCGGCTTCTCAGAACGAAGTAACAGAACGCACTGAAGAACAGCAAGGCCTGTGAAGAGCGACCTGAAAACCAGTAACGAACGAACAAGAATACAATGACTCCTTAAAGTCACGCGGAACTTGCTGCACGTACTGAAGAGCAGATACAAACCCACAAGCACAAACTGAACGGCAAAAAACGATCTGAAAGCCACGAGTCTGAAAAAGCGCGAATCGTCTCTCACCAAACTTTTACTAACACGAGATTAGCAAAAGGAGCCCAAAGGGTGCCACGCTTGGTTCTGAACCGGCCTTTTCTAGTCTCGTCGTACGTGGTGTACGTGACCGCGTGGTTGTCAATCGGAAATTCCGACAACTTTGTGCGACCGTGTGTAGGCAAAACAAGTTTGAGCCAACATCCGTCTGAAAAAATCCTAGGATTTTGTTGTCGGAATGTCCGATCAATGTCCGACCGTGTGTACGGGGCATAAGTGGGATCCAAGGATGTGCCAATTAAAAAACAGGGATATCACAAACCAAAAAGACCAATAAGAAGGGTCAAATGGTAATCTGCAGTGGACCCCGCTGTAAAGCACGTGTGGTGTAGCCACCGGCCGCCATATCATCCCCCACCTCCTGCTACGTGCAAGGATACTGCTTCTCATAGACGCTGACGTCATATCCAGTGCAGCGAAACTTGCGGCGTGTGCATCTGGCTGATGCAAAGGTGCCACCATGCATTATGCAATCTCATCTGAACCTGAAGCATGCAGGTGCATGACCCATGATTAGGGAGTGGCACAAAACCTTCCTGGACCAGAGTTCATAGCCCATAACAGAGGATGTGAAACCCTCCACAGAAAGCACGACACTTCAGACAGGAAGGTACTCCCCCACTCCAGGAAAACCTGTGCGGGGGCCATGCATGCTGGGAATGGTAAACTGGAATAAGAAATCAGAAAAGGGATCACAGATGCTGGTCCATAAAAAAACAATAATAATAATAATTATACAATGGCCAAAAATTAACCAGGAAGTATTATATTCAAAAAAATTGTTATATAATATTACAAAGCAAAATATTTACTTCAATATAATCAACAGAAAAGAAAAGAGAAAGAAAAAAAAAAAAAGGAGAGAAGAAAAAAAAAAAAAGAAGACCAAAAAGGACTGGAAAAACAGTTACTTCAAGTATTCAGTTTTGCCAGAGGTGAAGCCCTCCAGAAAAGGTAGATAACTAAAGACCTCATTAAGTCCTGGTGGGTTATTTGCTTGAGCAAAAAAATCCAACGAGAATTCCTCTGCAATATTATCCTGTTGTCTGGATCTACGTGTTCCAGAGCCCAGAATAGGAGTTGAGGAATATGATAGTTATGCTTCTGAATAGGGATGAGCTTCGAGTTCGAGTCGAACTCATGTTCGACTCGAACATTGGCTGTTCGCAAGTTCACCGAACAGCGAACAATTTGGGGTGTTCGCGGCAAATTCGAATGCCGCGGAACACCCTTTAAAAGTCTATGGGAGAAATCAAAAGTGCTAATTTTAAAGGCTAATATGCAAGTTATTGTCATAAAAAGTGTTTGGGGACCTGGGTCCTGCCCCAGGGGACATGGATCAATGCAAAAAAAAGTTTTAAAAACGGCCGTTTTTTCAGGAGCAGTGATTTTAATAATGCTTAAAGTCAATCAATAAAAGTGTAATATCCCTTTAAATTTCGTACCTGGGGGGTGTCTATAGTGTGTCTGTAAAGGGGCGCATGTTTCCTGTGTTTAGAACAGTCTGACAGCAAAATTACATTTTGAAGGAAAAAACTCATTTAAAACTACCCGCGGCTATTGCATTGCCGACAATACACATAGAAGTTCATTGATAAAAATGGCATGGGAATTCCCCAAAGGGGAACCCCGAACCAAAATTTAAAAAAAAAAATGACGTGGGAGTCCCCCTAAATTCCATACCAGGCCCTTCAGGTCTGGTATGGATATTAAGGGGAACCCTGGCCAAAATTAAAAAAAAAAAAATGACGTGGGGTTCCCCCTAAATTCCATACCAGACCCTTCAGGTCTGGTATGGATTTTAAGGGGAACCCCGCGCCAAAAAAAAAAAAAAAAACGGCGTGGGGTCCCCCCAAAAATCCATACCAGACCCTTATCCGAGCACGCAACCTGGCAGGCCACAGGAAAAGAGGGGGGGACGAGAGTGTGGCCCCCCCTCCCTCCTGAACCGTACCAGGCCACATGCCCTCAACATTGGGAGGGTGCTTTGGGGTAGCCCCCCAAAACACCTTGTCCCCATGTTGATGAGGACAAGGGCCTCATCCCCACAACCCTGGCCGGTGGTTGTGGGGGTCTGCGGGCGGGGGGCTTATCGGAATCTGGAAGCCCCCTTTAACAAGGTGACCCCCAGATACCGGCCCCCCCCCCTGTGTGAAATGGTAAGGGGGTACATAAGTACCCCTACCATTTCACGAAAAAAGTGTCAAAAATGTTAAAAATGACAAGAGACAGTTTTTGACAATTCCTTTATTTAAATGCTTCTTCTTTCTTCTATCTTCCTTCATCTTCTGGTTCTTCTGGTTCTTCTGGCTCTTCTGGTTCTTCCTCCGGCGTTCTCGTCCAGCATCTCCTCCGCGGCGTCTTCTATCTTCTTCTCCTCGGGCCGCTCCGCACCCATGGCATAGGGGGGAGGCTCCCGCTCTTCTCTTCTTCTTTTCTTCTCTTCTGTTCTTCTTCATTTTCTTCTCCGGGCCGCTCCGCAATCCATGCTGGCATGGAGGGAGGCTCCCGCTGTGTGACGGCGCTCCTCGTCTGACAGTTCTTAAATAACGGGGGGCGGGGCCACCCGGTGACCCCGCCCCCCTCTGACGCACGGTGACTTGACGGGACTTCCCTGTGGCATTCCCCGTGACGTCACAGGGAAGTCCCGTCAAGTCACCGTGCGTCAGAGGGGGGCGGGGTTCACCGGGTGGCCCCGCCCACCCGGTTATTTAAGAACTGTCAGACGAGGAGCGCCGTCACACAGCGGGAGCCTCCCTCCATGCCAGCATGGATTGCGGAGCGGCCCGGAGAAGAAAATGAAGAAGAACAGAAGAGAAGAAAAGAAGAAGAGAAGAGCGGGAGCCTCCCCCCTATGCCATGGGTGCGGAGCGGCCCGAGGAGAAGAAGATAGAAGACGCCGCGGAGGAGATGCTGGACGAGAACGCCGGAGGAAGAACCAGAAGAGCCAGAAGAACCAGAAGAACCAGAAGATGAAGGAAGATAGAAGAAAGAAGAAGCATTTAAATAAAGGAATTGTCAAAAACTGTCTCTTGTCATTTTTAACATTTTTGACACTTTTTTCGTGAAATGGTAGGGGTACTTATGTACCCCCTTACCATTTCACACAGGGGGGGGGCCAGGATCTGGGGGTCACCTTGTTAAAGGGGGCTTCCAGATTCCGATAAGCCCCCCGCCCGCAGACCCCCACAACCACCGGCCAGGGTTGTGGGGATGAGGCCCTTGTCCTCATCAACATGGGGACAAGGTGTTTTGGGGGGCTACCCCAAAGCACCCTCCCAATGTTGAGGGCATGTGGCCTGGTACGGTTCAGGAGGGAGGGGGGGCCGCACTCTCGTCCCCCCCTCTTTTCCTGCGGCCTGCCAGGTTGCGTGCTCGGATAAGGGTCTGGTATGGATTTTTGGGGGGACCCCACGCCGTTTTTTTTTTTTTTTTTTGGCGCGGGGTTCCCCTTAAAATCCATACCAGACCTGAAGGGTCTGGTATGGAATTTAGGGGGAACCCCACGTCATTTTTTTTTTTAATTTTGGCCGGGGTTCCCCTTAATATCCATACCAGACCTGAAGGGCCTGGTATGGAATTTAGGAGGACTCCCACGTCATATTTTTTTTTTAATTTTGGTTTGGGGTTCCCCTTTGGGGAATTCCCATGCCGTTTTTATCAATGAACTTCTATGTGTATTGTCGGCAATGCAATAGCCGCGGGTAGTTTTAAATGAGTTTTTTCCTTCAAAATGTCATTTTGCTGTCAGACTGTTCTAAACACAGGAAACATGCGCCCCTTTACAGGCATACTATAGACACCCCCCAGGTACGAAATTTAAAGGGATATTACACTTTTATTGTTTGACTTTAAGCATTATTAAAATCACTGCTCCTGAAAAAACGGCCGTTTTTAAAACTTTTTTTTGCATTGATCCATGTCCCCTGGGGCAGGACCCAGGTCCCCAAACACTTTTTATGACAATAACTTGCATATAAGCCTTTAAAATTAGCACTTTTGATTATTCATGTTCGTGTCCCATAGACTTTAACGGTGTTCGCATGTTCGAACAAACTTTTTTCCTGTTCGCATGTTCTGGTGCGAACCGAACAGGGGGGTGTTCGGCTCATCCCTACTTCTGAATAATGTGATGTCCAATTGGAGAATAGATATTGCCTATTTCGGCCGCATGTGTGTGCTCATAAATTCTTCTCCAAAACTCGCGAAAGGTCTTGCCGATAATAAAGCCCCAAAAGGGCAGGTTATAATATAAATTTGGAGCAAAAAGTGCATCCATTTTGAAGAAGGGGGGTGATGTTAGGACAGATATATTTGCAATAATTGCAAGTGCTGCATGCAAAGGTGCCCAACTGTGTTGGTATATCAGGTGCACCACTCGCTACAAAATTGCTTGACACCAACCTGTCACAAAGGGATGGAGCACGTTTCAATATAATCTGAGTACATGAAAGGACAGTCTTAGCGTTTTTGGGATCAGACATGAGAAGATGCCAATGTTTTTGCGTATATTTAGTAGCCCCTGTCAAGGAGGCAAAGTTTGAGTTCATCAGCAGCTTTCTTGAATTTTTCCCCATCAAGTAATTGTGCGCAAATACTGTGAGTACGGAATAGATTGTACAAGAGGTTTGGGGTGGAAACTCTGTGCTTGCAAAATTGTATTGCCAGCGGTGGGATTCCTATATAGATTACTAGTTCAGGGTGCCAGCATTGTTGACCTCAATTTCCAAGTCCAAAAAAGTAACTCTATGATAATAAAATGACATGGTGAACATGAGGTTATAAGAATTTAAATTCATGGTTACAAGACACTCATGTAGGAATTCAACAGGGCCATTCCCATATTACAAAAATGTTGTCTACATATCATTGCCAGGTGAGACAATTGATGACATATTTTGCCATATTGTCTGAAAGTAAAAAAGATCGCTCCCACTCACCCAAGTACAGATTGGTGTAGAAAAGGGGCACAGCAAGTCTCCATTGCTACGCCTTGCACCTGGGGAAGTGGAAATCCAACACTTGAATCACAAAATCAGAAAGAATGTTGTATGCCCTGATCAAATACATTTGTAAACGCTTTAATGCCATTAGAATGTGGAATAGAGCAATACAAGCTTTCCACATCAATTGTTACCAATATTGCACCCGGGGGAACAACAAGATCCTCAATGATTTATGAAAAATTAATAGTTTCTTTAACATAAGATGATAAACTTAAAACAAAGGGTTGTAAAAAGGTATCAATCCATTTACTGGCATTTTCAGTCAGATTAGAGTTACCCGAGATAATGGGTCTACCAGGGTGATCTTCTTGTGATTTGTGAATTTTAGGTAACGTGTAAAAAGCGGCAATTTTTGAGAATTTATTGTATAGATAGTCCCGTATAGATAGTTTTTCAGAGATAATTCCATTGTCACAAGCCATTAGAATCAGAGACCAAAAGGTTAAATTAAATCTATCAATGCATGTTACAGAGATTGGACAATACCAGTTAGGATTGTTTAAGATGTCCATGCACATCCTACAAAAGTCAGTCTGGTCCAAAACTACAGTGTTCCCACCCTTGTCAGCAGCCTTGATGACAAGGGATGGGTTATTCTGTAGATTGTAAAGAGCCTCAATATGTTCACGGGACAGGTTGGAGTCAACGACCCCACAGTGGCGGATTCCCTCAATGGCTTTGGTAACGCACCTAATGAAAGCTGAAACATTGGGGTTAGAATTAATGGACGGAAACTTATGAGACTTTTTCTTGAGCAGAGTATGGTCTGGGAGGGGGCCTTTTGTCTGGATATCTAAGAGGAGTTATTCAAGATCTACCTGATTAGACATGTGCACTGCCAAAAATGTGTTTGTTTTCATTTCATTTGTTTTTTTTTTTTTCATTTTTCGGGTCATTCGTTATAATCGCAATTCGTAAATTTGTAAATTCGAAAATTCGTTAATTCCAAAATTCGTAAATTCGAAAATAAGAAAGAAAATCTGAAAATTCGAAAGAATACCTAACTAATAATAACTATTAAAATTATAGGTACTGGCATTTCCTTTCAAATTTGGCTGTTAGTAATGTAACGAATAGAAATTTATCCGAGGTTACAAATTATCCAAAATAATAAATACCATATCTAAACAAATGGAATGAAACAAATTAATAATTAAATAATAATAATACGTTTTAAGCCAAAGCCAAATTTGAAAGGACATTCCAATACCTATAATTTAATAGTTAGTAATAGTTAAGTTATTATTAGTTAGTTATTATTTCAGATTTTCACATTTTCGGATTTTCGGATTTTCAAATTTCCGAATTTACTAATTTATGAATTTACTAATTTTCAAATTTACAAATTTATGAATATTCAAATTTACGAATATTCGGAAAAATTTGTTAAACAGGTTTTAGTTAATTTAGACATTTCTGAATTAACAAATTTGTTGAAATTCATTAAAAAACAAATTTGGAATGAAACAAATTGCACATGTCTATACCTGATCAATGAGATCCATCGAGCCATCAAGTCAAGATGAATCATGAGTCTCGGTGGAATTGCTCTCCTCATACAAAAGGATTAAATCATGGAGAGCTCCACACTCACGCATTAGCAATTTGGCCTCAGGTTCAGGTTCTGAAGTTTTATCAAAAAGTAAACGTAGAATGATTTTACAGGCAAATAAATGTAAATCTTTAATAACAGTAAATTTGTCTATTGCGGCCATGGGACAGAAGCTGAGGTCCAAAGAGAAGACCCGCGTCTCCTCCAAAGATAGTGAGTGAGATGATAGATTGATTACCTTTAATCCCGCTTCACTGTGGAAGGAAGATTGGTGAGGTGAATTTCGATATTTTTACCTGTTTTGAGGCGGTGAGGGTCTAAAGGGAAGTGAGAGGTGATAGAAGGAAAAACATTAGTGGTGGAAGCTGAGGATTTGGCTGTGGCACCTGATGATAGGGGAGGAGGGCCAGCATGAGGTCCCCCAACAACAGGTGATCTCAATGCAGCCATGGCAAGTGAGGACCCACCAAGAGTGTTACCTGACCCAGGGGGTCCCTTTTGGGTTCTGATGTTTCTTTTTTGAATGGAGAATTTTATAATTCATGTATTTTTTTGTATGAATTTTCATTTTCCATATACTTTTGTACGTTTTATATAATTATATGTCTATTATTGGTGCCTTTAAAGTCCCTTCCATATTTCTTTGCTTCTTTACAAACTAGCACCAATTTAGACAAGAGCCAATTAACCACTTAAGGACCAGCCGCCGCAGTTGTACTGCGACAGGTTGGCTCTCCTGCGTGAATCGCCGTAGCTGTACAGAGGCTCACACAGGCGCAGTTGTGGGCGGCACGCTCTCGCACCTGCTGCATACTGCGGGAGCGTGCCCGCGGGTCAGGCGGACTCAATGTCCGCCGGTGACCCGCGATCGTCTAGTACAGAGGCAGAACGGGGATCTGCCTTCGTAAATAAGGCGGATCCGCATTCTGACAGATGACATGACAAAGATCTACTGTTCCCAGTGATCAGGAACAATGATCTCTGTCATGTACCAGACAGCCAATCCCCCAGTTAGAACACACCTAGGGAACACAGTTAACCCCTTGATTGCCCCATAGTGTTAACCCCTTCCCTGCCAGTGTCCTTTTTACATTGATCAATGCATTTTTATAGCACTGATCAATGTAATAATGTCACTGGTCCCCAAAAAGTGTAATTTGGGGTCAGATTTGTCCGC
This sequence comes from Aquarana catesbeiana, assembly GCF_042186555.1. NCBI lineage: Eukaryota > Metazoa > Chordata > Amphibia > Anura > Ranidae > Aquarana > Aquarana catesbeiana. The sequence continues at coordinate 811,734,988 of NC_133324.1, forward strand.
CGCAATGTCGCAGTCCCACTAAAAATTACAGATCACCGCCATTACCAGTAAAACAATAAAAAAATAAAAAAATCTATCCCATAGTTTGTAGACCCAATAACTTTTGCGCAAACACATCAATATACGCCTATTGGTATTTTTTTTTACCAAAAATATGTAGAAGAATATATATTGGCCTAAACTGATGAAAAAATTAGTTTTTTTTATCATTTTGTTTTGGATATGTATTATAGCAAAACGTAAAAAAAAAACATATTTTTTTCAAAATTGTCGCTCTTTGTTTATAGTGCAAAAAAAAAAACTGCAGAGGTAATCAAATACCACCAAAAGAAAGCTCTATTTGTGGGAAAAAAAGGACGTCAATTTTGTTTGGGTACAGCGTCGCACGACCGCGCAATTGTCAATTAAAGCGACGCAATGCCGTATCGCAAAATATGGCCTGGTCATTAAGGGTGTAAATTCTTCCGGTACTTAAGTAGTTAAGCTATCAGTAGAGAGCCTAGAGGAAAACCACACAAGTAGAGGGAGGACATACAAACTCCATGTGATTTTATTTACCAATCTGTAGAATAATAAACAGATACATTCATTTGTATGTTCATGGTACATATTATTTTCAATATAAAGATGGAAAGCAGATGGAAATGTTGCAGAAGTTCCTACAATTAACAAATAACACAATAAAACAAAGTAATATAACATTAAAAAGCTTTTTTGAGAAAACAAAAATCATCTTCACGTCACTTACAAAGATTTTGTACCTGCTTTTGCTCCACTCAGTCCCAACTAAACACACTTTTAGCTGGGTAAATGCTCTTAAAAAAATAACAAGCAGGTTAATATTTACCTGCTCTGTGTAATTGAATTTCACAGAGTAGCTCAGGCCCCCCCAGCAGTGCTCCTGGCTCCCCCCCTCCACCGAGTGGCCCCATAGAAAGCTGCTTTCTAAGGGAGCACTCATGCAGGCTCACTCCTGAGCCTCACTGCCTACCTATTGACACATATAATGGGATAATGCCCCCTGCTCCCTTATTGCTTACTTTGATTGACAGCAGCGGGAGCCAATGGTTCCCACTGCATCAGAAAAGCCCAAGAGACCAGGAAGTGAGGTGAGAGGGGAGCTGCAAATGGGCACAGGGTTGGATTGAATGAGGGCTCAGGTAAGAAAAAAGGGGGGGGGTGAGGTGGGATTCTGATTCCTAAACATGTTTTATCTTACTGCAAGGAATGCAGTAAGGTAATAAATGTTTAGGCTTTATAACCACTTTAATTTACAAAATTGCTAGCACTGCATATCAGTTTTTTCCACAAAAGTGTTCTCCTTTAGTTTAGTGACTCATATTAGCATGGAAAATACTGTCTTTGTCAGGCTAATAGATTTACAGAAGTTTGCATTTCTGTAAATACATGTATCATCAACATTTATAAGTCACAGGTCATTGCATAATATTTGGTTTATATTATTAACAATAAGTCCATAACTTCTCGTTTGACTAAATTCAATTTTCGTAACCAAATGAGGAACTTAGACTTGAAGTTTATTTTCATATGGAGTTGATGTGGAAACAAGAATGCACAGTTTGTACTTCAAATTTTATTACGTAATAAATGTATTTATAATACCAGCAGTGTCTAGGTAGTGTACAGGAGCTTTGTAAAAATAAAATTGTTTATGTTTTTGCATATTCAGCATTGTCCTGAAGAATTCCACAGCACAGAGAAGATGATTTACTTAAGAGAACATTTTCATCCTCAAGCAGGTGCTGTGGGCTCTTCTTTTTATTAGTAAAGTCACCTGAACATGATTATTTTTTTAAGTTAACAAAAGTAATATAAATTACTAATTTTCTAGAGTAAAGCTAAACCCCTATCAACTAGGTAATTAGTAAAGTAAAGAAAAGTACTTTTATACATCTGTTATAAGTAACTAAATTCTCTTGGTAGCAGTCTCATGTAATCCCTAGAACAACAGATTAGAAAATGCTTGGGGCCAACCAGGCTCTACTGCAGTGGACATACTGCATAAGGACCTATTTTTGAAGAGTGAGAGATACCATGTCAAGCACAGGGAGCTATATGTGGGAAAAAAGATAGAAAAGACCACCGTTTTTTTCTGGGCAGCACAATTAGCCAGTGACCTCTTGCTACATCCTGTATCTATAAGTGAGATCTCTGAGTGTTTGGCATTTGGACTCAACACAGATGGTCACTTTCACCCAGGTATCCGCTACATTATAATTCCTCAGACAGGACTCAAGACCGGTAAGATATGCTGCTTCTCTCAGTGTAGTCACTTTCATCTATTTTAAATTCATATTTATATGCTTGCCTGGAGTGTGCCTTTGGGGCTTCTCACCCATAGACCTGTCAGATTGAGACCAGCAGCTATGTCCATGCATTTTCTGCCTCTTTATAGACTTGAATTCGGTTGCCTGAACGTGTCACCTGGCGGCTCAAGCTGTATATGCACCAAACCCATGCAAAGACTATGGATCTCAGCGCCCATGTAAATGAAGCTTTGAAAGGGCTGATAGAAAATAAAAACTAAAATTGCCTGGTAAAGAAAAGTTAATTAAAAAGTTATTACTTGGTTTGAAGCTTTGTATTTTCATGGGATCCTACCAATTATTTCCTTTTTTTTGCTCAGTGCAAAGAGGAGACTCTAGATTTGAATGGTCAGTCTTGGATAGCTTTTCAAAGCACGTGATGATTCTCAGTACTCCTCAGGTGACTGTAGGATATGCAAGTTTCAATTCTTCTCCCTTTGCACTATAAAAATAATTTGTAGGTTTTTGCTTTTACTGCTCGAAAATTGAATGTAGCAGGAAATTACTCCTTTCAGATCCAACCCCTTACAGAGTTTTGTTTACTCAGTAGGGTAGACACCTTTGTAAAGACATTCCCTAGTGCCTATTCTCCAGCAAACATTGTCTTTCCACCTTGCATTCCCTGATACCCCCCATGTCCACACTACATTGTCTGGTAGCTGCACCATCCACACTAGAGTCTCTGGTGGCCCTCTATTGACCAGTTATAGTATGTATCCATTCTTAGGAGATTTCTACTGCAAGAATAGAATATTGCATATCAGACAGTTGTTTTTAACCACTGGGCACTTAAACCCCCTTCCTAACCAGGCCAATTTTCAGCTTTCAGTGCTCTCACATTTTGAATGACAATTACTCAGTCATGCGACACTGTACCCATATGAAATGTTTGTCCTTTTTTCCACACAAGGAGTGCTTTCTTTTGGTGGTATTTGATCACCACTGGGTTTTTTATTTTTTGGCCAAAATTTATACTGCTACATAGCTTTGGTAAAAATAACCCAAATAAGTGCATGTTATTTGGTCTTTGTGAAAGTTATAGAGTCTACAAGCTATTGTGCCAATCACTGAGAATTGATCTCACCTGATATCACCTGATGTACTATGGCCTATCTAATGTCTTGAGACCCTAACAGGCCAGGAAAGTACAAATACCCTACAAATGACACCTTTTTAGAAAGTAGACAGTCCAAGATATTTAGTAAGAGGCACTGTGAGTTTTTTGAAGTTGTAATTCTTTCCCAAAATTCTTTGCAAAATGAAGATTTTTTTTTTCTCTTCTTTTTTTTTTCACAAAATTGTCATAACACCAAGTTATGCCTCACACACAGCATATGCATACCACAAATGACACCCTAAAATACATTCTACTACTCCTCCTGAGTATGTCGATACCACATATATGAGACTTTTACTCAGCCGGGTCACATACAGAGGCTCAACATGCAGGGGGCACCATCAGGCGTTCTAGGGACATCATTTCTAGACCACCTCTTACACTTTTGAAGGCCCTGGAGCACCAGGACAATGGAAACGTCCAAAAAAATTACCCCACTTTGGAAAGTAAACACCCCAACGTATATTTTATGAGGCATAGTGAGTCTTTTAAACATGTAATTTTTTCCACAAGTTTATGGAAAATGTGTAAAGAAAATGAAAATGTATTTTTTTGTATGGATGTGGCATGAATGTGGCATGGATGAGCACTGATGTGGCATGGATGTGGCACGGATGAGAACTGATGTGGCATGGATGAGCACTGATGTGGCATGGATGATAATTAGGGATGAGCCGAACACACCCCGGTTCGGTTCGCACCAGAACCTGCGAACGGACCGAAAGTTTGCGCAAACTTTAGAACCCCATTAAAGTCTATGGGGCTCGAACGTTTGAAATCAAAAGTGCTAATTTTAAAGGCTAATATGCAAGTTATTGTCCTAAAAAGGGCTTGGGGACCTGGGTCCTGCCCCAGGGGACATGTATCAATGCAAAAAAAAGTTTTAAAAACGGCCGTTTTTTCGGGAGCAGTGATTTTAATGATGCTTAAAGTAAAAAAAAAAAAAAAAAAGGGAAATATTCCTTTAAATATCGTACCTGGGGATGTTTATAGTATGCCTGTAAAATGGTGTGTGTTTCCCGTGCTTAGAACAGTCCCTGCACAAAATGATATTTGTAAAGGAATAAAAGTCACTTAAAACTGCTTGCGGCTTTAATGTAATGTCGGATGCCGGCAATATGGATGAAAATCAGTGAGACAGACGGCATGGGTACCCCCCCAAGTCCATTACCAGGCCCTTTGGGTCTTGTATGGATATTAAGGGGAACCCCGCAACCAAATTAAAAAAAGGAAAGGCGTGGGGCCCCAGGCCCTATATACTCTGAACAGCAGTATACAGGCGATGCAAACTAGACAGGGACTGTAGGTTTGTTGTTAAGTAGAATCTGTTTGTAATTTTGAACTGGTACATTTATAAAGTGTAGATCCAGCCAAAAAAATCTATTTTTCAGCTTTTTGGAAAACACAGGGAAGGGTTATCACCCCTGTAACATTTGTTTTGCTGTCTGTGCACCTCTTCAGAAGATTTCATGTTTTTCCCATTATTAACTCTTACAGGAGAGAATTTCCCTTCCTAGGGGTAGATTTCATCTCACTTCCTGTTGTCTCCTTCTGTTTGCCAGTAGGAGTCGTTTTTAAGTTGGATGTTTGAAAGTAGGGGCCTGCCCTATATATTCTGCAGAAATTGGGGCCTTAGGTGTTGGTGAGGGCCTTAGCCCTCACAGTTACTCTTAGTGGGCACAGGAACAGGCCCTGCTGTGAAATATTAGATCAAGAATTGTAATTACATGCCATTGTTGAACAGTGGTAGAAAAATTGAGCCTTTGGTGATGGTGGTGGTGGTGCTGGTGCCACAACACTGTAAGTCCTCACAGCTACTCTTAGTGGGTGCTGGAACGGGCCCTGCTGTGAAATATTATATCCAGAATTGTAATTATATGCACCTGTTGAACAGGGGCAGAAAAATTGGGCCTTTGGTGGTGGTGGTGTTGCCACAACACTGTAAGCCCTCACAGTTACTCTTGGTGGGCGCAGGAATGGGCCCTGCTGTGAAATATTAGATCAAGAATTGTAATTACATGTCCCTGTTGAACAGAGGCAGAAAAATTGGGCCTTAGGCACTGGTGCTACAACACTGCAACCCCTCACAGATGCTATAGTATAGTTGGAGCACAGGAACGAGCCCTGCTGCAAAGTATGGCATCAAAAATTGTAATTACACTCCCCTGTGAAACAGGGGCTGAAAAATTGGGCCTTGGGCACTGGTGCCACAACACTGCAACCCCTCACAGATACTCTAGTTGGAGTGCAGGAATGAGCCCTGCTGCAAAGTACTGCATCAAAAATTGTAATTACACGCCCCTGTTAAACAGGGGCTGAAAAATTGGGCCTTAGCCAAGCCACTGCTGCCACAACACTGCAACCCCTCACAGATGCTAACGTTGGAGTGCAGGAATGAGCCCTGCTGCAAAGTATTGCATCAAAAATTGTAATTATACGACCCTGTTAAACAGGGGCTGAAAAATTGGGCCTTGGGCATTGGTGCTGGTACCACAACACTGCAACCCCTGACAGATACTCTAGTTGGAGAGCAGGAATGACCCCTACTGCAAAGTATTGCATCAAAAACTGTAATTACACGCCCCTGTTAAACAGGGGCAGAAAAATTGGGCCTTGGCCACTGGTGGAGGTGCCCAGAACCAAAAATGTTCTTACAAGCTATCAGCATGAAAATTGAGGAGGAAGAGGATTGTCACTCAGCATAACAGGATAGTCACTTAGCATCAACATAGGCAGTCTTGAAGGGATCTCACATTAAAAAAAAAATCAATCGGTTACATCAGCATCAGGTGTTGGGTAGCTGGTGATCCAAGACTGATTCATTTTTATGAAGGCCAGTCGATCGACCGATTCAGTGGACAGGCGCACCCTGTGATCGGTTACAAATCCTCCAGCTGCACTGAAAGTGCGTTCCGAAAGAACGCTGGATGCAGGACAGGCCAGTAGCTCAATTACATACTGTGCAAGCTCTGGCCAGTGATCCATCCTCAAGACCCAGTAACCCAGAGGATTTTCGGTGGGAAAGGTGTCCGAGTCTGATTTTGAACCTAGGTAATCCTGCACCATGTGAATCAGACGCTGGCAATGGTTGCTGGAACTGATCAGACCTTGGGGCTGCAGACTAAAAAATTGTCTGAACGCATTGGTCAGATGGCCACCTTCTCCACCGCTCCTTCTGTGACTGACCGAAGCCTCAGCAACACGTTGTCCAGAAGGACCAGGAAATTGTAATCTCCCAGGCTCTGGAAACGCATTGCACAAACCTTTCTGCAAGGCCTCCCGAAGTTGTTTCATCCTCTGCTCCCTCTGCGACGGCAAGATAAGGTCTGCAACCTTACCCTTGTACTGTGGATCAAGGAGGGTTGCCAGCCAGTAATGATCCCTCCCCTTAATACCACAAATATGAGGATCCTTCCACAGGCTTTGCAGGAACAGGGAGGCCATGCAGCATAGGTTTGCTGAGGCATTCAGTCCAGAGTCCTCTGGGTCACTAAGGATGACATGATCCGCAGCCACCTCCTCCCAGCCACGTACAAGTCCATGGGTTTCTTCGGACTGTAAATGATCCCTTGAAGACTGCTGCTGATGCTGAGTGCCAGACTCCACCTACATGCTGACACAATCCTCCTCGTCCTCTTCCTCTGTGATCGGCGGGCACGCAGGAACACTGTCTGGATAAAGGGGGCCTTGAGAGGTAAGGAAGTCCTCCTCTTCCTCCCTCTGTTCTGCCTTAAGTGCCCTGTTCATTATTCTACGCAGCGTGTGCTCCAACAGGTGAACAAGAGGGACGGTCTCACTGATGCATGCACTGTCACTGCTCACCATCCTCGTGGCCTCCTCAAATGGTGACAGGACAGTGAATGCATCCCTGATCATAGCCCACTGATGTGGGGTACTAATAGGATCAGAAGAACACCACCAATTTTCTTCAGGTGCACACTGTGCAGAAGACACAGTACACTAACTGTAAATACTGTAGCTGCCTGCCTGTGGTACTAATAGGATCAGAAGAACACCAGCAATTTTCTTCAGGTAGCTTTAGGTGCACACTGTGCAGAGGACACAGTACACTAACTGTAAATACTGTAGCTGCCTGCCTGTGGTACTAATAGGATCAGAAGAACACCAGCAATTTTCTTCAGGTAGCTTTAGGTGCACACTGTGCAAAGGACACAGTACACTAACTGTAAATACTGTACTGTAAATACTGCTTGTCAGTAGGAAGAGAATAACAGGAACAGATCTAGCTAAACTGAATACAGTGTGTGTATATATATATATATATATATACAACACCTAGGATGCATATATATATATATATATATATATATATACATATATACATATATATATATATATATATATATATATACACAACACACTGTAAATGCAGCTGACTCGCCTGCCTACTCTATCTAACTTAAATCAAATGACACTGTCTCTCTGTCTATCTCTCTCCGCTGGCCTTATATAGTGTGATAAATGTGCCATTGATTATCACTGATGTGGCATGGATGAGCCCTGAATGAGCATGAATGAGTCATGGATGGGGATGGATAATCATGGAGCATAAATAAGGATGGATGATCCAGGGATGAAGCATGGATGAGCACTGCTGTGGCATGGATGGGACATGGATAAGTGCTGATGTGGCATGGATGATCACTGATGTGGCACGGATGAGCACTGATATGGCATGAATGTGGCACAGATAAGCACTGATGTGGCATCGATGTGACACGAATGATCACTGATGTTGTATGGATGCGGCACAAATGAGCACTGATGTGGCATGGATGTGACACGGATGATCACTGATGTGGTACGGATGAGCACTGATGTGACATGGATGTGACATGGATAAGCACTGATGTGGCGAGGATGTAACACGGATATGGCACCGATGTGGCATGAATGAGCACTGATGTGGCATGGATAAGCACTGATGTGGCATGGATGATCACTGAGTGGCACAGATGATCACTGATGTGGCACGGATGAGCACTGATGTGGCACTGATGATCACTAATGTGGCATAGATGTGGCATGGATGAGCACTGGTGTGGCATGGATGTGGCATGGATGATCATTGATGTGGCATGGATGATCACTTATGTGGCCTGGATGTGGCATGGATGAGCACAGATGTGGCATGGTTGTGGCATGGGTGAGCACTGATGTGGCATCAATGTTGCACAGATGATCACTGATGTCGCATGGATGTGGCATGGATGATCAATGATGTGGCATGGATGTGGCACAGATGATCACTGATGTGACATGGATGATCACTGATGTGGCACTGATGTGTCAGGGATGTGGCACAGATGATCACTGATGTGGCATGGATGTGGCACGGATGATCACTGATGTGGCACGGATGAGCACTGATGTGTCAGGGATGTGGCACAGATGATCACTGATGTGGCATGGATGTGGCACAGATGATCACTGATGTGGCATGGGTGTGCCACGGATGATCACTGATGTGGCATGGATGAGCACAGATGTGGCATGGTTGTGGCATGGGTGAGCACTGATGTGGCATCGATGTTGCACAGATGATCACTGATGTCGCATGGATGTGGCATGGATGATCACTGATGTGACATGGATGTGACATGGATGTGGCACGGATGATCACTGATGTGTCAAGGATGTGGCACAGATGATTACTGATGTGGCATGAATGTGGCATGGATGATCATTGATGTGGCACAGATGATCACTGAAGTGGCACAGATGATCACTGATGTGGCACGGATGAGCACTGATGTGCCACGGATGTGCCACGGATGATCACTCATGTGGCATGGATGAGCACTGATGTGGCATGGATGTGGCATGGATGAGCACTGATGTAGCATGGATGTGGCACAGATGATCAGTGATGTGGCATGGATGATAACTGATGTGGCATGGATGTGACACGGATGAGCACTGATGTGGCATGAATGTGGAACGAATGAGCACTGATGTGGCATGGATTAGCACTGATGTGGCATGGATGTGGCACGGATGATCACTGATGTGGCACAGATGATCACTGATGTGGTATGGATGTGGCACGGATGGGCACTGATGTGGCATGGATGTGGCATGGGTGAGCACTGATGTGGCATGGATGTGGCACGGATGAGCACTGATGTGGCATGGATGTGGCACGGATGAGCACTGATGTGGCATGGATGTAGCACAGATGAGCACTGATGTGGCATATATGTGGCACGGATGATCACTGATGTGGCATGGATGTGGTACAGATGATCACTGATGTGGCATGGATGTGGCACAGATGATCACTGATGTGTTATGGATGTGGCACAGATGATCACTGATGTGGCATGAATGAGCCATGTATGAGCATGGATGAGCCATGGATGGGGATGAATGTGGATGGATGAGCCAGGGATGGAGCATGGATGAGCATGAATGTGGATGGATGGGCCAGGGATGGATCATGAATGTGGATGGATGAGCCATGGATAGAGCATGAATGAGGATGGATGATCCAGGGATGGAGCATGAATGAGCCAGGGATGGAGCATCAATGAGGATGGATGAGCCAGGCATGAAGCATGGATGAGCATGAATGTGGATGGATGAGCCAGGATAGAGCACGAATGAGGATAGATGAGCCAGGGATGGAGCATGGCTGAGCATGAATGTGTATGGATGAGCCAGGGATGGATGGATGAGCCAGGGATGGGCACAGATCAGCACTGTGGGCACTTCAGATCCAGACCCCAGCTCTACTGCACTGGCTCCCTCCTCACATGCTGTATTGATCGGCATGAGGAGAGAGGAGGAGACATCCAAACACGCTCTGGTTTGTTTACAAGTGATAACTCCTTCATTGGACAGGACGATCATGTGGTAAAGAGTTGCTGTCATTGGCCCTTTACCCTGATCCGTGATTAGCTGGGTCTGGGAGACCCGATGGTCATGGACATTCCCGGGTGCGCGCCCCAGGGGGCGCACAGGAGATGCGATTCTGGGAGGACATTATAGTATGCCCTCCCAGATTTATCCGACCGCGCTGTAATCATTTTTTGGCTATGGCCCGGACGGTAAGTGGTTAACCGCTTGTCGACCAGCCACCGTCATTATACTGCGGCAGGTTGGCACAGCTGTGTAAATCGGTGTAGGTGTACCTTGGCCGCTCTAAAAGACATAGGGTGCTCTGCGACACCAGAGCTGATGCGCGTGGCCGGCGGCTGCGATGTCTGCCGATCACCCGTGAAAGCTCCACAAAGAGCCAGAACGGGGATCTGTGTATGTAAACAAACAGATCCCCATTCTGACAGGTGAGCAAAGAGAGATTTGCTGTTACTAGTGATCAGGAACAGCAATCTTTCTCCTACTCCAGTCAGTACACTCCCCCCCCACTGTTAGAAACACCTCCCTAGGGAACACTTAACCTCTTGATCATCCACTGGTGTTAACCCCTTCCCTGCCAGTGACATTTATACAGTAATCAGTGGCTATTTTTAGCTCTGATCACTGTATAAATGTCACAGGTCCCAAAAAAGTGTCAAAAGTGTCCAATCTGTCTGCCGCAATGTCGCAGTTCTGATAAAAATTGCAGATTGCCGCCATTACTAGTAAAAAAAAAAAAATAACAATAATAAAAATGCCATAAATCTATCTCTCATTTTGTAGGTGCTATAACTTTTGTGCAAACCAATCAATATATGCTTATTTCCATTTTTTACCATAAATATGTGGAAGAATGCATATTGGCCTAAACTGATTAAGACTATTTTTATTTATTTTTTTGGATATTATTATAGCAAAAAGTAAAAAAAAATATATTTTTCTTTAAATTGTTGTTCTTTTTGTGTTTATTGCACAAAAAATAAAAACCACAGAGGTGATCAAATACCACCAAAAGAAAGCTCTATTTGTGGGAAAAAAAAGGACTTACATTTTGTTTGGGTACAACGTCACACAACCGAGCAATTGTCAGTTAAAGTGACACAATGCCATTTCGCAAAAAATTGCCTGGTCATTAAGGGGGCAAATCCTTCCGGTCCTTATGTGGTTAAACAACAAAGATCCATAAGCCATGTCAAAATAAGACAACAAACCTAATAATGTGTTATATGATTGTTTTCAAAATCAGAGGAAGCATCACACGTTAATTAGGATGGTAACATACAAGACCCTGATTTAGGTTTTACCTTTAGAACTATATGTATTCTAGTTTTTATTCTGACCAAGGTGACCCTAGAATAAATGTCATCAAATGCTTGGTAGGAAAGCATGTCTTTAATATAGGATTCAAAACATGCAGTGAGAGTAATGTTACATATCATCTGTTTTACCCACATAAGGCCAATTATTACCTTGTAAATAATTTAGTTTAATTTAAAAATATACCTTGAAATTCTAAAGCAGATGACTAAAAACAGGTTTACGTGCATGTAGAGCTATATTATCAGAAGCTAATTTTATGTATAAAAATGTTGGTTGCTTTAGATTTTTTCAGGTTCTATTTTGAGATTTGCTCATTTGTCTTCCCTTTTCTGCCAGGGCTACATTAAAAGACTAGTAAAATATGCTTCTAGTAATAGTGAGAGTAGTTTAACCACTTCAGCCCTGGAAGGATTTGCCCCCTTAATGATCAGGCCGTTTTTTGCGATACAGCACCGTGTCACTTTAACTAACAATTGCACGGTCGTGCAATGCTGTACCTAAACAAAACTGACATCCTTTTTTTCCCACAAATAGAGCTTTCTTTTGGTGGTATTTGATCATCTCTGCAGTTTGGATTTTTTGCTCTATAAACAAACAAAGAGCAACCACTTTTAACTTTTTGCTATAATGCATATCCAAAAAAAAATTTACATAAAAAAACAAATTTATTCATCAGTTTAGGCCAATATATATTCTTCTACATATTTTTTGTAAAAAAAAGCCCAATAGGTGTATATTGATTGGTTTGTGTAAAAGTTATTGCGTCAAAAAACTATGGGATAGATTTAGGGACTTTTATTTATTTTTTATTGTTTTTACTAGTAATGGCGGCGATATGAGATTTTTAGTGGCACTGCGACATTGCAGCGGACAAATCTGACCCCAAATGACACTTTTTGGGGACCAGTGACGTTATTACATTGATCAGTGCTATAAAAATGCATTGATCAATGTAAAAATGACACTGGCAGGAAAGGGTTTAACAGTAGGGAGCGATCAAGGGGTTACCTGTGTTCCCTAGGTGTGTTCTAACTGTAGGGGGGATGGGCTGCCAGGGACATGACAGAGATCACTGTTCCCGTTGACTGGGTACAGTAGATCTCTGTCATGTCCCCTGTCAGAACGGGGATTTGCCTTGTTTACAAAGGCAGATCCTCGTTGTGCCTCTGTATTAGGCGATTGTGGGTCGCTGGTGGACATCGAGTCTGCTCGACCCGCGGGCACGCTCCCATAGCAACTGCACCTGTGCGAGCCGACGTACAGCTGCAATGATTCACGCAGGAGAGCCAACTTGCCGCTGTATAATGACGGCGACTGCTTGGCAAGCAGTTAAAGAAGATGTATGCTAATTCATTTTTTACATTTAGATATAAAAGGCTTCAGCTTCAGTACATAATCTTTATTGCCAAGAAGAAGATTCTATATTTCCTACAATATCCCTGAACTGAATTAAAGGGATGTTAACCATTTGAGTCCCTGGCCTTTTACTCAAAAAAAAAAAACCCTCTCCCCTCCCAGAGCATTTTTTTTTCATTTTGTCAATACAGCAAAACCTTGGATTGAGAGTAACTTGGTTTGAGAGTGTTTCAAGACAAGCACATTTTTTTAAATAAGTTTTTACTTAATAAACAAGTGATGTCTTGATATACAAGTAGCATTGTAGCATCATGTCACAACTGAGTATAAAAGAGAAGAGATGTGCCTCTAAGTGTAGCGATATGGTTACATTTAATGAAGGTACAACATTTAGCAACTCACATGGTTGTTGATTAAAACAGGCACATGTATGCAGGCATCTGGGGTAAAGCTGTCCACATAGACCATCCCCCACACTGCACTCCACGAGTGCTTCTAGCCTCACTTTCAAAAAACAAGGAAAATGGGGTGCCTCTGAGTTTGTATCAATAAACATTTATTATAAAAAATTATATCCACTCACATGGAAGATAGCATATCTGCATTCAGTCATGTCTCTGGATGAGAGGAGAGGGACTGCAAGCTTCAGCATGTCCACAAACGGCTGGCGAATCCACATAGGATGATGTGAGGTGGTGGGGCACAGCGGTTCTTCTCCTTGGCACACAGAACTGAGATGTGATGGTATGTAGAAGCATCCAGGCATGTGTGGGTTCCAGTGGAGAGGGAAGGAGGACGCCGGGTCCTGTCACAAACAGTGCTGTGATGTTGTCAGTCTCCTCTGGTAGCACGGCCGTGGAGAGGGAACCAGAAAGAGGCTTGGCACGCACAGCAAAGTGTGATGCGGAGCCGTGACGTCACCAATGTGCGACGCGTTTCCGAGTATACAGGCTATGGATGGTCGGCATAGCACCACTCCTTTGTCAAGCATGGGGTGTGTGGGTCTAGGCAAAGTTTTATAGTCTTAACAGGGGGAGGGGCCAGATAAATACACACTAGGTTTAACACATTGTAGGCACAAAGGGGCTGGAGGATAATCAGCATATCAGGAAACAATGAGATAAACATGGCAAAGAAATACTTGATGGAAAAAAATGCATGAGAAATAAGTAAGCATTTAAATAAGTAAAATGCAGTTTAATAAAATAAATTAAAATAGGGAGATAATTAACATTTATAATAAATATCATTATCCAATGAATACATGGACCACCAGTCAAAAAATAATAAAATATAAAAATAATTAAAAAAAAAAAAAAAAAAATATATATATATATATATATATATATATATATATATATATATATATATATATATATATATATATATATAGTAGGGTATAAATATGTGTGGGGTACATTAAATAAATGAGAAATGGTAGAAAGATAAGGGATGGGGTTAGAGAATCCATATATTAATGTTTAAAAACGGGGAAGAGGGGGTGAATATATTATTATATAATATATTACACAATATGTTTTACATGGAGCATAGTGGGGAATGTAAGGGAATATATATATATATATATAACAAATATATATGAGACAATATATATAGGTAATAGTCACTGTATGATGGGAGAGGAGAAAGGGGAGGGGAGAGGAGAATGGGGGGGGAGGGAAGGGGAAGGGGTTGGGAGGGGAGAAGGGGAATGGGGGAAGGGGGAGGGGGTATGGGGGGGGAAGGGGGGGAAGAGGGAGAAAAGAAAAAAAGAAGAAAGGGAGGGAGGGTGGGGAAGGAAAAGAAGGGGGAAAGAAAGATGGGAGGGGGAAGGAAGGGGGGATAGGGAGGGAAAGGGGGAGGAAAGGGGGGAGGGGGGTGATGGGGGCATGCCAATACTTACTGGAAGGGACCGAATCAGCTCCCCCCATATATTAAAACATAATGTGTGAAAAAAGATACCTGTAGTGAAAAAATGGCAGAGAATGGGTGAATAAGAGATCAATGTAAACATCCAGGCTAATAATAGATAACTATAGTACGGTAACAAGTTATAACACTGTGGCGATTTCAATAGCCTCGTTTAAACCACCGGGCGAGAGGACATCTAGAGTGTAGATCCAGAATGTCTCTCTCGCGCACAGGTTTTTAAAACGCTCAGCTGCAGTGAGTGATTTGGAAATTTGCTCAATCACCCAAACTTTTAGGCCAATGGTGGATTTTTTATGGTGCTCAGCGAAATGTCAGGGAACGCTGTGCACGTCCTTGCCACCCTCAATCAACCTGCGGTGTTGGCCGAAGCCTTGTCTAAGGGGGCAGATCATTCGACCAACATAAATTAGGCCGCAAGGGCATGTGAGGCCATATACCACAAAGTCAGAAGAGCAATTGTAAAATTGATCTAACATGTAGGTTTTTCTTTTAGAGAGAAATGATTTTTGACCATGTTCGATGAAAGAGCAGGTTTTACATCAGATTTTTTTGCACTGGTACATACCAACTAAAGGTATAAGAACTGTGGGGTTGGTAGATGTATTAGTTGTTTTAATTTTGCTGGGGGCAATTTTGCTTTTTAGGTTGGGAGCTTTTCGGTATGTAACTTTTGGTACTGGGGGGAGGGTAGTTTTTAGGAGGGGATCTTGTAACAAGATATCCCAATGTTTGTTCAAAATGTTCTCCATTTTTTTGTATTGGAAGTGGAAAGTGGTGATGAATCTAGTAGAATGATCTATTTTATCTTTTTCTAGTTTGGTGGGTTTTCCTTTTGCATACAGAGCACGTGCTTCATCTACCAGCTCTTTGGGGTATTCTTTGTCAGCAAATTTTTGTTTGAGTGAAATACTAGATGAGGCATAGTTGCTATCCAAAGTGCAGTTGTTTCTTAGGCGACAAAATTGTCCTTTAGGTATATTCTTGATCCATTTTGGATAATGGCAGCTGGTATAGTGTAAAAAGGAGTTACCTGCCGTGGGTTTAGTGTCGTTTTTTGCTATTGTATTCTCACCTATGTGGCCTAATTCCAAATCGAGGAAGGCCAGGTTGGTTGGGTCTGAGACATGGGTGAATGTTAGTCCGTACGGGTTGTGGTTGCAATGATCAACAAAAAGAGCAATGAGGTTGGGGGGACCATCCCAGATGATTATTATATCATCGATATAACATCCAAAAAAACGAGATTGGGTGAGTAGGGGTTGTTGTGCCAAATGAAGTTTTTTTCCCAATACCCCATGTCTAGGTTTGCATAGGATGGAGCAAAATTGGCTCCCATAGCAGTCCCTTGGATCTGTAGAAAAAATTCATCATCAAAAGAAAAATAATTGTGGGTTAGACAGAATTTTGTGGCCTTCAAAATGAAGGCAACTTGTCTGGGATTAATGAGGGGTTCCTGAGCAAAAAAACATTCTAGGGCCATTAGGCCAAAATTGTGGGGGATGGAGGTATAAAGGGAGGCGACGTCAAGGGAGAGCCACATGTATGTGGGCTCCCATCTGTAGGGCGCTAAAAGTTCTAAGAGGTGAGTGCCATCCCTAATGTATGAGGGCAACTGTTGAACTATGGGTTGTAGAAATAGGTCAATGTATTGACTAAACCCAGTGGTGACGCTGTCTATGGCAGCCACAATGGGTCTGCCAGGGGGGGATGTAAGACTTTTGTGTACATTTGGCAGGTGATAAAAGTAGGGAACCTGATAAAAAATTTTCCGAAAAAAAGAGGGTTCCATTTTGTTGATCACTCCTTTATCAAAAGCTGACTGAATGAGACAGTGGGCCTCAGTAGAAAAATTGCTGGTAGGATCTTTACGAAGCTTATGGTAGTTGGTTTGATCTGAGAGGAGTCTGTGGGCCTCTTTCATATAGTCAGCTTTATTTTGTACGACTATACCACCCCCCTTGTCGGCAGTTTTGATAATAACGTCAGTGGTTTGGATGAGAGATTCTAGGGCTCGAGTTTCAATAACAGAAAGGTTGTGTACATGGGGAGGTATAGAGGAAGATGACTGGCAGAGCTTAAGGAAGTCTGCATTCACAACCCTATAAAAGCTTTCCAGGTAAGGGCCCTTGGACTGTGCAGGATAAAAAACTGACTTGGGTTTGAATGATGAATGTATGATGGGTGGTGAAGTGGCCAAATGCTGAGGGAAGAGGCTAAGTGTATCCTCATCCTCAGTAAGGGATTCTAGAACGTCTATTAGATCACCATCGTATTCAAAATGATTAGAGGATAAAGGGGGTTAGATGGGGCTGCGTCATTCACAGTGGGTTTGCTCTGTTTGGCGTGAAAGAACCTTTTTAAAATGAGATTGCGGATGTATCTATTCAGGTCCTTGAATAGAAGGAAAGGGTTGGACTTATTTATTGGGGCAAAATTGAGTCCCCTATTAAGTAAGCTTTTATCGGCAGTGGGGAGTTCGAGGGAGGATAGATTGAAGATCTTCATAGTTTGCGGAGTTTTGGTGTGTTTATCTCTAGATTTGTTGCCTCGTCCTCCTCTACAGCCTCTCCGGTAAGTTTTCTTTTTCTCCAGTTGGCTAGAGGAGGACTGTGCACTAAAAAAGAGGGATTGGAGGGCAAGGAGGAACATGGAACTGAAAGTGTGGATGTGGATGGGATGGGAGGGAAGGTAACCCCAAAACAAGAGGATCTGGATTGTCTCTCTTGCTGGATCTTGGGGGGTAGATACCAGAGGGAAGATCCACAATATTTCCAGATTGAGTCTCCATAAATTCATCTGTAGTATTACTGAGGGAATTTTGGTTAGGTAGGTCAGCAACTTCATCATGTTTGGTTGAAGGTGTGACTTCAGATGAGGGGCCATGAGTCTGGTGGGGAATGGATGTGTTAGTGGTAGTGGCGGGGTTGGTACCCTATTTCCTGTAGGAGGGTCTATTGTAAAATTTATTAAGAACAGCTAATAAATTGTTGGTTTTATTGGAGGGGGGTTTAGGTCTTATGTGTGTATTAGCACAGGATGTGGGCCACTGGGAAAAGGTTTTAGTAATGGAGATCCCCATGAAGGGAGGACGATATGATTGATGGGATGGTGGTGGAAGACGGGGCTGTGGACGAGTGGTGTGGGGAAGTGCAGAGGGAGGAAGGGAAGGGGGAGGGAAGGAGCGTCTGTGGTCAGTGGTGGATTTTTGTTTCCAATTGAATACCCGATCCAGATTAAAATCATCCAGATCTCTCTTGAATTTGCCTAATTTAGTTTTAACCAGAAAATCTTCATCTGATTTAGTATTTTTGTGTAAAATACCAAGCCAGGAGAGTGGAGCAGTGACTTGATGGTCCGTGATCTCTTTGGCTATGGTATGAGCTTCTGATTTGAGTTTCTTGTTAACAGCACACCAAACACAGAAGCAAACACATACTTTGCCATGTGAAAAAATGAGCGAAAAATGCATGAGCTAGTTTGCCACAGGTAAGACAACTCACTAAAATCAACAGGCTGCCCTATGCATGTCACAGTAAAAATGTGCCATAAAAATGTGCGCTTCCACTATGCTAAATGTGAATGGGGCCTGAAGGTGAAATCGGTTTGCTTACACAAGAGCAATGAGGCTGATGGTATATTGGTTTATAGGGGAGCTGGAATTTAGGGGGAAAAAAAAGTTGAACTTATCCTTTAACCTTTTTTGATTTTCTTCTGCAAATGTAAGTTGTTTATTGGTCTCTGGCTTTTTTAATACATTCTGAGTCTTGGCCTGCAATAAATATACAGCCAGTCAAGTCAAAACTCTTGATATTTTATATAATTAGGGCCAGTGAAGAAAGTGAGAGGTCACCAATCAGAGCCTACATTTTTCTTTTAGTGTCTTGAAAAAGTATTCATACTCCTTGACATTTTCCACATTTTGTCATTTTACAACCAAAAACATAAATGTATTTTATTTGGGATTTTATGTAATAGACCAACACAAAGTGGCACATCCATGTGAAGTGGAAGGAAAATGATAAATAGTTTTCAAAATTTTTACAAATAAATATCTGAAAAGTGTGGTGTGCATTTGTATTCAGCCCCTTTACTCTGATACCCCTAACTAAAATCTAGTGGAACCAATTGTCTTCACAAGTCACCTAATAGGTAAATAGAGTCCACCTGTGTGTAATTTAATCTCAGCATAAATGCAGCTGATCTATGAAGCCCTCAGAGGTTTGTTAGAGAAACATAATTAAAGAACAAACAGCATCATGAAGGCCAAGGAACACACCAGACAGGTCAGTCGGGGATAAAGTTGTGGATAAGTTTGAAGCTGGGTTAGGTTATAAAAAATTATCCCAAGCTTTGAACATCTTACGGAGCACTGTTTAATCCATCATAATCCATCAGAATGGAAAGAGTATGGCACAAATGCAAACCTACTAAGACATGGCCATCCACCCAAACTGACAGGCCGGGCAAGGAGAGCATTAATTAGAGAAGCAGCCAAGAGGCCCATGGTAGCTCTGGAGGAGCTGCAGAGATCCACAGCTCAGGGGGGAGAATCTGTCCACAGGACAACTATTGGTCGTGCACTCCACAAATCTGGTCTTTATGGAAGAGTGGCAAGAATAAAGCAATTGTTGAAAGAAAGCTATAAGAAGTCATTTTTGCAGTTTGTGAGAAGCCATGGGGGGAGACACAGCAAACGTAGAAAAAAGGTGTTCTGGTCAGATGAGACCAAAATGTAACTTTTTGGCCTAAAAGCAAAATGCTATGTGTGACAGAAAACTAACACTGCACATCACCCTGAACACACCATTCCCACTGTAAAACATGGTGGCAGCATCATGTTGTGATGATGCTTTTCTTGAGCAGGGACAGGGAAGCTGGCCAGAGTTGATTGGAAGATAAATTGAGCCAAATACAGGACAATCTTAGAAGAAAACTATTAAGAGTCTGCAAAGACTTGAGACTGGGGCTGGAGGTTCACCTTCCAGCAGGACAATGACCCTAAATATACAGCCAGAGCTACAATGGAATGGTTTAGATCAAAGCATATTCATGTGTTAGAATGGCCCAGTCAAAGTCCAGACCTAAATTCAATTGAGAATCTGTTCCAAGATTTGAAAATTGCTGTTCAGAGGGGCTCTCCATCCAATCTGACAGAGCTTGAGCTATTTTGAAAAGAATAATGGGTAAAAATATCACTCTCTAGATGTGCAAAGCTGGTAGAGACATCCCCAAAAAGACTTGCAGCTTTAATTGCAGCGAAAGGTAGTTCTTCAAAGTATTGACTCAGGGGGGCTGAATACAAATGTACGCCACAATTTTCAGATATTTATTTGTAAAAACATTTGAAAACCATTTATCATTTTCCTTCCACTTCATAATTATGTGCCACTTTGTGTTGTTCAATCACATAAAATCCCAATAAAATACATTTATGCTTTTGGTTGTAACATGACAAAATGTGGAAAATTTCAAGAGGGGTGAATACTTTTTCAAGGCACTGTAAGGAAGGTGCCTGTAGTTTGCTTACATAGTAAGTGTACAGACCACTAATGCTCTGTCAGATGACAATATGAGTCAGCATTCTTTATTAAAGGAAAGAAGTCTCATTTGAAATCCTAGTTTCATATGGAAATCTAGGAACGTTACTTCACTACTTCATCCTATTTCAGCGTGAAATAAAGGTGAGACTACTAATAATTTGATAAAAGTTATAATTTAGCTTCTATTAATCTAAATAAGCAACAAGCTGAAGGAACTTTTTATTTTCTTTTTATTCATGATACTCACACAGCCTTAGTGCACATTTTTAATTACCTATATACTTATTTTTAATGAGACTGCATAATGTTGCTTACATAAGACAGCCATCACAGTCAATGCTGCATCAAAAGAGAGCCATTCATATTTGTTGTGTGGTCTGTGCTTGACTTAATAAATGTCTCTATAGAGTTTGCTTTCCTTATTAAAGGAATAGAGAGGGCAGAGAGCAGATTAAATAGTCATAGCTGGCAGAAGTTCAAAGTGTAGAGTACAGTAATGACAATGAAAAATACCTCATTTGTATCCCCTCAAATGTTAAGCCTACAGTCCTTATATTACAATTCTATAAGTTCACTGTAGTTTTTGTTATACCCTGTTCATATTGACTTCTTTGCAGTGCTTTACAGATCATGTTTAGGTTTAATTTTTCAGTATTTAAAAAGTCATCAAATAAAACACAACATTTTCTGCTGAATCAATTTTGATATTTAATCACTTGACCTCTGGAAGGTTTTACCCCCTTCCTGACGAGGCCTTTTTTTGCTATTCGGCACTGTGCTACTTTAACTGGTAATTGCGTGGTCAAGCAACGCTGTACCCAAAACGTCATTTTCGTCATACAATTAGAGCTTTCTTTTGGTGGTATTTAATCACCACTGGTATTTTTATTTTTTGCGATATAAACAAAAAAAGGCAGACATTTAAAAAAAAAAACAAAAAAAAACAAAATTTTCTACTTTTTGGCTGGGTTCACACTGCTGCGGTGCGGCAACGCAGCGAATTTACTGCGGGTTTTCGCATCACACCAACTCGCACGGCAGTTCACACTGCCATATGCGAACTGCTGGGGAGTGTCATACAATGTTAATGACACCCCCAGTTCAGCCCGCATATCGCACTGCGAACTGACAATTCGGACATGTATGGGATCGCATAGGTGTGAACACCCATGCGATCCGATTCTGGTCCGAACAAAAAAAGGGTCCTGTACGAGTTTGGACCGAATGCGGCGCGATATCAGCCATACTATCTGTATGGCTGATATCGCACAGCACAGACATCGCATGTGATGTGAACAGCAGTGCGCTGCAAATCACATACGATGTCTGACACCGCAGCAGTGTGAACCCAGCCTTTATTATAAAACAAATAAAAAATATTTTGTCATAAATTTAGGCCAAAAATATATTCAGCTACATGTCTTTGGTAAAAAAAAATCCCAGTAAGCGTATATTGATTGGTTTGAGCAAAAAAGTTATAGCGTCTACAAACTATGGTGTATATACTGGGACTTATGCAACTTTTACTTTCTGACTGCCTATCACATTTCTTGAGGTGCTAAAATGCCAGGGCAGTAAAAACCCCCCTAAATGACCCCTTTTTGGAAAGTAAAAACCCCAAGGAATTTGCTGAGAGGCATGTTGAGCCCATTGAATATTTTATTTTTTGCTACAAGTTTCTGGAAAATTACAAAAATGTATTTAAGTTGTCACTTAAATGATATATTGCTTACTCATGCCATAAGTATATGTAAAATTACAACTTAAAATACATTCTGCTACTTCTCTTGAGTATGGGAATACTATATGTGTGAGACTTTTTGGGAGCTTAGCTGCGTACAGGTGCTGAAAACCAATCACAGCCTTCAGGCTTTAAAAGGACATACATTACTCATTTCACTTCCTCACTACCTATCACAGTTTTGAAGCCCTTGAAATGCCAAGATAGCACAAAACTCGCCCACATGACCCCTTTTCAGAAAGTAGACACCCCAAGGAATTTAATAAGGGGCATGGTTAGTATTTTGCAGGTCTCATATTTTGTCACAAGGTTTTAAAAATTGAAAAAAGGTTGTGTACATGGGGAGGTATAGAGGAAGATGACTGGCAGAGCTTAAGGAAGTCTGCATCCACAACCCTATAAAAGCTTTCCAGGTAAGGGCCCTTGGACTGTGCAGGATAAAAAACTGACTTGGGTTTGAATGATGAATGTATGATGGGTGGTGAAGTGGCCAAATGCTGAGTGAAGAGGCTAAGTGTATCCTCATCCTCAGTAAGGGATTCTAGAACGTCTATTAGATCACCATCGTATTCAAAATGATTAGAGGATAAGGGGGTTAGATGGGGCTGCGTCATTAACAGTGGGTTTGCTCTGTTTGGCGTGAAAGAACCTTTTTAAAGTGAGCTTGTGGATGTATCTATTCAGGTCCTTGAATAGAAGGAAAGGGTTGGGTTTATTTATTGGGCAAAATTGAGTCCCCTATTAAGTAAGCTTTTATCGGCAGTGGGGAGTTCGAGGGAGGATAGATTGAAGATCTTCATAGTTTGCAAAGTTTTGGTGTTTATCTCTAGATTTGTTGCCTCGTCCTCCTCTACAGCCTCTCCGGTAAGTTTTCTTTTTCTCCGGTTGGCTAGAGGAGGACTGTGCACTAAAAAAGAGGGATTGGAGGGCAAGGAGGAACATGGAACTGAAAGTGTGGATGTGGATGGGATGGGAGGGAAGGTAACCCCAAAACAAGAGGATCTGGATTGTCTCTCTTGCTGGATCTTGGGGGGTAGATACCAGAGGGAAGATCCACAATATTTCCAGATTGAGTCTCCATAAATTCATCTGTAGTATTACTGAGGGAATTTTGGTTAGGTAGGTCAGCAACTTCATCATGTTTGGTTGAAGGTGTGACTTCAGATGAGGGGCCATGAGTCTGGTGGGGGAATGGATGTGTTAGTGGTAGTGGCGAAGTTGGTACCTTATTTCCTGTAGGAGGGTCTATTGTAAAATTTATTAAGAACAGCTAATAAATTGTTGGTTTTATTGGAGGGGGGTTTAGGTCTTATGTGTGTATTAGCACAGGATGTGGGCCATGGGGAAAAGGTTTTAGTAATGGGGATCCCCATGAGGGGAGGAGGATATGATTATTGGGAGGGTGGTGGAAGACGGGGCTGTGGACGAGTGGTGTGGGGAAGTGCAGAGGGAGGAAGGGAAGGGGGAGGGAAGGAGCGTCTGTGGTCAGTGGTGGATTTTTGTTTCCAATTGAATACCCGATCCAGATTAAAATCATCCAGATCTCTCTTGAATTTGTCTAATTTAGTTTTAACGAGAAAATCTTCATCTGATTTAGTATTTTTGTGTAAAATACCAAGCCAGGAGAGTGGAGCAGTGACTTGATGGTCCGTGATCTCTTTGGCTATGGTATGAGCTTCTGATTTGAGTTTCTTGTTAACAGCACACCAAACACAGAAGCAAACACACATTTTGCCATGTGAAAAAATGAGCGAAAAATGCATGAGCTAGTTTGCCACAGGTAAGACAACTCACTAAAATCAACAGGCTGCCCTATGCATGTCACAGTAAAAATGTGCCATAAAAATGTGTGCTTCCACTATGCTAAATGTGAATGGGGCCTGAAGGTGAAATCGGTTTGCTTACACAAGAGCAATGAGGCTGATGGTATATTGGTTTATAGGGGAGCTGGAATTTAGGGGGAAAAAAAAGTTGAACTTATCCTTTAACCTTTTTTGATTTTCTTCTGCAAATGTAAGTTGTTTATTGGTCTCTGGCTTTTTTAATACATTCTGAGTCCTGGCCTGCAACAAATATACAGCCAGTCAAGTCAAAACTCTTGATATTTTATATAATTAGGGCCAGTGAAGAAAGTGAGAGGTCACCAATCAGAGCCTACATTTTTCTTTTAGTGTCTTGAAAAAGTATTCATACTCCTTGACATTTTCCACATTTTGTCATTTTACAACCAAAAACATAAATGTATTTTATTTGGGATTTTATGTAATAGACCAACACAAAGTGGCACATTCATGTGAAGTGGAAGGAAAATGATAAATAGTTTTCAAAATTTTTACAAATAAATATCTGAAAAGAGTGGCGTGCATTTGTATTCAGCCCCTTTACTCTGATACCCCTAACTAAAATCTAGTGGAACCAGTTGTCTTCACAAGTCGCCTGATAGGTAAATAGAGTCCACCTGTGTGTAATTTAATCTCAGCATAAATGCAGCTGATCTATGAAGCCCTCAGAGGTTTGTTAGAGAAACATAATTAAAGAACAAACAGCATCATGAAGGCCAAGGAACACACCAGACAGGTCAGGGATAAAGTTGTGGATAAGTTTGAAGCTGGGTTAGGTTATAAAAAATTATCCCAAGCTTTGAACATCTTACGGAGCACTGTTTAATCCATCATAATCCATCAAAATGGAAAGAGTATGGCACAAATGCAAACCTACTAAGACATGGCCATCCACCCAAACTGACAGGCCGGGCAAGGAGAGCATTAATTAGAGAAGCAGCCAAGAGGCCCATGGTAGCTCTGGAGGAGCTGCAGAGATCCACAGCTCAGGTGGGAGAATCTGTCCACAGGACTACTATTGGTCGTGCACTCCACAAATCTGGTCTTTATGGAAGAGTGGCAAGAATAAAGCAATTGTTGAAAGAAAGCCATAAGAAGTCATTTTTGCAGTTTGTGAGAAGCCATGGGGGGAGACACAGCAAACGTAGAAAAAAGGTGTTCTGGTCAGATGAGACCAAAATGTAACTTTTTGGCCTAAAAGCAAAATGCTATGTGTGACAGAAAACTAACACTGAACCATCACCCTGAACACACCATTCCCACTGTAAAACATGGTGGCAGCATCATGTTGTGATGATGCTTTTCTTCAGCAGGGACAGGGAAGCTGGCCAGAGTTGATTGGAAGATAAATTGAGCCAAATACAGGACAATCTTAGAAGAAAACTATTAAGAGTCTGCAAAGACTTGAGACTGGGGCTGGAGGTTCACCTTCCAGCAGGACAATGACCCTAAATATACAGCCAGAGCTACAATGGAATGGTTTTGATCAAAGCATATTCATGTGTTAGAATGGCCCAGTCAAAGTCCAGACATAAATTCAATTGAGAATCTGTTCCAAGATTTGAAAATTGCTGTTCAGAGGGGCTCTCCATCCAATCTGACAGAGCTTGAGCTATTTTGCAAAGAATAATGGGCAAAAATATCACTCTCTAGATGTGCAAAGCTGGTAGAGACATCCCCAAAAAGACTTGCAGCTTTAATTGCAGCGAAAGGTGGTTCTTCAAAGTATTGACTCAGGGGGGCTGAATACAAATGTACGCCACAATCTTCAGATATTTATTTGTAAAAACATTTGAAAACCATTTATCATTTTCCTTCCACTTCATAATTATGTGCCACTTTGTGTTGTTCAATCACATAAAATCCCAATAAAAATTTCAAGGGGTGTGAATACTTTTTCAAGACACTGCAAGGAAGGTGCCTGTAGTTTGCTTACATAGTAAGTGTACAGACCACTAATGCTCTGTCAGATGACAATATGAGTCAGCATTCTTTATTAAAGGAAAGAAGTCTCATTTGAAATCCTAGTTTCATATGGAAATCTAGGAACGTTACTTCACTACTTCATCCTATTTCAGCGTGAAATAAAGGTGAGACTACTAATAATTTGATAAAAGTTTTAATTTAGCTTCTATTAATCTAAATAAGCAACAAGCTGAAGGAACTTTTTATTTTCTTTTTATTCATGATACTCACACAGCCTTAGTGCACATTTTTAATTACCTATATACTTATTTTTAATGAGACTGCATGATGTTGCTTACATAAAACAGCCATCACAGTCAATGCTGCATCAAAAGAGAGCCATTCATATTTGTTGTGTGGTCTGTGCTTGACTTAATAAATGTCTCTATAGAGTTTGCTTTCTTATTAAAGGAATAGAGAGGGCAGAGAGCAGATTAAATAGTCATAGCTGGCAGAAGTTCAAAGTGTAGAGTACAGTAATGACAATGAAAAATACCTCATTTGTATCCCCTCAAATGTTAAGCCTACAGTCCTTATATTACAATTCTATAAGTTCACTGTAGTTTTTGTTATACCCTGTTCATATTGACTTCTTTGCAGTGCTTTACAGATCATGTTTAGGTTTAATTTTTCAGTATTTAAAAAGTCATCAAATAAAACACAACATTTTCTGCTGAATCAATTTTGATATTTAATCACTTGACCTCTGGAAGGTTTTACCCCCTTCCTGACCAGGCCTTTTTTTGCTATTCGGCACTGTGCTACTTTAACTGGTAATTGCGTGGTCATGCAACGCTGTACCCAAAACGTCCTTTTCGTCATACAATTAGAGCTTTCTTTTGGTGGTATTTGATAACCACTGGTATTTTTATTTTTTGCGATATAAACAAAAAAAGGCAGACATTTAAAAAAAAACAAAAAAAACCAAAATTTTCTACTTTTTATTATAAAACAAAAAAAAAATATTTTGTCATAAATTTAGGCCAAAAATATATTCAGCTACATGTCTTTGGTAAAAAAAAAATCCCAGTAAGCGTATATTGATTGGTTTGAGCAAAAGTTATAGCGTCTACAAACTATGGTGTAAATACTGGGACTTATGCAACTTTTACTTTCTGACTGCCTATCACATTTCTTGAGGTGCTAAAATGCCAGGGCAGTACAAACCCCAAGGAATTTGATGAGAGGCATGTTGAGCCCATTGAATATTTTATTTTTTGCTACAAGTTTCTGGAAAATTACAAAAATGTATTTAAGTTGTCACTTAAATGATATTTCGCTTACTCATGCCATAAGTATATGTAAAATTACAACTTAAAATACATTCTGCTACTTCTCTTGAGTATGGGAATACTATATGTGTGAGACTTTTTGGGAGCTTAGCTGCGTACAGGTGCTGAAAACCAATCACAGCCTTCAGGCTTTATAAGGGCATACATTACTCATTTCACTTCCTCACTACCTATCACAGTTTTGAAGCCCTTGAAATGCCAAGATAGCACAAAACTCGCCCACATGACCCCTTTTCAGAAAGTAGACACCCCAAGGAATTTAATAAGAGGCATGGTTAGTATTTTGCAGGTCTCATTTTTTTGTCACAAGGTTTTAAATATTGAAAAAAGAAAAGAAAAATAAATTTTATTTATTTTTTTTTATTTTCCAAACAATTGTGGCAACAAATGAGATCTGCAAAATACTCACCATGCCTCTTAGCATGATAATGTACGATAATGGTGGTCTCTGCGGTGGGTTCACAGCGAGATCACCGTTATCAGCAGCGGGAGAGGTGCCACCCCCCTCCCGCCGCTCTCCCGTGCCCTCCGCCGCTTACCGGAGCCGTCGGTAGTGACGCAGGCGATCGGGTCCTCTCACTTCTGAGGTATGGAGACGAGTGAGGCTAAGATGGCCCCCACCCGTCTCCATACCAAAGGAGGGCGGAAGCGACGTCATGATGTCAGCTCCGCCTATTTGTCTTAAAGGCACATTTTTTTTTGTCATTTTTTCAAACGACTTTTTTTTTTTTTTTTGCATTAAAGTCCAAATATGAGATCTGAGGACTTTTTGACCCCAGATCTCATATTTAAGAGGACCTGTCATGCTTTTTTCTATTACAAGGGATGTTTACATTCCTTGTAATAGGAATAAAATTGATCCAATTTTTTTTAAAAAACAGTGAAAAAATAAAAATTAAAAAAAAGAAAATAAATAAGAAAAAAAAAAATTTAAAGTGCCCTGTCCCTACGAGCTTGAGCGCAGAAGCGAATGCATACGTGAGTAGTACCCGCATATGAAAACGGTGGTCAAACCACACATGTGAGATGTCACCACAACTGGTAGAGCAAGAGCAATAATTCTAGCTCTAGACCTCCTCTGTAACGCAAAACATGCAACCTGTAGAAGTTTTTAAACGTCGCCTATGGAGATTTTTAAGGGTAAAAGTTTGACCCCATTCCACGAGCAGGTGCAATTTTGAAGCGTGACATGTTGGGTATCAATTTACTCAGCGTAACATTATATTTCACAATATAAAAAAAATTGGGCTAACTTTACTGTTGTCTAATTTTTTTATTCAAAAAAGTGAATTTTTTCCAAAAAAAAGTGCGCTTATAAGACCGCTGCGCAAATACGGTGCAAAAAAAAGTATTGCATTGACCACCATTTTATTCTCAAGGGTATTAGAAAAAAAAACAATATATAATGTTTGGGGGTTCTAAGTAATTTTCTAGCAAAAAAAACTGTTTTAAACATGTAAACACCTAAAATCCAAAACGAGGCTGGTTCTTAAGTGGTTTTAAGGAAGATAGAATTATACTTCGGGAATATGCAACTGCACAATACTTGTAAATTGTGTTATATTTTACAGTGATCTATATGGCAAGGTGGTCAAAAACATATGAAAATAATGAAGGCGTTACTTGCCTTGACCCAATTGAGGATCAGTTGGATAATGTGTCACAGAAGTCCCTTCTTCCATCTGGTAAATATTTGTGCTGTTTTAACAAAATATAGTCTTCTTGAGTTTCTTAACTCATTTAATGAGTTAAAAGCAATTTTTTTTCCCCAAATATTTAAAAAACAATTTCAAAGTAGAATATGTTTGCTTTTTATCTCTCTGGCAGAATTTTTCTAATGTCTGCTGAATCTTGAGGGATCATATTGAAATTGGACAGCTAAGTTAAAGTATATTTCCACTTTTACAACCAAATTGGGATAACAACTACTTTATGGTAAACACAATATTTAGAAACCGGTGCCTACCTTTTTACCTGCCCTTTTCTGAAAACTCTAAAACTGAAAATTCTGCTTAGCTCTCCTTATTATATACAATGTTTAAGAGGGGCTATAAAGTTAGGGGTTGATCTACTAAAGGCAAATAGTGTGTGCACTTTGGAAGAGCAGTTGCTTCAGAGCTTTATAAACGAGCAGAAGCTCTTCTGACTTTTTAATTTTCCTTGCACTTGATTGGGTATTCTTTGAAAAGTAAAGCTTTACCTTATTTACTAAGCTCTGGAGCAACTGCACTTGCAGATTGCAACTGCACTTTGCAAAGTGCACAGTCTATATACCTTTGGTAAATCTACCCCTTAGTTTTTACCATAAATAATTCTGTACTGTTCTGGGAGATCTCATTATCAATTTTAACCACTTGCTTACTGGACACTTATACTCCCTTCCTGTCCAGGCCATTTTTCAGCTTTCAGCGCTCTCACATTTTGAATGACAATTGCGAGGTCATGCTACACTGTACCCATATGAATTTTTTAACATTTTTTTCACACAAATAGAGCTTTTGTTTGGTAGTATTTAATCACTACTGGGTTTTTTTATTTTTTGCTAAAAAAACAAAAAAAAAAGGGTTTTCATATTTTGTTATAACATTTTGCAAACAGGTAATTTGTCTCCTTCACTGATGGGCACTGATGAGGCTGCACTGATGTGCACTGATAGGCTGCACTGATGGGCATTGATAGGTGGTACTGATGGGCACTGATGAGGTGACACTGGTAGGCATTGTTCAGGAGACACTGATGAGGCTGTACTGATGGGCATTGATAGACGGCACTGATAGGTGGCACTGATGGGTGCTATTAGGCATCACTGATAGGCAGCACTGATGATGAGGCGCTTATTGGCAGCACCAATGGGCACTGATAGGTGGCACTGGTGGGCACTGATAGGTGACACTGGTGGGCACTGATATGTGGCACTAGTGGGCACTGATATGTGGCACATTTGAGTGCTAAGGAGACAGAAGTTCCTTATAAAGAATCTGCGGCTTCTTTTACCTTAACGCTGACAGCGTGAAGGGAAAAAAAACAATAACCAGCACCTGTTTATTTCCGTGATCAGCTGTCAGCTGACAGCTGATCAAAAGCCTGCTATGATTGGCCCTTTACCCGATCTCTGATCAGCCGAGTCTCCCTTCTTTTGGCTATAGCGTGGGCGGCAAGTGGTTAAACTAGATCTGAACCATCTGTCCTAACAAAGGGTTATAGTTCTAAAAGCTGGGCTTTTCTTTTTTTTTTTATGAAAATATGTTTATTAGAGTTTTCATACCATACACATTAACCTGGTCTACTCCATCCTGAAGCTGGGCTTTTGGGATTGTATGTTAATATGGGAACTATATTCACAGTAACTTGCAGTCTGCCCAGAGGCATTCTCCAGAGAAACATCTAAAAGGTAAGAAATATTTTTTAAATTATTTTTAGGTTTGCTTTTTGAATGGAGATACATAACAAACAAATAGTGGTGTTTTCTCAAATTTGACTGAAAAAGTGAAAAAAATAATTGTTCTTCGGTGCCCAGATTGACTTCCAACCTTCTCTTGTTACATGTGTATAAGGATGGATATATATTTAAATCATTTGACTCTACACTCTTTTTTAATTTCAGGTATAACTACACCAAAAAATGAAAGGAAACTGAAATGTGTGATTGCTGCCATTGTTTTACTTTATATCATTGTACTTGGTCTTCTAGTAGCTACTCTCAGGCTAAAAGGTACAGTGCAGACATAACTGCAGAAATAAACATTAAAATTCCTTGTTGGTTATCCCAATTGAAGCTTAAAGTAGAATTCCAGCTAAAGCCTAACTGACTAACCTGTGTAAAAAAAGATGTATATACTTACCTATTTTGTGCATGCTCCATTGTAGTCACGTGATTTGGACCCCCTCTGTCAGCCAGTGGTGGTTGTAGGAAAGAGAAGGGACCGACTACAATGATTGCACCATTGGAGCCTATGAGTGATGTCATTGGTCCCAGCTTTCACAGCCATTGTTGGGCACTCTCTCCTCTCCCCTGACGCCATCACTGTCTGACAAGTGGGATCATGTGACTGGACTGGGGTGGGCTGAAAATAGGTAAGTATATACAGTACACCCTTTTCTACACAGGCTAGTTAGTATGGTCGTTGGGAGGGGGGAAAGAAGCATTTTTTTAAGACTATTTAGGTTTTATCTGGAATTCTACTTTAAGATGTGTGTGCAGGTAATATTTGCCAATGCCTAGGGTGATGCTATGGTAATGACCTTGGTCATAATATAAATAGTGAAAATAGAGACATAAATAACCCAGATTATAGTCATACATATGAAACACTTTAGGGCAAGATTCTGGACAAACCTGACAAAGAACATGTAGATTTAAAAAGACAGAATCCTTTTGACTGAGCAAATATATTATTTCATGTTAATTACAGACACATTGCTTCCAGCTCACCCTATGCCATTTCACCCTGTTTCAAAGGCAGGCAGTAAATGTTGCACTATAAGGCAAACACTCTTTTGGCAAGCTTAGCTTAGCCTGCACACAGGGACTGAGCTGTGTAGAGGATTTCCACTTGAGCAAACTATCCTTCTAGTACTCATGAACTTCTTTATTGCTGAACACATTAACAGCTTGTCAGAGACTTTTTCACAACTTATTATTTTTTTTTCACTTGTCATTCCTATCTTCCTTAGTAAATCTATTGTAACCATTTTGTCATTCCTATCCTCCTCAGTAAATCTGTCTGAATCCTACAGCACTTTTGCTCCTTATCATCAGAATCCAACACACTGAAAGGGATTAATTTTCCCTTTTCTCCATCTCCGTCTCTAAATTGTCTGTCCCAAGTGTGGAAACACACATTTTTATCCAAGTGAAGTAATTCATTCTTCACCTTGCCAGAATACTGTTCTCATAGTAAAACCCACTGCCTGCATTTTCAACCTTGAAAATTAATTTCACCACAATGCTTATAGACACAGAGGTAGAATAGGGCTTGTTTTAAGCTGCTTTACTGCATCTTTAAAATATGTAAATACTTTAGTGTGCACCATCTGGGCACAGGTCACTTAAACCCTTTCGCCTTCTCATGTCGAGCTGTCAGCTTTCTTGTGGAAGTGATTCTTGTTGTAATAAAGTCACCAGATCCCATTCACCTGTACTGTGAAGTGCCCCATTTGTCCTGTCATGTGTTATGTTGATTTATTAAAGTGATTGTAAAGGTTTTTTTTTTTTTTTTTTTTTTACATAACAAACATGTCATACTTACCTGCTCTGTGCAGGGGTTTTGCACAGAGCGGCCCCAATCCTCTTCTGGGGTTAACCGGTGGCCCTCCTTGCTCCTCCTCCTCATCAAGTGCCCCTACAGAGAGACACTTTCCATGGGGGCACTCCTGTGGGTGCGCTCCCGAGTCCTGCTGCTGCGTCCATTGACACAGAAAGCAGGACTCAGCCCTGCCCCCGGCTTCTGTGTCACTGGATTTGATTGACAGCAGCGGGAGCCAATGGCTCCTGCTGATATCAATCTATCCAATGAGGACCCGAGACAGCAGCTGGAGCTGCTGTGCTCATACCCGTTGCTGGATCGATCGGGTTAAGGTAAGAAAAAGGGGGACTCTGAGGGGCAGCTGCAGCACAGGAGGTTTTACAACTCCTTTAAAGACAAATAGACTGTGTACTCTGCACGTGCAGTTGCTTCAGAGCTTAGTAAATGAGGGAAAGCTCTGCTGACTTCCATCATCCAATCATGTGCAAGTAAAAATTAATTTCTCTTATTTGCCTTGCATGTGATTGGTTATGTAAATCAACACCATGTTGCCACCATTGTCTAACAAACAGCATGGGGGGTGGAGACTGCCTTGGGGGACATGTAAAAAAATTCCATTTGGTGTGGAGCACAAATTTTAGTAATACTTAAAGTGAAACATTACAATGCTAAATTCCTTCATAAAGCCTCGACGATGCCCTGACCATATCTGTGAAGATAATGATAAAAGTGTGTTTAAAAGGCTGGCTAGGTCCTATTTGTAAACAGAGTAGCCAGGCATTCTCCATCTATAGCAGAAGCATATTCTAGCTAAGGACCCTATATAAATGTTAATCGATGACCCCCCAAAAAAAGTGTGGCATGGAGTTCTCCCCCCCGGCAAAGCATGATGCCCTTGTTGATGAGGACAAGGATGCCATGTTGATGAGGACAAGGATCTCTTTCAAACAACCCTAGCCAGGCATTTGTGGTGATCTGCAGGTGAGAGCTTGTAGGAATTTGGAAGCAACCTTTAACACAATAGGGGGCACCCAGACCCATATCTATTTTAATGATTAAAGATTTCAAAATCGAACGTTAAAAGCAAATTAAATGTTTAAGTACTTTCAAATGACATTTGTCAAGTCATCTACTGAGAATTTCCATACGAATTTTCTACTGGTGTATGGCCAGCGTAAGGGGTACATAGTACCCCTACTTATTCACTAACAAATTGTAAAGTATAAAGAAAAACAAGCCATTTAGGAAAATAAAAGCAGAAACAGTCTCACAGTGTAATCCACTGGTAAACATCTAATCCATGTCAGTCACGATTCCTGCTGCAAGCCGCCCCGCTGAAAGAAAAAGACCCATGTCGGTTCCTGACTCTTTACTTCTGCCGAATGACAGCTGTTATAAACAAAGGGTCATGGTCTCTCGAGTGATGTCTTTGACCAAATATGGACATGACCATATTTGGTCAATGACATCACTTGAGCCCCCAAAAAATGTCAAAGCCATTTGCACACATTATAGTGAGAACATTAATTCTAGGGACATCATTTACTGTTAACTCTAAATGCCCATGGACAGTTTTATGGACTGTAGTTTTTTGCCATTTCATTGAACTACACACTTTTAAGGCTTTATGTATTTGGTATCTAAATTTGAGTGCTCCTCACTGGACATCGTGGTCACATGGTCATGCTGACCAATGAATGCTTGCCATTTCAGGCAATACCATTGCTAGATTTATGATGGATACTCACTCTGGGGCTGTTTATTGTGGTGTATGGATTGCTATATCGGCATCCTAGCTTCTATGTGAAGCGGGGTGCCACAAAAGAGTCCTTAATTTACCAGGTGTAAATTAGCTATCAATCATTTTTTCTATTGAAGTAGAGTCACATCAGTCATAACAAAGTACAGTACATGGCGCCAACATGAAAGACCCAGCACATTGCAAAATGTTAACCCACTGTTACTCCTGTGTCAGATCTACATCATCAGGCATCAACCATCATGACTGATGTGCATCTAAATCGCAGAATGGTGTCACTGATCTCTTTTAATTTACTGCCTATTTTTTTTTCAATTAGTAACAAGGGGAAATACCACCTCTATATGCCAGAGTTCCAGCTGCTCCAGCAGGAGGTTTGGCCAGTTTGTGTGCATGTTGGCAGAACAGGCTGAGTTTGGGACAAATTCATATACAACCAGAACCCAAAGCTCATCCCCATTAGTTACTGGTAGAGCTTGTGAACCTAGCTGTTGAAAGGAGGACTACAGAGCTTTTGCTGTGAACTTTGTTGATTCATTTCTCTACTCCACAGCTACAGTGAGGCTTGTTTTAAAGCATATTTACTGATTGCTACAAATATAAATAAAAAAACAGTAAATATTTTAATGTCCAGTGTCCATTTTGAAGTGGAACTTCTTAATAACTTTTTATATTCTTATAGTGGCCAGCCCACATTGACCAGACCAGTCAGCTCTGTTATCTACCTATGTGTAGTATGACCATTCAAATCACCACCCTGTAGTCCTTTAGAAAAATCCAGGTTGTAGATTTTGACAGCGTTGACAGGGTTTACCTCAGCTCTCCTTGCCCAGTTTGCTGTGCAATGCTTTATAAGTAGAAGGAAGGTTTATGTCTCCTAAAAGCCAGTCCACCGACTACCGTATATACTCGAGTATAAGTCGATCCGAGCATAACTCAAGGCCCTAATTTACCACAAAAAACTGGGAGAAACTTATTGACCCGAGTATAAGACGAGGGTGAGAAATGCAGCAGCTACTGTAAGTGGAAAAAGAGGGTCAACAATGCCCATCTGCAGCTGTATACCTCCCTGTGTCCTGTGCATGTGTCTCTGTGTATGTGTCCCTGTGTATGTGTGCATGTGTGCATGTGTCCTGTGCATGTGTCTCTGTGTATGTGTCCCTGTGTATGTGTGCATGTGTGCATGTGTCCTGTGCATGTGTCCCTGTGCATGTGTCCCTGTGTATGTGTGCATGTGTCCTGTGCATGTGTCCCTGTGTATGTGTGCATGTGTCCTGTGCATGTGTCCCTGTGTATGTGTGCATGTGTCCTGTGCATGTGTCCCTGTGTATGTGTGCATGTGTCCTGTGCATGTGTCCCTGTGCATGTGTCCCTGTGCATGTGTCCCTGTGCATGTGTCACCTACCTGTGTCCTGTGCATGTGTCCCTGTGTATGTGTGCATGTGTCCTGTGCATGTGTCACCTACCTGTGTCCTGTGCATGTGTCCCTGTGTATGTGTGCATCCTACCTGTGTCCTGTGCATGCCTCTGTGTGGCGATCTCCATCCTCCGTGTGCCGCTCTTCACCGATCAGCGTGCCATAATACAATTCGGCCATTCTACTGTTCAAAAGCCGCGCCTCCTCCTCGTCTGTGATAGGCAGAAAACTCCATTTCCCAGCAGTCAGTGCACAGCCTATCATGGACATTCTCTCATCCTCATACCACGGACGAGAATGAGAGAATGTCCATGATAGGCTGTGCACTGACTGCTGGGAAATGGAGTTTTCTGCCTATCACAGACGAGGAGGAGGTGCGGCTTTTGAACAGTGAATGGCCGCCGAATGGTAATATCACACGCTGGCCGCCGTCTGCCTGCATGACACGCTGATCATGTAGGCAGACGGCGGTGACTCGAGTATAAGTCGAGGGGGGCACATTCAGCCCAACAAAAAGGGCTGAAAATCTCGACTTATACTCGATTATATACGGTACCTTCATAATGCACAGATAAAGAAGGTATTTTCTGTAATACATTTTTGCCCAACGATCACCTTTAACACCAAGATGTAGTTTTCAGCATTTTAAGTTCTGTGTCAGGTGGCAATGAATATAAGACCACTCTGTTCTAAAAATAATAACTGAAACCCATCTCTGATTCAAACAAAGTTCATTTAGCTATCTTGTTCCTGTCACTGGCTTTTTGGAATCTTTCTTAATAACCAGTTTCTGGACAAATAAATCTGCGACTGGAAGTACATGTGAAATTTATAAATTATGTATTACTTTCTAATCTCTTTTGAAGGTCAGATCTCCCAGTTTGAAAAATACAAACACATTTGCGAGGAAAAGCATGAAGGAGAAGATGGCAAAGAATCAGAAACAGGAAGCCTCCATGATTACTCCATTATTTTGAGCCAGCTTATACAAAACCTCTCTGACTGTAAATCACAAGTTTCACTGAACTCAGCAAAACTGCAATCTCTAAGTAAAATATTAAATGAGAGCATATCACAGAGTCAGGAAAAGGACAAATGCATGCAGGACATACAAAAAACACTAGGACAGTTAACCACTGCACTGGATGACAGCGACATGAAAATGGATTATATAAACATGACATTTTCTGAAAAGGTTCACATTCTGAAGGAGGTAAGAGCATATGAAGGCTAGTTTCAAATGTTTAAGAAAAAAAACAGAAAACAGAATTATATCAAGAATACACATGTGAATTATCAGGAATTATTCAAATATTCATTTTGGAAAACCTAAAATGAGTTCCCTCTTTCAAGAGTTTAAATGAAAAGCTGCTACTGTTATAATGTGCACACCTACCCACACATAACTTCAACAGCCTCTCAACTCTTCCTTTCATGGGCTGAATATCAGCTTGTTTTAACAGGCAAAGCTTGCCTTACTCTACCGACCTTTTGTACATGCATAATGGCCAGAGAGGCTACTCATCATAGTGGTGAGCCAGTAGGAATGAGTCTGGGGGTTGGGATTAGGGGCAAGCTCCAACCTTACCCAAAAGCATCAGAACATTGCCTTTAAGAACTGGCCAGGATACTGTACTCACTCTCTGCTATACTGTAAATATAACCACTAGAGGTATATTAATAATGAACAGCAAACCATTTTTCACCTAGGCATACCTAGAGGATGAATCAAGTGGGTTTTGGTCAAATTTGCTCATTACACTTACTTCCAACATCTCTGAGTTCTTCAGCATTAATGTTATATAGTGGAAAGCAACATTTTCAAAGCCATCCATATTAGAAAATTACCAGCCCTTATTGTGCTTAAAATATAGCGTAATGTGCTTAAATATGACTTAATTGATCTGTAAATGTCAAAAATCCAATTTTATAAAAATTTATGGGTGCTTTTACAATTCAACTTTATTAACATCCATGGATGCATTTACTTGCAAAAATTGTAAATGTTAATAGCAAGACTGACACAAAATTGAACTTTCTATTTTAGGATTAGTGGTCCTTGAAATTATAGCATGTATTTCCAGATTATTACAGTATACTTCTGGAGGAACCACCATGTCAGATTTCACCATTAGTCACCAACCTGACAGCTGCAATAAGGGGTGTAAGTGGTGAAACTATGTTTAAAATGAAAAACTTGCTGAAAGTTTGGAGTTAAAGTTCCACCCTTTATTGGTTAACTTATGTTATGAAATCAGCAAGCTTTCAGGATAACATAGTTCCCTTATTAAGGCTTGTATGAAGCTAAAACAGTAAAATGCTCTATTCCAACTGTTTAAAATATACTTTTAGGAAAATATATAGCATTTGATATAACCTTCAGGCAGCTGGATTGATATCTGATTTTGCCATATATGCTTACACTACTATAGCACGTGTTTTGTAAATTAATATGTAACACCAGCTTTCTGTGGAATAGATACCTTCAAAAATATTATTTAGGCATTCTTATGTTCTCTTCTGCATATACACCTTTGCTGTATTCTAAGTCTCCCAATAGTCTATACGTTTTTTGTTTGTTTTTTCAAAATGTAGCTTGTTTTAATTGGGGAACTTGGGAGACATGGATGTGTCTAGGAAACACTCCCCTATTTACTCCCAGCTTCAGTGCCTTCTGTGGAAATGGCTGGGCCCCATAAACAATAGATATGGGACCTATAGTCTGGAATGCACAGCTAGACGACTGTGAAGGTTCCCATTCATCCAGCTAATGGTATAGCTGGTAGTAATTAGTCACATTCTACAGGACTTATTCTGTAGTGTTTAAGATAATTTGCTGCTTATCAATGCAGCATCTTTGTTTCTAATGTTATATTGTAGAGTATATGTATAGTGAGTATAATGTTAACATTACATAACTGAAGAAAACTGCTTGCATAAGTAACATGCCCAGTTAAATGTGACTAACTACTGGTAGCTTTACAGCTATAACAGAATGGCTCATGACAGGTTATTTTGCTCAGTGTGACCTCATAAGAAACTGTACCACCATGGCCAAGTGACTGTGTGTATCCACCTGGTGACTCCAACTGCTGTGAGGTGCAGACATCCAGAGGGCCGGTCTGACCCCATATCGCAAACTTACAGTAATAAAGGTGAAACTGCACACAAACTGCCTGGTAATAGAAATATAAAAACTGACTTCAGCTAGTCTACTCCCATGCCTCACCCCTTTGGTGCGTTTCACCTGACTAAGCCTTTGGGAGGGTGAAACAAGTCAGAGGGCCATGGCATGGGAGGATGCTATCTGAAGCCGGTTATTACACTTCTATTACTGGATGGATTGATTGTGTGTAGCTTCACCTTTCTTATTATAAGGTTATTTTGCTAATTATCTAAAGGGAAGTGCATGGAACTACATTTCAGTAACCATATTTGTTCAGCAATCCCATCTACAGTATGTAAAGATATCCTGCTCACTTTGTATTGCTTCCTTCGTGTGAAATTCCTGGCATTCCTGCTAGTCCCTCAGCTTTCCTGTTAAAAACTGATCAGTTTTCTAGCTATGCTGAGAACTCAGCCTGCTCGCCTCCAATGATCAGACTTGTCCTGACATGCCCCCCCCCCTGCACAGACATTTACTGGGAAGATTAGTGTACTGCTGCTTCTCCTCCCACCTACTTTTATGCAGCTGAGAACAGAGGGAAGGTACTCACTTACAGCGGGGATGGAAAGTATTCAGACCCCCATAAATTTTTTACTCTTTGTTATATTGCAGCCATTTGCTATTTCATTAATGTACACACAGCACCCCATATAGACTGAAAAAAACAGAATTGTTGACATTTTTGCAGATTTATTAAAAAAGAAAAAATGAAATATCACATGGTTCTAAGTATTCAGACCCTTTGCTGTGACACTCATATATTTAACTCAGGTGCTGTCCATTTCTTCTGATCATCCTTGAGATGGTTCTACACCTTCATTTGAGTCCAGCTGTGTTTGATTATAGTGATTGGACTTGATTAGGAAAGCCACACACCTGTCTATATAAGACCTTACAGCTCACAGTGCATGTCAGAGCAAGTGAGAATCATGAGGTCAAAGGAACTGCCTGAAGAGCTAAGAGACAGAATTGTGGCAAGGCACAGATCTGGCCAAGGTTACAAAAAAATTTCTGCTGCACTTAAGGTTTCTAAGAGCACAGTGGCCTCCATAATCCTTAAATGGAAGACATTTGGGATGACCAGAACCTTTCCTAGAGCTGGTCGTCCAGCCAAACTGAGCTATAGGGGGAGAAAAGCCTTGGTGAGAGAGGTAAAGAAGAACCCAGGAGATTACTGTGGCTGAGCTCCAGAGATGCAGTCGGGAGATGGGAGAAAGTTGTAGAAAGACAACCATCACTGCAGCCCTCCACCAGTCGGGGCTTTATGGCAGAGTGGCCCGACAGAAGCCTCTCCTCAGTGCAAAACACAGGAAAGCCCGCATGGAGTTTGCTAAAAAACAACCAAAGGACTCCAAGATGGTGAGAAATAAGATTCTTTGGTCTGATGAGACCAAGATAGAACTTTTTGGCCTTAATTCTAAGAGGTATGTGTGGAGAAAACCAGGCACTGCTCATCACCTGTCCAATACAGTCCCAACAGTGAAGCATGGTGGTGGCAGCATCATGCTGTGGGGGTGTTTTTCAGCTGCAGGGACAGGACGACTGGTTGCAATCGAGGGAAAGATGAATGCAGCCAAGTACAGGGATATCCTGGACGAAAACCTTCTCCAGAGTATTCAGGACCTCAGACTGGGCCGAAGGTTTACCTTCCAACAAGACAATGACCCTAAGCACACAGCTAAAATAACGAAGGAGTGGCATCACAACAACTCAGTGACTGTTCTTGAATGGCCCAGCCAGAGCCCTGACTTAAACCCAATTGAGCATCTCTGGAGAGACCTAAAAATAGCTGTCCACTAACGTTTACCATCCAACCTGACAGAACTAGAGAGGATCTGCAAGGAGGAATGGCAGAGGATCCCCAAATCCAGGTGTGAAAAACTTGTTGCATCTTTCCCAAAAAGACTCATGGCTGTATTAGATCAAAAGGGTACTTCTACTAAATACTGAGCAAAGGGTCTGAATACTTAGGACCATGTGATATTTCAATTTTTCTTTTTTAATAAATCTGAAAAAATGTCAACAATTCTGTGTTTTTCTGTCAATATGGGGTGCTGTGTGTACATTAATGATGAGGAAAAAAAATGAACTTAAATGATTTTAGCAAATGGTTGCAATATAATATATAATATATATAGTTATAATATATAAGAGTGAAAAATTTAAGGGAGTCTGAATACTTTCCGTCCCCACTGTATAAGAAAGGGGAAAAAAAGTATTTATAATGTTTTCTATATCAATACTAAAGTGTTTTGCCTTTTATTTCCGTTTTAAACTGAATATTTTTTTTTTTTTATAAGTTGAGGGTTTACAATCACTTTAACATTATTTTATTATACTAACATACAACTTCAGCCAAAGTGTTCTCTTTTTAAATGTGGGGGTAGATTAAAGCTTTGTGGGGAAGATTTTCACCCACTTACTGACCCTTTGAAAAAAAGGGTAAGAAATGGGTAAAACTTGTATCACCACTACAAAAACAAAAAACAAAACCCACAACTTTAAAAACAACTTTTAAAATTCCTTTATTAATTCTTCCTAAAGGAAATTGGTCAACAGTATACATACTTTCAGAATGCATCATCAGATATCAACATTGTAAAACAGCAGTATATGACAATGCAACAAGAAATGAAAGAGGAAGTGAAAACACTGAATCAGATTACCAATGATCTTCAGTTAAAAGACTGGGAGCATTCGCTTACACTGAAAAACCTAACAATAATTCAAGGTAAATACATTTACAAGTTTAATTTATTTACAGCACTGTCCATTTATTAAACTCAGGCTATAAGCACTGTGTAAAAAAAAAAAAAAAAAAACTTCCTCATATCACCTATAGTTGTGAACTATTAGGGCTAGGAGTTAATTAAAGTGTATATCAACCCCAGATTAAATTGTATATGTAACAATTTTCCAGTCCTTACATGCTGTGGTTGCATTAGTTATTTTTTATGGAATATTTCTCCTTTCTTTCCACCTGGTGATCCTGCCAGTAGCACACTTCCTGTCCTAGGGTGGCAATGCTTATCTACTGTATGATATCTATGGAGGAGCAGCATTGTCATCTAGAACGGAAGTTTTTTTCTGTATTCCACTGAGAAAACTGGGCAGGCATGATGACACTACTAACTGAGAAAAGTCAGCTGAGGCAGAGAGCATAGGGAGTTATTAGCTCACTTGATTTTTAGCAAGATAAACAGGTATCTTTTGCACTTGTTGAACAGATACAACAACATTCTTTCAATGGTATATTTAATAAACCAAAAGGGAACAAGTAAGAGAAGTTAATTGTTGAGTTTTACCTATACTTTAAGGAATTGGTTAGGCTCCATGCACTTTTAAAAAATGCTACTTCTCTTGGTAGAATAAATGCTCATATAAAACATTTTTTGTACAGAGTTTAGATGAGTTTAGGAGAGTTTTGTGTTTTTTCTGCCAGAAAGCTCCAATCAGAAATGCAAACCAGAAGTTTTTTTTTTCCTGCCTCTAAATGTTGAGCCTGAAATATGCCTGTAATCGTCCTAATGTACATGAACACATAGGATAGCATTGAGCTGCTTCTACAGGCAAAACACAAAACTCCTGTAGAAGAAGCAATTTTTAAGCCAGTGTGAATGAAGCCTTAAAGTGGAGCAAAAGTCCCACAAAAAAAAATTACAATAAGTTAGAGATTACTGGCAAAGGAGACATGCAACTTTTACTGTCTACAGCTCTGACTCATTCTTGGCATTTGTAAGGCGCCGAGAACAGACCTGAGTGGTGTGAATGACATAACCCAGTGCGCTTTTGAAGGAGTTGTATGACCAGTAGCTGACCAATGGCTAAAGAGGAACAGTGGTGATAGCAGTGGTGGGTGGCAGTGTGGCGACAAGTCACTGCTGAAGCACAGCGTAAGGTAAGTATGGTAAAATGTGTAAGTATATTTTGAGCAGTGGTGGTTAGGCGGTATTCCCACTACATCGCAGATCCGCCCGCTATTTGACAGCATCGAGGTGTGAATGACAATGCGGCACTTGCATTGGAGATGCCATTCATTTGAATGACACCTCCAATAGCGGCGCGGGTCTGCCGCAATTCTCGAGCGCTAAAACGTGCTGCAATTGCGGCAACCCGTATTGCGGAACACATGTCGCCCAAAAATAGTTTAGAAGCTACTTGCGGGTTGCCATAATTGGAGCACAATTTATCATGCGACAATCGTGGCAGACCCACATCGCGATTTGAGGTGTAGTTCAAATGAATGGCATCTCGAATACGAGTCCCGCGTTTTGTCATTCACACCTCAGTGCTGTTAAATTCGCTGGAAATCTGCCCGCAATTCAAAATGCTGTAATGTGAATGCAGCCTTTGGGACCCTAGGCAAAAATCAAATCAGGGTGTTCTTGGCTGGAATATTGCAGACTCTTTGACAGGACTCACTTCATAGCATACAAAATACTCTGCTTCTTTTTCCCCTTTCTAATGTAAATCACCTAACCGGTAAACAGATGTTTTGAATTAATTGAATACTATACTGTATCTTATTATTTGGAATACTACGCTATAGGAGCTTTATTTAATGAGAGAGGATAGGAGAGAATGAAGAGTAATTAGAGGAAAACAGACGTGGTGAAAATTTTGCGAAGGAACACATATACAATGCACAGGACGAATTAAAAAGCATGTGAGTTTAGAAGGTGGAGGGATTAAGAAACAAAAGGAATGTGTAGTGCTTATTTACTGAATAGTTTAAAGCAAGTAAAATTGATTGTTACTGAACGCTACTTGCATATATTTTCTCTTTATTATTTGCATATATTTTGTGGAGAAGACGGTGGATCCCTAAACTTTCAAAACAAAAATTCAGTTTACTGTCTGTCACACTGCTTGGAGGATCAACTGTTGTCAGTGACAGTAAAATAATGCCATGCATTGATGATCAGAGGGAGTAATAAATGTTTTTGCATCAGTGTTCAATGGAGGTAAAACATGCCTCTATGTCAGTGGTCCATGGGAGTAAAAAATGCCCATGCATGAGTGGTCAACAGCAATAAAATATGCTCCAGCATCAGTGGGAGAAAAACATGCTCCAGCATCAGTGGGAGTAAGAAATTCCCCAGTGTTAGTGGTCAGTGGGAATAAAAAAAGGCCCCAATGTCAGTGGTCAGTGGGAGTAATAAATGCCTTGGTGTCAGTGATCGGTGAGAGTAGAAAATACTCTGGTATCAGTGGGAGT
Source organism: Aquarana catesbeiana (assembly GCF_042186555.1). Classification (NCBI taxonomy): domain Eukaryota; kingdom Metazoa; phylum Chordata; class Amphibia; order Anura; family Ranidae; genus Aquarana; species Aquarana catesbeiana. Next base: position 811,779,104 of record NC_133324.1, read on the forward strand.
AAAAAATGTTCTGGTCTTCCTTGAGTGGTAGGAATGGTGCCCTGTGACAGTGGGGAACCATCCGGAAGGAGATTTCTCTACCCAGTATTGCCATTTATATTGCTAGGTACTATAACACTTTGTATTCCAGCTACCGACACCCTCCACTGCCTCTCTGCATATAATGTCTCACTATGTGCAGCTTCCAATGAGAAAAGCCTTCTCATTGCAAAGGCTCATCTACAGCAACTAACTTGCTCACGGTCGATAGTTTGGGGGCGAATGCTTTTAATGAAAGGAACCATAAAAAGTGGAGTTTTTTTGGGGTAAAAAGTGGAAAGAAACATTTAAGAGGAAAATCTGTTTCTGGACTTATTGTAATTATCACAATTTTCATCACATTTGCACTAAGGGGTTTTAAGGTATAATAATAAAAAATTGTTGTAATAATGACTGGATTTTACACACATCACATTATGTACACACAAGCATATACTGTTTATTATTTGCACCACCACACAAACATGCACACAATCAGTACATTACCACACACACAGCACTGCATTATATATACGTAAAGCTGCATTTGCATGAGTGTTGAACAATGGTGCAAATCCCAGCAGCAGGAATCTATTGATTCCTGCAGCTGGTCTGACAGCTGGGATCAGATAGCCCTACACTGCAATGACAGGCTATTAGCGGCCACAGCTAATTGTGACAGCTCACACAACCAGCGATTAGTTGTGGTGATCACAGCTGGATGCACTTTAGTTATTCTCTGACTGTGTGAACAACCACAAAAAAACTATGGCTGCTGACAGCCTGTCATTGCAGTGTATAAGATAGGAGGCTGCATCTATCCATTCCCAGCTGTGAAAATCAATAGCAGCAATCAATCACCTGTGTGAATGCAACCTAAATGCTGTAAACATACAATCTGCACAGTACACACAATTTGCAATACATACATAAACATACACACAATCTGCACATTACACACAAACACATGGTTTTAATATTATAAACATACACACATCACTGCATTATATTCATAAACAATCACAGAATGTACACATTACACACATACACATTTTTAGGGACTCGATAATGACTGAAGTAGTACTACTGGGTTGGCGTAGGGGCTAATGCGGTGCCCATATTGAAAAAGGGATCAAAGTCTTTACCAAGTAACTATAGACCTGTTATGGGCCGTACACACGATAGGATTTTCTGACAACAAACGTTGGATGTGAGCTTGTTGTTGGAAATTCTGACCATGTGTATGCTCCATCGGACATTTGCGGTCGGAATTTCCGACAACAACTGTTTGGGGGCAGGTTCTCAAATTTTCCGACAAGAAGACTTGTTGTCGGAAATTCTGAGCGTGTGTACACAATTTCAATGCACAAAAGTTCACGCATGCTTGGAATCAAGCAGAAGTGCTTCACTGGCTATTGAACTTCATTTTTCTTGGCTCGTCGTATGTGTTGTACGTCACCACGTTCTTGACGATCGGAATTTCCAACAACATTTGTGTGACCGTGTGTATGCAAGACAAGTTTGAGCCAACATCCGAAGGAAAAAATCCATGGTTTTGATGTTGGAAAATCCTATCGTGTGTACATAGCATTAGTTTAACTTCTATAGTCGGGAAGATACTGGAGAGTTTAATAAAAGACCACATAGACGAGTTCTTGCTGGAAAAAAATATTTTAAGAAATGGGTAGCATGGTTTCATGAAAGAAAGAAGTTGTCAAACGAACCTGATTTCTTATGAAGAGGTAAGTAAAACCTTGGACAGAGGGGTGTCTGTGGACATGGTATACTTGGATTTTGCAAAACTGACACAGTTCCCCACACACGACTAATGTGTAAGGTAAAGTCTACAGGCTTGGAAAGATCAATTTGTAAATGGATAGAAAACTGGTTAAAAAAAAACGAATTCAGAGAGTAGTGGTTAGTGCTTCTTACTCCGAATGGTCTAAAGTTCTCAGTGGTGTACCCCATGGTTCAGTGTTGGGACCCTTACTATTTAATACCTGTATAAATGATATAGGGTCTGGAATTAAAAGTATTATTTCTGTCTTTACAGATGACACCATACTACGCAGTGGAATTACGTCCTTACAGGATGTCTCTAATTTACAAGCTGACCTCAATGCACTAATGTCTAATTGGGCAAAAAAGTGGCAAATTAGGTTTAATGTTCATAAATGTAAAGTTATGCACTTGGCTAAGATTATGCATGCATCATACATACTAGGGGGAGTACAACTAGGGGAATCCATAGCGGAGAAGGATCTGGGGGTTTTGGTAGATCCTAAGCTCAATAATAGCATGCAATTCCAAGCTGCGGTTTCCAAAGTGAGCAAAGTCCTTTCTTGTATTAACCACTTACCAACCGGCTCTTGTACATATACGTCGGCACTTTGAAGATGGATATCTCGGTAACGGCAGCAGCTGCTGCCACAACCGAGGTATCCATATTTACAGGAGCCGGTTCTGTGTACGATAATGGTGGTCTCTGTGGCGGGTTCGCCGCGAGATCACCGTTATCGGCGGCGGGAGAGGTGCCACCCCCCCTCCCGCCACTCTCCCGTGCATTTTAGTCCAAATATGAGATCTGAGGACTTTTTGACCCCAGATTTCATATTTAAGAGGACCTGTCATGCTTTTTTCTATTACAAGGGGTGTTTACATTCCTTGTAATAGGAATAAAAGTGATCCAATTTTTTTTTTAAAAAAAACAGTGCAAAAATAAATATAATAAAGTAAAATGAATAAGAAAATTAAAAAAAATTTTTTTAAAGCTCCCTGTCCCGACGAGCTCGCACGCAGAAGTGAACGCATACGTGAGTAGCGCCCGCATATGGTCAAACCACACATGTGAGCTATCGCCACGACCGGTAGAGCGAGAGCAATAATTCTAGCCCTAGACCTCCTCTGTAGCACCTCCTCTGTAGCACAAAACATGCAACCTGTAGAATTTTTTAAACGTCACCTATGGAGATTTTTAAGGGTAAAAGTTTGACGCCATTCCACGAGCGGGCGCAATTTTGAAGCGTGACATGTTGGGTATGAATTTACTTGGTGTAAAAAAAATTGGGCTAACTTTACTGTTGTCTTATTGTTTTATTCAAAAAAGTGAATTTTTTCCAAAAAAATTGCGCTTATAAGACCGCTGCGCAAATACGGTGCAAAAAAAAGTATTTCAATGACCGCCATTTTATTCTCTAGGGTGTTAGAAAAAAAATATATAATGTTTGGGGGTTCTAAGTAATTTTCTAGCAAAAAAAAACTGTTTTAAACATGTCAAAAAAAGGAAGATTAAGGTCTGGTGTGACCCCTCTGACACCTCCATCCCTAATAGTGCACAAAAAAACAAGAAAAATAGCCCTGGGACTTTAGATGAGGTGAGAGAGGTTTAGCCAATGTCCACAGCGAACACTGAGACAAAATCAATTTATTCATTTCAAAACGTTATGTAACGGAGCAGTAACAACAATGATTGTGAGTTACCAGGCATAATAGCCAATGTACACAACACAGATGAACGTAAATATACAAAGATTTATTACAAATGTTATACATCAATGAGCAACAATAAAACTTGAAAGTTGCTGGGTCAGTAAATACACATACAAAATAAGATGATAAAATGTACATACATGTGGACAGGGAAGTATGTGAACATAATGCAGACATCAATAATACCCAGCATGTACCGACATAAAACAAGCATCAATAAAGCCCTATGCATTTCGCGAGACCCTGCTCGCTTCTTGTTAGAAAAAAAATATATAATGTTTGGGGGTTCTAAGTAATTTTCTAGCAAAAAAAAATTGTTTTAAACATGTCAAAAAAAGGAAGATTAAGGTCTGGTGTGACCCCTCTGACACCTCCATCCCTAATAGTGCACAAAAAAACAAGAAAAATAGCCCTGGGACTTTAGATGAGGTGAGAGAGGTTTAGCCAATGTCCACAGCGAACACTGAGACAAAATCAATTTATTCATTTCAAAACGTTATGTAACGGAGCAGTAATAACAATGATTGTGAGTTACCAGGCATAATAGCCAATGTACACAACACAGATGAACGTAAATATACAAAGATTTATTACAAATGTTATACATCAATGAGCAACAATAAAACTTGAAAGTTGCTGGGTCAGTAAATACACATACAAAATAAGATGATAAAATGTACATACATGTGGACAGGGAAGTATGTGAACATAATGCAGACATCAATAATACCCAGCATGTACCGGCATAAAACAAGCATCAATAAAGCCCTATGCATTTTGCGAGACCCTGCTCGCTTCTTCAGGGGCAGATGCATGAATGTTGTATCGAAGTCTGAGATAAATCGCCAAACGCTGGATATCAAGATGGCAGCAGTGTTATGCATCCAGCTCGGGAGCTGAGGAGGCGGAACAAAACAAAGGCCACAATAGGGGAACATCCGGAGGATCAGCACGGTCTGGATAGAGGTATTTCTCACTGCGGTCTCCACTTAGCCCCTTAAAATTGTGTCTGGAAAATGTCGAAGTCTGAGATAAATCGCCAAACGCTGGATATCAAGATGGCAGCAGTGTGATGCATCCAGCTCGGGAGCTGAGGAGGCGGAACAAAACAAAGGCCACAATAGGGGAACATCCGGAGGATCAGCACGGTCTGGATAGGGGTATTTCTCACTGCGGTCACTACTGCCTTTGTTTTGTTCCGCCTCCTCAGCTCCCGAGCTGGATGCATCACACTGCTGCCATCTTGATATCCTGCGTTTGGCGATTTATCTCAGACTTCGACATTTTCCAGACACAATTTTAAGGGGCTAAGTGGAGACCGCAGTGAGAAATACCCCTATCCAGACCGTGCTGATCCTCCGGATGTTCCCCTATTGTGGCCTTTGTTTTGTTCCGCCTTCTCAGCTCCCGAGCTGGATGCATCACACTGCTGCCATCTTGATATCCAGCATTTGGAGATTTATCTCAGACTTCGATACAACATTCATGCATCTGCCCCTGAAGAAGCGAGCAGGGTCTCGCGAAATGCATAGGGCTTTATTGATGCTTGTTTTATACCGGTACATGCTGGGTATTATTGATGTCTGCATTATGTTCACATACTTCCCTGTCCACATGTATGTACATTTTATCATCTTATTTTGTATGTGTATTTACTGACCCAGCAACTTTCAAGTTTTATTGTTGCTCATTGATGTATAACATTTGTAATAAATCTTTGTATATTTACGTTCATCTGTGTTGTGTACATTGGCTATTATGCCTGGTAACTCACAATCATTGTTGTTACCGCTCCGTTACATAACGTTTTGAAATGAATAAATTGATTTTGTCTCAGTGTTCGCTGTGGACATTGGCTAAACCTCTCTCACCTCATCTAAAGTCCCAGGGCTATTTTTCTTGTTTTTTTGTTTTAAACATGTAAACACCTAAAATCCAAAACGAGGCTAGTCCTTAAGTGGTTAAGAGAGATATGGACTCCAGAGAGCCAGATATATTTTTGCCCCTGTACAAATCATTAGTAAGACCTCATCTTGAATATGCAGTTCAATTTGGGGCACCAGTTCTCAAAAAGGATATCCGAGAACTGGAGAAAGTGCAGAGAAGGGCAACCAAACCGATAAGAGGCATGGGGAAGCTCAGCTATGAGGAAAGATTAGAGGAACTGAATTTATTCTGTCTTGAGAAGAGGAGATTAGGGGGGATATGATCAACATGTACAAATACAAAAGTGGTCCATATAGTGAACTTGGTGTTGAGTTATTCACTTTAAGGTTATCACAGAGGACAAGGGGGCACTCTTTACGTCTAGAGGAAAAAAGATTTCATCTCCAAATACAGAAAGGTTTCTTCACAGTAAGAATTGTAAAAATGTGGAAGAGACTACCTCCAGAAGTGGTTCTGGCCAGCTCAGTAGATTGCTTTAAAAAAAGGCCTGGATTCTTTCCTAAATGTACATAATATAATTCAGTACTGACATTTATAGGTAAAGTTGATCCAGGGAAAATCTGATTGCCTCTCGGGGATCAGGAAGGATTTTTTTCCCCTGCTGTAGCAAATTGGAGCATGCTTTGCTGTGGTTTTTCGCCTTCCTCTGGATCAACTGTGGGTGAAGGATTGTGTACATGGAATTGTATTTTATTTTTTTGGTTGAACTAGATAGACTTGTGTCTTTTTTCTTTTTTCAACCTGACTAACTATATAACTATGTAACACACACAATCTGCACACTACATGGAAACAAACACATTATTCAAATGTTACAAACATACAAACAGCACTGTTAGCACTATATTCTTAAACATACACACAAATATACCAGTACCATATGTACAATCAGAAGCCAGCCCTTGCTTTAGTCCCAGCTTACCTCAGTGAAGCTCTACTTGATATGTAGTATCTAGTTTCTGTCTTCCTGCAGAGAAAGGAAGGTGAGCAGCTCCTTGGGACCTTTAGGATTTGCAGGGCCTATGCAACTGCCCATCCTAAATTTGGCTCTGGCTGTGAATACTTGCAGAATATGTCAAGGATCTAGCCCCCTGTGAGAACTTTAGTTCTGCTTTAAATATCTTTCTAGTTGAATTCCTTTATGTGTCTTAATAATTTAATGCTTTCCAATTTCAGGACATCCTTTCTATGAACTGATTTAGGTACATTTACTACGTATCATTTAACACAGGAAAGCATCTTACTCGTTTCCTTGTCTAGAAGCTCCAGATTGGCATTGTGTGCTAATCTTTAGTCTGTAATAAATAAGTAGGAATCTCTCTACTAGGTATACCCACATAAAAGGTCTACCCCTCTGTCTCCCTTGCTGGAGTCGATGGTGCTTGAATCCCCCCAAAACAATACAAGAAAACTGTTGTTTAGTGGCACATAAATTTTCCCTCGTCCCCGTTCCCTCATTAAAATCGCAGCCTTGCTTCTGCTGCCTTGCTTGTCCCTGGTCCTGCAAGGAAACCAACCCTCCTTCTTTACCTCCCTTCATTGTCAAAAGGAAGGGGCGGACTGTCAAATGTAAACAGTAGTTTACATTTGTGATTGCTTTGATGGCCAATTCTGATTGGCTCAGTGCCTTTGGTCCATTGCCTGTTTATAGGCATTGTGCGCACACAGGACATACACGCCAACAGTAAGCACAATGAAATTTTTGAACGTTCACTTAGAATAATTGCCCTCCATAGCAGCCATTTAGTACAATGGCCAGTTGGTGGGTGGTTAAAAACCACTGGCATTTTTTACTATACACACAACCATAAGGTGGCTGTACAGTATCCAGAGCCTGCATAAACACATTACCAGTAATCTGCAGCTGCCGTTTATAGCCATCCATACCTATTAGACAATGTAGCTGTATGGAGCTATGTGAAAAGCACTGACATGTGCACGGATGTATGCCACAAATGTAGATAGTGCTTTATGTAACCCCTGATGCATACCCTTGCACAGCTGCATCTTCAAATTGATGACTAATGGTGGCTGTCCGCAGCAGCTTTGGGTCCTGCAAAAATATATTTGTAGGCTCTGGATGCTGTACAACCCCCTTAAAGGCTGGGTTCACATTGGTACGACACGACAGCCATCCTACTTTGGATCTGACTTTGCCCTGCGACTTGGAGCTGACATACATCCGACTTTCAATGAACAGGGATCCAACTTGCATCCCCACCAATACCAGGTACTGTGTTTGGTATGAATCTTGAGGGGGAACTCCACGCCAAATTCTAAATAAAAAAACGGCATGGATTCCCCCTCCAAGAGCATACCAGGCCCTTTGGTCTGATATGGATTTTAAGGGGAACCCCCCTATGCCGAAAAACGGCGTGGGGTCACCCCTAAATCCATACCAGACCCTTATCCGAGCACGTAGCCCGGACAGTCAGGAAAAGGGGTGGGGATGAGTGAGTGCCCCCCTCCTGAATGTACCAGGCCGCATGCCCTCAACATAGGGGGGGTGGGTGCTTTGGGGCAGGGGGGTGCCCTGCGGCCACCCACCACAAAGCACCTTGTCCCCATGTTGAGGAGGACAAGGGCCTCTTCCTGACAAACCTGGCCATTGGTTGTCGGGGTCTGCGGGTGGAGGGCTTATCGGAATCCGGGAGCCCCCTTTAATAATGGGGCCCCCAGATCCCGGCCCCCCACTCTATGTGAATGAATATGGGATACATCATACCCCTACCCATTCGCCTTGGAAAAAAAGTGTCAATAAAAAAACACACTAGACAGGTTTTTAAAGTAACTTATTAGGCAGCTCCGGGGGTCTTCTTCTGACTTCGAGGGTCTCTTCCTTCTTCTCCGCGGTCTCTTCCTTCTTCTCCGTGCTCTCTGGCCTCTTCTCCGCGCTCTCTGGTTCTTCTCCCACTCTCCGGTATCTTCTGCCGGGCTCCTCCGCTGTCTTCTGCTCTTTTGCCCGCTCTTTTGCTAGCGGTCTTCTCTGCCGTCTTCTTCCCTCTTCTCTTCTTCTGATGTTGACACGACGCTCTCTCCCACTGTAATGCTGTGCGTGTGGTGCGCAACAACTTATATAGGGATGGGGCGTGGTCACCGGGTGATGTCACCCAGTGACCACACCCCTTATGACGTCACAGTCCCGGGGCATGAGGGGACAAGGTGCTTTGGGGTGGGGGGCCCCATGTTGAGGGCATGCAGCCTGGTACAGTTCAGGAGGGGGGGGCGCTCGCTCGTCCCCACCCCCTTTCCTGACCAGCCAGGCTGCATGCTCAAATAAGGGTCTGGTATGGATTTGGGGGTGACCCCCACGCCGTTTTTTCCCCTTAAATTCCATACCAGACCCTTGGGTCTGGTATGCTCTTGGAGGGGGAACCCATGCCGGTTTTTTACTTAAAACTTGGCGCGGAGTTTCCCCTCAAGATCATCTGAGCACAACTCGCATGCCAAAGTTGGATCATGCAAGATGGCGATCTAACTTCAATGATAGTCAATGGGTCGAAGTAGGAACAAAGTCGGACCAAAGTAGTACAGGGAGCATTTTCAAAGTCGGACCGACTTGTGTCGGACCAGTTAGGACGGCTCCCATAGGGAAACACTGATTTTCACACGTCATGCGACATGAGCTCCCAATGTCAGAGCGTTTGTCGCACTAGTGTGAACCCGGCCTAAGTCCTAAAAAAGAAAAAAGATCAAAAAGAAAAAAAAATGGTTCTCTCCTATGAAGCCCCATGGTTTTAGTGGGTGGGGGTTTGTCAAGCTTCTTTTAGGGCTCATTCACTCAAATTAATCTGCATTACTAAACGCAAGGATGCTAAGAGAATGAGGGGTTGATTTATTAAAGGCGAATAAACTGTGCACTTTGCAAAGCGCAGTTGCACTCTGCAAGTGCAGTTCTCTCAAAGGTAAACATGTGCAGTGTTCACATCTGTGATTGGTCATCACAGCAAGACACAAAGCCACTCTGATTGACTCTATGCCTTTTGCCTGTGACTTGTGCTGTCTAATGACAGTGGAATCCCAGATATTGGGAGAGTGCCTGGCTCGCACATCTCTTCTGTACTAAATAATTATTTTAATTATAGTAAACAAGCTGTAGGTTGGGAGGTGCTTTGCTTTTTTTTAGCTCCAAGTATCCACATTGAACCCCAAGCAGCTAAAAGTCAAAACTGCTTCCATTGCATTCCACTTCATTGCAAACACATGAATATTATTAAACCCAAACTATAATAATTGTGGCAGGGTGAGCCCGTGCCACTGTTTAATTTGGTGGTTTACACCAGATTTTGTAAGAAGCAAGCACACTAATGGAACAGGAATGTGTTGGCTTTATATGAGAGCTCAGAGCATTAGAGCTCGGAGTCCCATCCTCCAAAGGGGGTCAGTGTGTGAAGGGAGCAGTGAGAGGTGCTCATATGCACTGTACTGTCCAGGACAGGACAGACCAAGGCGTGAGCCTGAGAGAGAGTCCAGGAGGAACAAAGCAACAGGGAGCTGCCACAGCTGAGGTATAGCACCTGTGCACAAACACTGGGATGCATTTGATGGTCAGGAGGACCAAAAGGTACTAATGGTCAGGTGGACCAAAAGGTATTAATCAGAGCAGTAAAGCTGCCAAGAGAGCCAGGAGGCTGAATGTTTGGTTTGTACTGATGATGAGAACCCCCTGCATGGGAAGACATACCTGTATGAACATTTGATGTTCTTTAATTTTGGAGTGGGCAGGAAAGCCCTGAAAACTATTCCGGGCATGGAGTAAACTCACTGTTTTGGCACTACCACTGAGCTACAACTTGTCACATTATGTACAAGAAAAAAAGAGTAATGAGAGTAATGGAGCTTGGGGTAGACCCCTTAATAACCCCAGGCTACACACGAGCGGACTTTCCAGCAGACTTGGTCCGACGGTCTTTCCGCCAGACTTTCCGGCGGACTACCTGAACGGACGGACTTGCCTACACATGACCGGACACGACCGGACTTTCTGGCAGGCTAGGTCCGCCCGTCTTTCCAACAGACTTTCGCTGGAGTTACGGCGGACTTTCAGAATGAATGGACTTGCCCACACACGGACAAGTCCGTTTATTTTGAACGTGACTCAAGTATGATGGGACTAGAAAAGGAAGTCAATCGCCCCTAGAATCCATACCAGACCCCGATCCGAGCACGCAGCCCGGTCGGTCAGGAAAGGGGGTGGGGACGAGCGAGCGCCCCCCCTCCTGAACCGTGTCAGGCCGCATGCCCTCAACATGGGAGGGTGGGTGCTCTGGTCCGCCGGACCAAGTATGCCGGAAAGTCCACTCGTGTGTACACGGCATAAGAATAATTTTAAACCAACAGATCTTATATATCTTATGCCAAACACTTTTTCCAGAAGCCAAATGAATTACTTCCATAGCCAACCTTTATTTCACATTTTTGTTTTTCCCCATATAAAGAATATAGATTTGTATTTAACACGTATCTTTCATAAATCCATTCTGGCTATAATTTTTTATTTTATTTTTCATTACATACTTTTTTATATGGTCCTTTACTAACCACTCCAAGGTCTTTCTGACAATAGAACTTAAATGTCCTGCTCTGTGGTTATTGGGTGAAGGCATTGATTACCTTTTGAAGTACCACATTTGTTTTACTCCAATCCCTTGACACCCAGCCAGTCATTAAAGAGCATATACAAATTAGGTACAATGGCTTTGAAATAACTAAGCTCCTCTTTTGAGGATTTATGGATGTAAGCTATCTAGCCCAGGTGCTTTTTTCATGTTTATTTTGCTTAATCACATTTTAATCTTAATTTTATTCAGATTTTAATCTTGAAGCTTTTGTCTATGGATTGCAAAAAACATTGTTTTGCAAGAAAATATCACCAAACATCTTTTGTCTATGGATTGCACAAAAATTATTTTCCAAGAAAATATCACCAAACAAAAGCAGTTCATCCCCCCAAAAAAATAAATTTGTTACTTTGTTATCCTAAAAAGTAAAAAACAACAATCCCACCTAGGTGATCAGTGTATACTTCAGGGCTTTTAACAGACTTTGTAGCAGATACCTGTTTCAGCTGTGAAGAAAAAGCTGTTTGTTGCGCTATGTCCTTTGGATAGCGATTCTGAATAGAAGCGTTCAGTTCAAAATAATCAGTTGGTGCACTCTTCGCGTTCTGCTGAAAAAAGCTACAGTGTCTGCATTTCTAATGCAGATGATACCTAAAATGTAACTTGCACCTCAGTGCAGACTTGGGAAATCAGTGAGCCAATCACACAAGCTGGAAATTACATTTGTGGGGGTGTCCTGTACACCAACAACACAGAGAACGCTTCCAGGTTGCCATATTGCATTGAACTTTACAGAAAATTACAGTGGATGCAGATTGAAAAGTAAATGCAATTTTTAATAACATTTCTCTTTTTAATTTCCTTAGCACAGAGCACATTTTCTGTTTTTTCAGCATTGCTGGGATAGGGAGAGGGAGTGTGCACTTCACATGTGCACTTTTTTGAAAAAGGTGTTTGCTACTTTAATGCTGAGAATAAGCACCCACGCTCTGGGCATTTACTGGGCAGGCTTCAGGGGTGCACGCAGAGGCCTACAGGTATACCAATCACATTGGACTGTATTTTGCAAAAGTTCACAGTGCATTGTAATATAGTAGGGCTCACTTGTCTGCATGGACTGTTTTACTCATGAGGTGAATTTAGTTGTTAAGCCACTGCACTGCATTTGAAATAATATCAAAACATTAGCATGAACATTCTCTTTTGCATACACAAAGTTAAAGAAAATATTTAATTTGCTTTCTTGTTGTTCTCAGTGACTAAATCTGAGTTCTCATTTATTAGAGGGCCTACATGCGCACACCTTGCCCTTTTGCTTTTAAAGATTTGTGGGAATTTTATTTTCTGTGGGATTTTTTTCTCATATATAAGTCAGATTTTTTACCTCTTTGACTGGGTAATGTTAACCCAAAGTTACTACTAATAAAAAAATAATAAAAAACGTACTTTGTACCACATCCCTAAAAATAGATTTTAGGAAAAAGAAGGATCACATAAATAGAATTCAGCCTTGGGGCTGAAATCCTGGTGTTTTTCAAGGGGTCCTTTGTATCTAACATCCTATCAGACAATATTTCCTTATATAAACAGTTGTAGAATCAGAGAGTTTCCCATTAACTGCCTTACAGAGATAATAAATGAGTAACCTAAGTAACCAATTCAGATTCTGGGAATTTTAATGAAAAAGCAACACTGGCTTAAAGTTGTTATGTGACCTTGCCCTGTCAGGTGATGTGAATCAGAAAGCCTGGTCAGAAACTACTAGGACCTTCTTGCAAACCTGCTAGATAGTAGGTTCATGAAAAAAGTATTTGATCTAATTTGTTATTAGTTGTTATTTGATATCTGTACATGAATATGAAGCATTTTCAACAGTAGTACCAATTTATTTCAACTATCCCTTTTGTTATTTAAACTGCTGAATTTTATATTCTAGGTCCTCCTGGTCAAAAAGGAGAAAAAGGTGACAATGGCTTAGCAGGAATAATTGGAAGACCAGGTACATTTTTTTGTGATGTTTTTGGAATGTTTAAGATTTGAATACTTCAGCACAATTGGGAATTTCAAAGAATCTTTTGCCTGTATTGCATTAGTTACTAAAAGCTCAAAATGTCCAGGTCCAGGAGCCAGCTTAAAGCACACCTGTCTAGACAGAATCATAGGAGCTGTCTTCTTTTGGTTTCCTTCTGATAACATTGGTTGCCTGTGTCTGGCTTCAGAGTCACTTGGAGTCACTGGTCTGGAATATACGGTATGTGCAGCAAATAAGACCCTGTTCACACCAGCATTAGAAACAGGTATTTGAGCCATGTTTTTGTCGCTCCCTGAATAGCCTACAATTGGACAAAGTGGACAGCGGACAAAGCTGTTCACATTTGAAAAACATGTAGCGTTGCTTTTCATTTCCGTGTGGCAAAAATAGGCTACATGTTGAGTCTGGGAGGAGTTGAAGCTTGTCAATTCTTTCTATGCAAGTCTTTGATAATGCACATTTTTTACCACACTTTAAACACACAATAAACACGTCAAAAAATGCCCATTAATGCAATAGGTGCATTGGGTTGCATTTGTGTCTGCATCAGAATTTTAGACTGGTTAACTTACAGTAAACTGAACAATTTAGCGGCTTAGTGACCTAAGTGTGGTAAGTGTTATCACATGCAAAGGCACAGCAAAGAAAGGTTTTTGAAAACTAGATCTAAAAGCATACACTTTCAACAAATGAAGTATTGTGCAACAAATTATAGTTATCCAGATCAGTATTCTGTATATCCTATTCTCTTACATGATTGAATGAATCGGGGTAATTCATTAGAATTCTCAAAGCTATAAACAAATTGTTCTTTTTTTACTTAAAGTAAAATACACTAAAATGTTCAATTACATCAGTTATTGAAACTGACTGGACTCTGAAAGTTGACTTCCAAGCAGAAGACAAAAACATTTGCAGCGTAACTACCTGAATTTGACTTGTTAAAAGCAGCTTGCTGGTCTTGTACATTAGAACTCAGACTGAGATGAGTTGTGTTGTACTGCTAGAATGCATACGCAGAGAATTCAGGTAGGGGGAGGGAACACAGAGGTTAATTTACAAAAGGATCTGAAAATGTTCATGCAATAAATTGTGTGAAGATTCACTTCAATTAATCCATCCTGTGCAGATGATTTTTTTATTAAGTGAATCCATTTCTATGTCATTACAACAAGGTGGATCCACAACTTTCACATCTGCCTTCCTGTTCTTGGACAATTAACATATGCCTTGACATATTCCTTTGTGATTGGATTAATGTGCTTATGCTATCTGTGTAGCTATAAATGCTAGTCTATTGCTCCTGACACTCATTAGAACTGAAGGAGTGGCTGGTGTAAGTGACAAAATGTCTTTAACATTACAGAAAAAGTCCAATTGAACGTGATTAACTACTAACTACTGGACTTTCTGGTAGCATACAGATTTGGAGGCACAGGGGCTGGTCATTACGAGAAAATATGTGTGCACCCAGCCTGGTACATAAAGATTACTATTACAAGAACTTAGAGGACTGTGTCATGTATTGACAAGCATCTTAGTTCAGGAAGTGGATGCTGCCCATGGATGGTGGCTGACCAAAGATGGTGCTATCCTTCTGGGTAGTAAGTAAGATGCAGGCATTGTCAGGGGGAGTAAAATCTTTGAAAAATAATACATTGCTACAAATGTTAAAATAACACATTACTTATGCATGCACATAAAATAAAACAGCCTTGTTTGAGGATAGGTTAACTTTAAAACATTGGGGTTGATTTGCTAAAGGAATATAATTCACTTAGAAAAGTGAATTTTCACTTTGCAAGGGAATTTTTTCACATTGCTCAGTGAATGAGCTGAAGCTCTGCTGACTTCGGCCATTCAATCATGTGAAAGCAACTATCATGGTTTCTTTCCCCACAAAGCTAAATTAAGCTAAGATACGATTCACTTTGCTAAGTCTAAACTCATTTAGTAAACCAACCCATTGATTTCTATTTTTACTTAATATTTTAACTTGGGAATATGCTTATTTTAATGTATTTCCAGGACCTCCAGGACCCGCAGGACCAAAAGGACTGCAAGGTTATGCAGGACGTGGAACTAAAGGTAGAATTTTTAATGTTATGTTACAGAATAGTTTAGGGAGAAAGAGAGAGAAAAAAGAAAGCGAAAAAAGAAGAGAGAAAGAGGAAGAAGAGAGAAAAGGGGAGAAAAAAGAGAGAGATAGAAAGACAGAGAGAGAGAGAGAGAGAGAGAGACAGAGAGAGAGAGAGACAGAGAGAGAGTAAAAAGAGAAAGAGAAAAAGAGAGAAAGAAAAGGAGGGAGAAAATAGAGAAAGAGAGAAAAAGAGGGAAAGAAAAAGAATGAAAGAGAGAGAAAATGGGAAAGAGAGAGAAAAAATAAAGAGAGATAGAGGGAGAGACAAAGAGAAAAGGAGAAAAGGAAAGAAAGAAAGTAAGAAAGAAATGATTCAATTGTTGCAACACATGAAATACTTTACCAACTCATGGTATTGCCTGGGACTGAGCATTTTTTCCTATACCACTGTCAACTAAGTAAACATCACCTCAATTAATCAACAAAATTATTAAAACTCTAACATTTCTAAAAGGTGAGTCAGGTGCCAAAGGTGAAAAAGGACAAAAGGGAGAAAAAGGAGAAAATGGACAAAAGGGAGAAGGAAATTCTGCGACTGTGGCCCTTACAACCCCTTCTACTAAATCAGGTTTGTGACATTCTAAAACATGTCAACTTAATTTTTTCTTCCACCATTTTAACTAAAGCAATATGAAGCTAAACATTTTAAAACAGTGTTGGATGTAAAAGTATACAAACTGGAATACAGACCATATTTTCAGTTCTCTCTTCTACTGCACTCAGACTCACCAATCATAAAGACACATTTGACCACAATATCGGGAAACTAAGACAATTGCAGAATTATTTAGTAGGGCAGTAAAAGTGCAAAAAAGATAATCAAAATGCAGTAATCCACAGCAACAATAATGTAGTGTATTCTGCCTAGATTCTACATGACAGGACATTATTAACATTGCTGTTAAAATTAACTTATAAAAAAACTAATAGGATGTTGGTTATAACCAATTAAGTACATCATATAAATATTCTGAAGGACTTCACTTAAGTTGTTTAGGTTCTTGCACAATGTGTTGTACTTTTTTGGTTATGTTAATTTCCTAGTGTTGTGGTAAAAAAAAACATCCGAAAGCCCAACTTCAGGATGCTTGAACGTTATCCCTTGCAGTGGGGCAGCTTTAATTGCTGCTTTAGTCAGGGACAATAAAAGTGCTTTTTATTTATCAGATCCACTCCCTCGCTGTACTGTCCCTCAGCATTCTCACATCCAATGCAGGGCTATTGGTGTTGATTACATCAGGACCTTAGACCTTTGGAGTATAGTGGAGGGGATGCTGGGGGACCAGTCTAGCAGCATGGAGGAGTAGAGGATTGGGTAAGTAAATCTACTTTAACACAACAAAGAAAGAAGGCGCCAACAGGTAACCAGACCCTGTGTGTGTGTGTGTGTGTGTCAGTCTCTGTATAAATAGTTCATAAGAAGTTCATAAGATGTCCATATAAGTATGAAGTTCATAGGACAGGAGGAAGTGATCCAACAAGAAAGAGGGGGATCCTAGGACATTGCAGACATCCAGCACTGACATTCCGGATTCCGCTATCCTGATAGTACTTCATGTCATGTGAGTTGCCCCTAGTATTTTATTGCACCTAATAAACCTGTAAACTGTCTGCACTTAGTGCTTTTGCTTAGTGCTTAGTGCTTTTTCTTCTCTCTCAAATCTTCTTTAACAAGTCCCCTAGACTTAAATGATCAATTAACTCTTGCAGTGGGACGCAAATTCACTACAATGTAGAATTTCCATGCTTCTCAGAGTTGGGTTTTAAAACATAACTTTGTTTATAGTGATGGGTGAACAGTTGGGGTGTCTGCCAAACACCCAAATTTGCGGGGCGCTCAGAGGGATGTTTGCCCACCAAGCGCTGCACAGTGCATTCTAAGTTCTGTTTGGTTAAAGCAATGCAAGGCTTTGCCCAATCAGGGCACAATGAATAGCTGGTTGTTAAGGAGTGGGCCCAGAAGCCGGCCGCCATGTCCTTAGCAACAGATGAGTCATCAGCTGTCAGCGGGCTTCCCCGCTGATAGCTGAATGACAAAAAAAAACATTGCCAGTAATACAAAAATGTGAAAAAAAACAGCCCTTTGGGTCTGGTATGCATTTTAACCCTTCGCCAAAACTTAAAAAAAAAAACAAGGCATGCCCCCCCCAAAATCCCAAACTCCCCCAAAGTCGGTGACATCACAAGGGGGGCAGTCCTCATCTATTTAAAAACTGGCACATGGTGAAGCAGGCAAACAGCAGTAGCCTTCATTGCGGGTTGAGCTTTTTTTATTAGAGTCCGGCAGTACAGTGGGCATCAATGACAATGGATCTACATTGGGGGATATTATTTTTTATTTTAATAAAGGAATTGTATAAAACTGTGTGTGTTTTTATTTCTTTTTGACACTTTTTTTGGTGAATGAGAAGGGGTACAATTTAACCCAAAATCATTCACGTAGGTGGGCCAGGATCTGGGGGCCCCATTGGTAAAGAGGGCTTTCAGATTTTCATAAGCCCCCTGCCCACAGACCCCAACTACCACCGCTCAGGGTTGCAGGGAAGAGGTTCTTGTCCCCAATCCCCATCAACATGGGAACAAGGTTCTTTGAGGTGGGGGGGGCAGAGGCTCCCCTGCCCCAAAGAAACCCCCCATGTTGAGGACATGTGGCCTGGTGTGGATTAGCAGGGAGAGAGTGCTCCCTCATCCCCTTTCTTTCCTGGCCTGCCATGCTGCATGCTCGAAAAAGGGTCTGGTATGGATTCTGGGGGGACCCCATGCCATTTTTAAGAAAAAATTTGTGTGGGGGTTCCCCTCAAAATCCATACCAGACCTAAGGGTCTGATATGGATTTTGGGCAGGCCCCTCTGTGTTTTTTAGAAATAATTTTGGTGTGGGGTTCCCCTTCAAATCCATACCAGACACCAAGGAGCGTTTTTTTCACATTTTTTAATTGCCGGCAATGTTTTTTTTTCTTTCTATGTAGTTTTGCTGCAGCAGGCCCTATACACTGTACAAATGCACCACTTTAGAGGAGGACTAAGGGGACCCCCCAGGCGCTATATTTAAATAAATTTTTCATTTTTATTGTTTTACTTTAAGCATCATTAACCCCTTCCCGACCAGCCACCACAGTTGTACTGCGGCAGGTTGGCTCCCTGGGCGAACCAAAGTAACTGTACGTCGGTTCGCCTTTTGACCACTGGGGGGCGTGATGACCGCCGGGCACCCGCGATTGCTCCCCACAGAGACAGAATGGAGATCTGTCAATGTAAACAGACAGATCTCCGTGCTGTCAGAGGTGAGGAGAGTGATCTGTTGTTCAAGTATGAACAACGATCACTCTCCTCACCCAGTCAGTCCCCTCCCCCCACAGTTAGAATCACTTCCTAGAGAACACAGTTAACCCCTTGATCGCCGCCTAGTGTTAACCCCTTCCCTGCCAGTGACATTTACACAGTAATCAGTGCATTTTATAGCACTGATCGCTGTATAATTGGCAATGGTTCCAAAAATGTGTCAAAAGTATTCAGTATGTTTTGTTTATAGCACAAAAAATGAAAACCGCAGACATGATCAAATGCCACCAAAAGAAAGTTCTATTTGTGGGGGAAAAAAGGACATCAATATTGTTTGGGTACTACGTCGCATGACTGCGCAATTTTTAGTTAAATTGATGCAGTGCCATTTCGCAAAATATGGCCTGGTCATTGAGCAGTCAAATCTTCCGGGGTTGAAGTGGTTAAAGTGGAGTTCCACCCAAAAATTGAACTTCCGCTTTAAGTGTTGGTGACCCCCTGACTAGGGATGAGCTTCGTGTTCGAGTCGAACCCATGTTCGACTCGAACATCGGCTGTTAGCCCGTTCGCCGAATTGTGAACAATATGCCCCGTTCGCGCCAAATTCGTGTGGCGCGTCACGGCATCGCAGTGCATTGCTGGCTGATGATTGGTCAAGCATGCACTATGACCCGCATGCTTGGCCAATCACAGCGCCGTCTGTAGAGAGAGCTATAATTGGCCAAAGCCAGGGTGGCTTTGGCCAATTATGGCTCAGGGGGTTTAGAACATGCCCCACACTATATAAGGCGCCTGCACGGCGGCCCTGTGTAGTGTGTTCAGGCTTGAGAGAGAGATAGACAGAGAGAGAGACAGTGTCATTTGATTTAAGTTAGATAGATTAGGCAGGACAGTCAGTCAGTTAGCTGCACTTACAGTGTATTGTGTATATATATGCATCCCAGGTGTTGTATATACATATATATATATATATATATATATATATATATACACTGTATTCAGTTTAGCTAGATCCGTTCCTGTTATCTTCCTACTGGCAGGCAGGCTTGTGTTGTTACAGTATTTACAGCTACCTGAAGAAAATTGCTGGTGTTCTTTTGATCCTATTACTACCACAGTCAGGCAGCTAGACTATTTACAGTTAGTGTAGTGCGTCCTCCTCACAGTGTTCAGCTAAAGCTACAAGTTAGTTTAGTGTGACCTCTGCGCAGTGTTCAGCTAAAGCTACAAGTTAGTGTAGTGCGTCCTCCTCACAGTGTTCAGCTAAAGCTACAAGTTAGTGTAGTGCGTCCTCCTCACAGTGTTCAGCTAAAGCTACAAGTTAGTTTAGTGTGACCTCTGCGCAGTGTTCAGCTAAAGCTACAAGTTAGTGTAGTGCGTCCTCCTCACAGTGTTCAGCTAAAGCTACAAGTTAGTTTAGTGTGACCTCTGCACAGTGTTCAGCTAAAGCTACAAGTTAGTGTAGTGCGTCCTCCTCACAGTGTTCAGCTAAAACTACAAGTTAGTGTAGTGCAACCTAGGCACAGTGTTCAGCTAAAGCTGAAAGTTAGTGTAGTGCGTCATCCTCATAGTGTTCAGCTAAAGCTACAAGTTAGTGTAGTGTGTCCTCCTCACAGTGTTCAGCTAAAGTTACAAGTTAGTTTAGTGTGACCTCCTCACAGTGTTCAGCTAAAGCTACAAGTTAGTGTAGTGTGTCCTCCTCACAGTGTTCAGCTAAAGCTACAAGTTAGTTTAGTGTGACCTCTGCACAGTGTTCAGCTAAAATTACAAGTTAGTGTAGTGCGACCTCTGCACAGTGTTCAGCTAAAGCTACAAGTTAGTGTAGTGCACAGTGTTCAGCTAAAGCTACAAGTTAGTGTAGTGCGTCCTCCTCACAGTGTTCAGCTAAAGCTACAAGTTAGTGTAGTGCGTCCTCCTCACAGTGTTCAGCTAAAATAACAAGTTAGTGTAGTGCGACCTCTGCACAGTGTTCAGCTAAAGCTACAAGTTAGTGTAGTGCGTCCTCCTCACAGTTTTCAGCTAAAGCTACAAGTTAGTGTAGTGTGACCTCTGCACAGTGTTCAGCTAAAGCTACCTGTAGAAGGTTGGTGGTGTTTTCCTGATCCTATCACTACCGCAGGCAGCTAAATAAGCTACAAGTTAGTGTAGTGCAACCTCTGCACAGTGTTCAGCTAAAGCTACCTGTAGAAGGTTGGTGGTGTTTTCCTGATCCTATCACTACCACAGGCAGCTAAATTATTTACACGTTAGTGCAGTGCGACCTCTGCACAGTGTTCAGCAAAAGCTACCTGTAGAAGGTTGGTGGTTAGGGATGAGCCGAACACCCCCCGGTTCGGTTCGCACCAGAACCTGCGAACGGACCGAAAATTTGCACGAACGTTAGAACCCCATTGACGTCTATGGAACTCGAACGTTCGAAATCAAAAGTGCTCATTTTAAAGGCTAATTTGCATGGTATTGTCTTAAAAAGGATTTGGGGACCCGGGTCCTACCCCAGGGGACATGTATCAATGCAAAAAAAAACTTTTAAAAACGGCCGTTTTTTCGGGAGCAGTGATTTTAATGATGGTTAAAGTAAAAAAAAAAAAAAGTGAAATATTCCTTTAAATATCGTACCTGGGGGGTGTCTATAGTATGCCTGTAAAGTGGCGCGTGTTTCCCGTGTTTAGAACAGTCCCTGCACCAAATGTCATTTTTAAAGGAAAAAATCTCATTTAAAACTGCTTGCGGGTTTAATGTAATGTCGGGTCCTGGCAATATGGATGAAAATCAGTGAGACAAACGGCATGGGTACCCCCCAGTCCATTACCAGGCCCTTTGGATATTAAGGGGAACCCCGCACCCAAATTAAAATAAGGAAAGGTGTGGGGCCACAAGGCTCTATATACTCTGAACAGCAGTATACAGGCGGTGCAAAGAAGACAGGGACTGTAGGTTTGTTGTTAAGTAGAATCTGTTTGTCATTTTGAACGGGTACATTTTTAACGTGTTTAGCTCCAGCCAAAAAATCTTTTTTAAGCTTTTTGGAAAACATAGGGAAGGGTTATTACCCCTGTGACATTTGTTTTGCTGTCTTTCCTCCTCTTTAGGAGATTTCACCTCACTTTTTGTCCCAATGACAAATGTTTTTTGAAAATTTGGGTTTTTTTGTGGAACAAGGATTGGAAAGCATCAGTGGAAAGGAGAAATGTTTTTCCCATATTAACTCTTACAGGAGAGAATTTCCCTTCCTAGGGGTAGATTTCATCTCACTTCCTGTTGTCTCCTTCCGTTTGCAAGTGGGAGTCGTTTGTAAGTTAGATGTTTGAAAGTAGGGGCCTGCCCTATATACTCATCATAAATTTGGCCCTTAGGTGTTGTTGTGGCCACAACAACGTAAGCCCTCACAGGGCCCTGCTGTGAAATATTAGATCAAGAATTGCAATTACATGCCCTGTTGAACAGGGGCAGAAAAACTGGGCCTTTGGTGGTGGTGGTGGTGGTGCTGGTGCCACAACACTGTAAGTCCTCACTCGCTCTTGGTGGGTGCAGAAATGGGCCCTGCTGTGAAATATTAGATCAAGAATTGTAATTACATGCCCCTGTTGAACAGGGGCAGAAAAATTGGGCCATTGGTGGTGGTGGTGGTGGTGGTGGTGCTGGTGCCACAACACTGCAACCCCTCACAGACACTCTAGTTGGAACGCAGGAACGAGCCCTGCTGCAAAGTATTGCATCAAAAATTGTAATTACACGCCCCTGTTAAACAGGGGCAGAAAAATTGGGCCTTAGGCACTGGTGCTGGTGCTACAACACTGCAACCCCTCACAGACACTCTAGTTGGAATGCAGGAACGAGCCCTGCTGCAAAGTATTGCATCAAAAATTGTAATTACACGCCCCTGGTAAACAGGGGCAGAAAAATTGGGCCTTAGGCACTGATGCTGGTGCTACAACACTGCAACCCCTCACAGACACTCTAGTTGGAACACAGGAACGAGCCCTGCTGCAAAGTATTGCATCAAAAATTGTAATCACACGCCCCTGTTAAACAGGGGCTGAAAAATTGGGCCTTAGGCACTGGTGCCACAACACTGCAACCCCTCACAGACACTCTAGTTGGAACGCAGGAACGAGCCCTGCTGCAAAGTATTGCATCAAAAATTGTAATCACACGCCCCTGTTAAACAGGGGCTGAAAAATTGTGCCTTAGGCATTGGTGGTGGCGCCCAGAACCAAAAATGTTCTTTCAAGCTATCAGCGTGATTATTGAGGAGGAAGAGGATAATTACTCAGGGATAGTCACTCAGCATCAGCATAGGCAGTCTTTGAAGGGATCTGAGATTTAAAAAAAATTATTCGGTTACATCAGCATCAGGTGCTTGGTAGCTGGTGGTGATCCAAGACTGATTCATTTTTATGAAGGTCAGTCGATCGACCGAGTCGGTGGACAGACGCACCCTGTGATCGGTTACAAAGCCTCCAGCAGCACTGAATGTGCGTTCCAAAAGAACGCTGGATGCAGGACAGGCCAGTAGCTCAATTGCAAACTGTGAAAGCTCTGGCCAGTGATCCATCCTCAAGACCCAGTAACCCAGAGGATTTTCGGTGGGAAAGGTGTCCAAGTCTGATCTTGCCCCTAGGTATTCCTGCACCATGTAAAACAGATGCTGGTGATGGTTGCTGGAACCGATCATACCTTGGGGCTGCGGACCAAAAAATTGTCTGAACGCATCGGTCAGATGGCCACCTTCTCCACCGCTCCTTCTTTGACTGACCGAAGCCTCAGCAACACGTTGTCCAGAAACAGGAGTTTGTAACCTCCCAGTCTCTGGGAACGTGTTGCACAGACCTTTCTGCAAGGTCTCCCGAAGATGTTTCATCCTCTGCTCCCTCTGCGATGGCAAGATAAGGTCCGCAACCTTACCCTTGTAACGTGGATCAAGGAGGGTTGCCAGCCAGTATTGGTCCTTCTCCTTGATACCACGAATACGAGGATCCTTACGCAGGCTTTGCAGGATCAGGGAGGCCATGCAGCGTAGGTTTGCTGAGGCATTCGGTCCAGAGTCCTCTGGGTCACTAAGGACGACATGGTCTGCAGCCACCTCCTCTCAGCCACGTACAAGTCCATGTGTTTCTTGGGACTGATCCCTTAAAGACTGCTGCTGATGCTGAGTACCAGGCTCCACCTCCATACTGACACAATCTTCCTCCTCCTCCTCCTCCTCCTCCTCGTCCTCTTCCTGTGTGATCGGCGGGCATGCAGAAACACTGTCTGGATAAAGGGGGCCTTGAGAGCTAAGGAAGTCCTCCTCTTCCTGCCTCTGTTCTGCCTCAAGTGCCCTGTCCATTATTTCATGCAGCGTGTGCTCCAACAGGTGGACAAGGGGGACAGTGTCACTGATGCATGCACTGTCACTGCTCACCATCCTCGTGGCCTCCTCAAATGATGACAGGACAGTGCATGCATCCCTGATCATGGCCCACTGGCGTGGGGAAAAAAAAACAAGCTCCCCTGACCCTGTCCTGGTGCCATAGTCGCACAGGTACTCATTGATGGCCCTCTGCTGCGTGTGCAGCCGCTGCAGCATGGCCAACGTTGAGTTCCACCTGGTGGGCATGTCACAGA
The DNA here is from genome assembly GCF_042186555.1 of Aquarana catesbeiana. Taxonomy (NCBI): domain Eukaryota; kingdom Metazoa; phylum Chordata; class Amphibia; order Anura; family Ranidae; genus Aquarana; species Aquarana catesbeiana. The sequence continues at coordinate 811,803,179 of NC_133324.1, forward strand.
TTAGGCGGTTCTTGGGCAGGTTAAACTCCTTTTGGAGGTCCGTCAGTCGAGCACTGGCATTATATGACCGTCGGAAATGCACACAGACTTTCCTGGCCTGCCTCAGGACATCCTGTAAGCCCGAGTACCTGCCCAAGAACCGCTGCATCACCAAGTTAAGGACGTGAGCCAAACAGGGCACATGGGTCATTTGTCCCTGTCGGAGGGCAGAGAGGAGGTTGGTGCCATTGTCGCAAACCACCATTCCTGCCTTAAGTTGGCATGGCGTCAACCACCTCTGAACCTGCCCCTGCAGAGCTGACAGAACCTCTGCCCCAGTGTGGCTCCTGTCCCCCTAGCACACCAGCTCAAGCACCGCATGGCATCTTTTGGCCTGCGTACTTGCGTAGCCCCTTGAATGGCTACGGAGCACCGCTGGTTCCGAGGACAAAGCACAGGAAGAGGCCATGGAGGAAGAAGAAGAGGAGGGGGTGGAGGAGAGAGGTGTGTCACAATCATTAGCATTTTGGAGGCGTGGTGGCGGAACAACCTCCAACACTACTGCACCTTGTCCTGCATCCTTCCCAGCTGCCAGCAGAGTCACCCAATGCGCCGTGAAACTTAAGTAACGTCCCTGTCCATGCCTGCTGGACCATGAGTCAGCGGTAATATGCACCTTACCGCTGACCGCCCTGTCCAGCGAGGCATGGACATTGCCTTCCACATGCCGGTAGAGAGCCGGAATCGCCTTCCGTGAGAAAAAGTGGTGTTTAGGTACCTGCCACTGAGGAACCGCACATTCCACAAACTCGCGGAAGGGGGCAGAGTCTACCAACTGAAAAGGTAGCAGTTGAAGTGCTAGCAATTTTGCCAAGCTAGCATTCAACCGCTGCGCATGTGGATGGCTGGGAGCAAACTTCTTTCGGCGGTGCAGCAGCTGGGGCAGGGAAATTTGCCTGGTACAATCTGACCTCGGTGTACCAAAAGCAGATTGCCCACAAGTACTTGGCTGTGACACACCTAATTCTACACCTTCATTCCTCTCAGTGCAGGTCTCAGAGAGGACTGAAGGTATAGTGGGGTTGGAGATCTCAGCTGATGAGGAGCAAGGAGAGGTCCTCTTTGTTCTTTGGTGTGGGTCTTTTAGATACGCTTGCCAACGAACTGCATGGCAGGTCAACATATGTCTGGTCAAGCATGTGGTACCCAAGCGGGAGATGTTTTGGCCACGCGAGATACGCTTAAGACATATGTTGCAAATAGCAGCAGTGCGATCTGATGCACTCATCTCAAAAAAGGCCCACACCAAAGAACTTTTTGAATAACGCGCAGAGACTGCAGCGCCCTGCACATGTGGAGCTTTGGGGTGTGATGCAGTCAATGTGCTGCCCTTAGGCTGGCCCCTGGAGGGCATCCTGCCTCGTTGGTGATGTGCCGCCTCCTCCTCCTCTCTCCTATCAGGCACCCACGTTGAGTCAGTGACCTCATCATCCCCTCCCTCCTCATCACTGGAGCAAACCTGGCAGTATGCTGCAGCAGGGGGAGCATGACTGCCAGATTGCTGTCCTTCTTGGGCACCCCCTCTGTCTGCGCTCATGTTACTGCCTTCATCAAGCTCAGTATCATCATCAGAGCCTTCCAAACGCTGGGCATCCTCCTGGAGCATGTGCCCAACACTGTGGTCAAACAGTTCGAGGGACTCCTCAGGAGGACATGGTGGGGCTAGGGAAGGAGTCACTGATGACATTGAGCCGAGGGAAGAGGCCGCTGCTTTGCCAGACAAAGTACCCTGGGCATGGGTGAGAGAGGATGAGGAGGATGAGGACGGCTTGGTCATCCACTCAACCAAGTCTTCCGCATGTTGTGGCTCAACACGGCCAGCTGCCGAAAAAAAGCCCAAGCGTGTCCCACGGCCACATGCTGATGAGGATGCACCGTCTCCATGACCAGCACTAGACACAGAGCCTGCTTGCCCTCTCTTATTGGCTGCCTCTCCTTCTTGGCCTTCCAGACATACTAATGGCCTGTAGCTGCACTAAGCTGGGATATGTATATATATATATATATATATATATGTACTGATACTGCAGCTAGCAAAATCAACTGCCTGCCTGTAGTATGAGAACACCACCAACCTTCTACAGGTAGCTTTAGCTGAACACTGTGAGGTGGACGCACCCCACTAACTTGTAGGTTTAGCTGAACACTGTGAGCAGGACGCACCCCACTAACTTGTAGGTTTAGCTGAACACTGTGAGGTGGACGCACCACACTAACTTGTAGGTTTAGCTGAACACTGTGAGGTGGACGCACCACACTAACTTGTAGGTTTAGCTGAACACTGTGAGCAGGACGCACCCCACTAACTTGTAGGTTTAGCTGAACACTGTGAGCAGGACGCACCCCACTAACTTGTAGGTTTAGCTGAACACTGTGAGCAGGACGCACTGCACTAACTGTAAATAGTCTAGCTGCCTGACTGTGGTACTAATAGGATCAAAAGAACACCATTAATTTTCTTCAGGTAGCTGTATATACTGTAACAAGACAAGCCTGCCTGTCAGTAAGAAGATAACAGGAACGGATCTAGCTGAACACTGTGAGCAGGACGCACTGCACTAACTTGTAGGTTTAGCTGAACACTGTGAGGTGGATGCACCGCACTAACTTGAAGGTTTAGCTGAACACTGAGCAGGACGCACCCCACTAACTTTTGTAGGTTTAGCTTAACACTGTGAGCAGGACGCACTGCACTAACTGTAAATAGTCTAGCTGCCTGACTGTGGTACTAATAGGATCAAAAGAACACCAGTAATTTTCTTCAGGTAGCTGTATATACTGTAACAAGACAAGCCTGCCTGTCAGTAGGAAGATAACAGGAACGGATCTAGCTGAACACTGTGAGCAGGACGCACTGCACTAACTTGTAGGTTTAGCTGAACACTGTGAGGTGGACGCACCACACTAACTTGTAGGTTTAGCTGTACACTGTGAGCAGGACGCACCCCACTAACTGTAAATAGTCTAGCTGCCTGACTGTGGTAGTAATAGGATCAAAAGGACACCAGTAATTTTCTTCAGGTAGCTGTATATACTGTAACAAGACAAGCCTGTCTGTCAGTAAGAAGATAACAGGAATGGATCTAGCTGAATACTGTGAGCAGGACGCACTGCAATAACTGTAAATAGTCTAGCTGCCTGACTATGGTACTAATAGGATCAAAGGAACACCAGTAATTTTCTTCAGGTAGCTGTAAATACTGTAACAAGACAAGCCTGCCTGTCAGTAGGAAGATAACAAGAACGGATCTAGCTAAACTGAATACAGTGTATATATATATATATGCAACACCTGGGATGCATATATATACACAATACACTGTAAGTGCAGCTAACTGACTGACTGTTCTGCCTAATCTATCTAACTCAAATCAAATGTCACTGTCTGTCTCTCTCTCTCTCTCAATGAACGCCGGAACACACACTACACAGGGCCGCCGTGCAGGCGGCCTTATATAGTGTGGGGCGTGTACTAAATCCCCTGAGCCATAATTGGCCAAAGCCTCCTTGGCTTTGGCCAATTACGGCTCTCTGTTCAGGCTGCGCTGTGATTGGCCAAGCATGCGGGTCATAGTGCATGCTTGGCCAATCATCAGCCAGCAATGCACTGCGGTGCCGCAGTGAATTATGGGCCGTGACGCGCCACACGAATTTGGCGCGAACGGCCCATATCGTTCGCAATTCGACGAACGATCGAACAGCCGATGTTCGAGTCGAACATGGGTTCGACTCGAACACGAAGCTCATCCCTATTGGTGGTGTTTTCCTGATCCTATCACTACCGCGGGCAGCTAAAGTATTTACACGTTAGTGTAGTGCGAACTCTGCACAGTGTTCAGCTAAAGCTACCTGTAGAAGGTTGGTGGTGTTTTCCTGATCCTATCACTACCGCAGGCAGCTAAATAAGCTACAAGTTAGTGTAGTGTGACCTCTGCACAGTGTTCAGCTAAAGCTACCTGTAGAAGGTTGGTGGTGTTCCATTAGTATGTCTGGAAGGCCAACAAGGAGAGGCAGACAGTCACAAGCCAATAAAAGAGGGCAAGCAGGCTCTGTGTCTAGAGGCAACATGCTGGTCCTGGAGACGGTGCATCCTCATCAGCACATGGCCGTGGGACACGCTTGGCCTTTTTTTCGGCAGCTGGCCGTGTTGAGCTGCAACATGCGGAAGACTTGGTCGAGTGGATGACCAAGCTGTCCTCATCCTCTTCATCCTCTCTCACCCATGCTCAGGGTACTTTGTCTGGCAAAGCAGCTGCCAACGCGGCCTCTTCCCTCGGCTCAATGGCATCAGTGACTCCTTCCCTAGCCCCACCATGTCCTCCTGAGGAGTCCCTCGAACTGTTTGACCACAGTGTTGGGTACATGCTCCAGGAGGATGCCCAGCTTTTAGAAGGCTCTGATGATGATACTGAGCTAGATGAAGGCAGTAACGTGAGCACGGACAGAGGGGGTGCCCAAGAAGGACAGTAATCTGGCAGTCATGCTCCCCCTGCTGCAGCATACTGCCAGGTTTGCTCCAGTGATGAGGAGGGAGGGCATGATGAGGTCACTGACTCAATGTGGGTGCCTGATAGGAAAGAGGAGAAGGAGGAGGAGGCACATCACTAACGAGGCAGGATGCCCTCCAGGGGCCAGCCTAAGGGCAGTACACTGACTGCATCACACCGCAAAGCTCCGCATGTGCAGGGCGCTGCTGTCTCTGCGTGTTATTCCAAATGTTCCTTGGTGTGGGCCTTTTTTGAGACGAGTGCATCAGATTGCACCGCTGCTATTTGCAACATATGTCTCAAGCGTATCTCGCGTGGCCAAAATATCTCCCGCTTGGGCACCACATGCTTGACCAGACATATGTTGACCTGCCATGCAGTTCGTTGGCAAGCGTATCTAAAAGACCCACACCAAAGAACAAAGAGGACCTCTCCTTGCTCCTCATCAGCTGAGATGTCCAACCCCACTATACCTTCAGTCCTCTCTGAGTCCTGCACTGAGAGGAATGAAGGTGTAGAATTAGATGTGTCACAGCCAAGTACTTGTGGGCAATCTGCTTTCGGTACACCAACGTCATATTGTACCAGGCAAATTGCCTGCCCCAGCTGCTGCACCACCGAAAGAAGTTCGCTCCCAGCCATCCACATGCCCAGCGGTTGAATGCTAGCTTGGCAAAATTGCTAGCACTTCAACTGCTACCTTTTCAGTTGGTAGACTCTGCCCCCTTCCGTGAGTTTGTGGAATGTGCGGTTCCTCAATGGCAGGTACCCAAATGCCACTTTTTCTCATGGGAGGCGATTCCGGCTTGGACAGGGACGTTACCTGTTTCACCGCGCATTGGGTGACTCTGCTGGCAGCTGGGAAGGATGCAGGACAAGGTGCAGTAGTGTTGGAAGTTGTTCTGCCACCACGCCTCCAAAATGCCACTAATGATTGTGACACACCTCTCTCCTCCACCCCCTCCTCTTCTTCTTCCTCCATGGCCTCTTCCTGTGCTTTGTCCTCAGGACCAGCAGTGCTCCGTAGGCGTTCAAGGGGCTACGCAAGTATGCAGGCCAAAAGATGCAATGCGGTGCTTGAGATGGTGTGCTTGGGGGACAGGAGCCACACTGGGGCAGAGGTTCTGTCAGCTCTGCAGGGGCAGGTTCAGAGGTGGTTGACGCCACACCAACTTAAGGCAGGCATGGTGGTTTGCGACAATGGCACCAACCTCCTCTCCGCCCTCCGACAGGGACAACTGACCCATGTGCCCTGTTTGACTCACATCCTTAACTTGGTGGTGCAGCGGTTCTTGGGCAGGTACTCGGGCTTACAGGATGTCCTGAGGCAGGCCAGGAAGGTCTGTGTGCATTTCCGCCGGTCATATAATGCCAGTGCTCAGCTGGCAGACCTCCAAAAGGAATTTAACCTGCCCAAGAACCGCCTAATCTGTGACATGCCCACCAGGTGGAACTCAACGTTGGCCATGCTGCAGCGGCTGCACACACAGCAGAGGGCCATCAATGAGTACCTGTGTGACTATGGCACCAGGACAGGGTCAGGGGAGCTTGTTTTTTTTTCCCCACGCCAGTGGGCCATGATCAGGGATGCATGCACTGTCCTGTCACCATTTGAGGAGGCCACGAGGATGGTGAGCAGTGACAGTGCATGCATCAGTTACACTGTCCCCCTTGTCCACCTGTTGGAGCACACGCTGCGTGGAATAATGGACAGGGCACTTGAGACAGAACAGAGGCAGGAAGAGAAGGACTTCCTTAGCTCTCACCAATCACACTGCCCGCCGATCACATAGAAAGAGGACGAGGAGGAGGAGGATTGTGTCAGTATGGAGGTGGAGCCTGGCACTCAGCATCAGCAGCAGTCTTTAAAGGATCAGTCCCAAGAAACACATGGACTTTTACGTGGCTGGGAGGAGGTGGCTGCGGACCATGTCGTCCTTAGTGACCCAGAGGACTCCGGACCGAATTCCTCAGCAAACCTATGCTGCATGGCCTCCCTGATCCTGCAAAGCCTGCGTAAGGATCCTCGTATTCATGGTATCAATGAGAAGGACCAATACTGGCTGGCAACCCACCTTGATCCACGTTACAAGGGTAAGGTTGTGGACCTTATCTTGCAGCACAGAGGGAGCAGAAGATGAAACATCTTCGGGAGGCCTTGCAGAAAGGTCTGTGCAACGCGTTCCCAGAGACTGGGGGGTTACAAACTCCTGTTTCTGGACAACGTGTTGCTGAGGCTTCGGTCAGTCAAAGAAGGAGCGGTGGAGAAGGTGGCCATCTGACCGATGCGTTCAGACAATTTTTTAGTCCGCAGCCCCAAGGTATGATCGGTTCCAGCAACCATCGCCAGCATCTGTTTTACATGGTGCAGGAATACCTAGGGGCAAGATCTGACTTGGACACCTTTCCCACCGAAATTCCTCTAGGTTACTGGGTCTTGAGGATGGATCACTGGCCAGAGCTTGCACAGTATGCAATTGAGCTACTGGCCTGTCCTGCATCTATCGTTCTTTCGGAACGCACATTCAGTGCTGCTGGAGGCTTTGTAACCGATCACAGGGTGCGTCTGTCCACCGACTTGGTCGATCGACTGACCTTCATAAAAATGAATCAGTCTTGGATCACCACCAGCTACCAAGCACCTGATGCTGATGTAACCGAATAATTTTTTTTTAAATGTCAGATCCCTTCAAAGACTGCCTATGCTGATGCTGAGTGACTATCCTGTTTTTCTGAGTAATTATCCTCTTCCTCCTCAATGATCATGCTGATAGCTTGTAAGAACATTTTTGGTTCTGGGCGCCACCACCAGTGCCTAAGACCCAATTTTTCAGCCCCTGTTTAACAGGGGCGTGTAATTACAATTTTTGATGCAATTCTTTTGCAGCAGGGCTCATTCATGCGTTCCAACTAGAGTATCTGTCAGGGGTTGCAGTGTTGTGGCACCAGCACCAGTGCCTAGGGCCCAATTTTTCATCCCCTGTTTAACAGGGGCGTGTAATTACAATTTTTGATGCAATACTTTGCAGCAGGGCTCGTTCCTGCGTTCCAACTAGAGTATCCGTGAGGGGTTGCAGTGTTGTGGCAACAGCACCAGTGCCTAAGGCCCAATTTTTCAGCCCCTGTTTAACAGGGGTGTGTAATTACAATTTTTGATGCAATTCTTTTGCAGCAGGGCTAGTTCCTTTGCTCCAGATAGAGTATCTGTGAGGGGTTGCAGTGTTGTGGCACCAGCACCTGTGCGTAAGGCCCAATTTTTCTGCCCCTGTTCAACAGAGACATGTAATTACAATTCTTGATCTAATATTTTACAGCAGGGCCCGTTTCTGCGCCCACCAAGAGTAACTGTGAGGACTTACAGTGTTGTGGCACCAGCACCACCACCACCACCACCAAAGGCCCAATTTTTCTGCCCCTGTTCAACAGGGGCATGTTATTACAATTCTTGATCTAATATTTCACAGCAGGGCCCTGTGAGGGCTTACAGTGTTGTGGCCACAACAACACCTAAGGCCCAAATTTCCTGCTGAGTATATAGGGCAGGCCCCTACTTTCAAACATCCAACTTACAAACGACTCCTACTTGCAAACAGAAGGAGACAACAGGAAGTGAGATGAAATCTACCCCATAGGAAGGGAAATTCTCTCCTGTAAGAGTTAATATGGGAAAAACTTTTCTCCTTTCCATTGATGCTTTATCACCAATCCTTGTTTCACTAAAAACCCCAAATTTTCAAAAAACATTTGTCATTGGGACAGAAAGTGAGGTGAAATCTTCTGAAGAGGAGAACAGACAGCAAAACAAATGTCACAGGGGTGATAACCCTTCCCTATGTTTTCCAAAAAGCTTAAAAACAGATTTTTTGGCTGGAGCTACACTTTAAAAATGTATCAGTTCAAAATTACAAACAGATTCTACTTAACAACAAACCTACAGTCCCTGTCTTGTGTGCAACGGCTGTATACTGCTGTTCAGAGTATATAGGGCCTGGGGGCCCCACACCTTTCCTTTTTTAATTTGGGTGCGGGGTTCCCCTTACTATCCATACAAGACCCAAAGGGCCTGGTAATGGACTTGGGGGTACCCATGCCGTTTGTCTCACTGATTTTCATCCATATTGCCAGGACCCGACATTACATTAAAGCCGCAAGCAGTTTTAAATTACTTTTTTTCCTTTAAAAATGTAATTTTGTGCAGGGACTGTTCTAAGCACGGGAAGCGCGCGCCACTTTACAGGCATACTATAGCAACCTCCCAGGTATGATATTTAAAGTAATATTTCACTTTTTTTTTTTTTAACTTTAAGCATCATTAAAATCACTGCTCCCGAAAAAACGGCCGTTTTTAAAAGTTTTTTTGCATTGATACATGTCCCCTGGGGCAGGACCCGGGTCCCCAAACTCTTTTTAGGACAATACCATGAAAATTAGCCTTTAAAATAAGCACTTTTGATTTCGAATGTTCGAGTCCCATAGACGTCAATGGGGTTCTAACGTTCGTGCACATTTTCGGTCCATTTGCGGGTTCTGGTGCAAACCGAACCGGGGGGGTGTTCGGCTCATCCCTACCCCTGACATGCCACATTTGGCATGTCATTTTATTGGGGGGGCGGATACCCTCTTTTTAGAGGCATCCAGCTCCTACTTCCTCTCGGGGCTCCGCGGTGCCGGAAGGAAGTTTACCTCTCCCCCCTCCCTCCCTGCAATCTTCTGGGACATGTCACAGGTCCCAGAAGATTGCCCGGCCATTCACAGCATGCAGCGTGGCTCGCGCATGCGCAGTTCATGCCTGGCTGTAAAGCTACAGCCGGGTGCCCACAATAGGAATGCCGGGGCTGTTGAGAGATTTTTTTTTCGGCGGAGTTTAAAATCACTGCTCCTGTAAAAATTATCTTTTAAAAAAAAATGTTTTTGCATTGATAAATATCCCACAGGGCAGTACCCAGGCCCTCATACCCTTTTTATGGCCAATAACTTGCATATAAACCTTTAAAATGGGGACTTTTGGGTCCCATAGACTTTAATAGGGTTCGCTGTTTGGGGTTGAACTTTTTCCATGTTTTAGAGTTCTGGTGCGAACCAAACTGGGGGGTGTTTGGTCCATCACTATTTGTTTATTTGCAAATAACTTTCAGAAGTACAAACAGTGACAGTTATGGATTAAGATTTCTCAGTATCTATAGTAACAAGCATTTTTTCATGCTCACTGGTTAAAATTAGCTTATTTTATATAATGTGGCTTCTTTAAAGTCTCCCTGTTGGCACACTTTACTCTAATAAAGAATGTGAACAAGCAAATACCGTAGATGTAAACCTTTACTTACTTTAACTGTGTATTGGGTATTTAAAATCAGTTTAATATTTGCTTTGTAAATTCCACTCAAATAATTTCTGTCTATGAAAAAAATGTACTTATAAGATTCCTAAATGTCTTACTTTTTTCTTTTGATCAAAGCAGCCCACGGTTTAATTTTCTTTTTTTCTTTTTTTAATACATCTGTAAATTAATTTTCAAAAAAGTAAGAAAAAAATCAGTGTTCTCAATCTGAGTAATCAAATCATTAAATAAACAAAAGAGTCTACCATACACCAATTTATTTGTGTTAATAACTAACTATAGTTGTCAAAGTGGTGCACAGCCTTTTAGGATATCTGATGTTATTTTCTTTTCCTCTCATTTTTACTGTAGAACCCACCATTCGTCTCGTTGATGGCTCTGAGCCTCACAAAGGAAGGGTTGAGGTTTTTTACAATGGACAGTGGGGCACCATATGTGATGATCACTGGGATAATAATGATGGAAAAGTGGTGTGCAAAATGCTGGGATTTTCTGGAGTTTCCCAGGTTTTTACCAAAGCATTCTTTGGTCAAGGTAACATTTCAAATCATAACATACTACTAATGCACAGGTGTTTAATCCATATTGACTAATAAGTGGTGAGTCAACTCAAAACCAAAAATCTCTCTACTGCATTAAGCAGGGAGAACTCTGGATACTACAGGATGCATACTGAGGCGTACATTTTATGAACAGGCAAGTATGCAGTGTTACTGCAGATTTTAATACAGAGCAGATAGTGCCCCAGATGAGCCCCATAAAGTGTATCTAAACCCGAAAACAAACATTTTATATATTGCAGCTTACCAATCCTTAAAAATTGTGGCTGCATTGGTGTTCCTTAATTTTCCTTTTTTTTCACCTTGTGATCTGGCCAGTAAGTCTGTTTGTTGGATATCGTGACTAGTGATGAGCCAAACTGCCCTGGTTTTGGCTCAAGCAGAGTTCAGCAAAGAAGATGCTGAACCCAAACTTCATTGAAATCAGGGGTGAGCATTGCCCTTTACAAAGGAAAAAAGTATTACAATTGCAAATGAGATGTCATTAAAAGTTTCTTTCTTTAAAAAGAAGAAAAAAGCACACAGATCCACAGACCTCTCTAATGCCCCGTACACACGGTCGGACTTTGTTCGGACATTCCGACAACAAAATCCTAGGATTTTTTCCGACGGATGTTGGCTCAAACTTGTTTTGCCTACACACGGTCGCACAAAGTTGTCGGAATTTCCGATCGACAACCACGCGGTCACGTACACCACGTACGACGAGACTAGAAAAGGCCGGTTCAGAACCAAGCGCGGCACCCTTTGGGCTCCTTTTGCTAATCTCGTGTTAGTAAAAGTTTGGTGAGAGACGATTCACGCTTTTTCAGACTCGTGGTTTTCAGATCGTTTTCTGCCGTTCAGTTTTTGCTTGTGGGTTTGTATCTGCTCTTCAGTGCGTCCAAGCAAGTACCATTGACTTGTCAGTGTGTTCTTGTGCGTTCGTTACTGTTTTTCAGGTCGCTCTTCACAGGCCTTGCTGTTCTTCAGTGCGTTCTGTTACTTCGTTCTGAGCAGCCGACTGTTTTCTAGCCATGTTTCGTATGCGTACTCCTCGTACAGTTCGTGCTGTGCGGGGGCTTGGTGTTGGGGTCCTGACCTTGACACAAGTCCAGTCCATGAACAGGGTGGGGAGGAGTTCATGGACCAAGAATTGGTTGCTTCAGCGTGACCAGTTCTGTCATATGCCTTTGCTCCGTGAGATCCGTGAGAATAATCCTGGTGATTTCAGGAATTTTCTCAGGATGACTGACCCCGTATTTCACCGTTTGTTGGCTTCGCTGACCCCCTATATCAGCAGGCAGGATACCTGCATGAGGCAAGCCATCACTCCGGAGCAGAGGCTCGTCGCTACCTTGCGGTATTTAGCGACAGGGAGAAGTCTGCAGGACCTCAAGTTCTCGACAGGCATCTCCCCCCAGGCTCTTCTTTGTGGACATTTACTGCTTGTGTTTGTTTTAGCTGACCCTGACAGAAATGTGTGGAGTCCAGAAAATGTTGTGATTTTGTAACCTTATACAAAGCACTGTTGGCTGTTATTTACTAAATGCAAAGACACTTTTCACTACAAGTGCACTTGCAACTGCACTGAAACTGCACTTGTAGTGCAAAGTGGATTTCCCCTTAGGAAATTACCCCCATTTTCTCATCAAACAACAATTACATCACCCCAAAAGTGTTGTAGCGTTGAGACAATAATCCACACATTCTTGATGAACAATCTTTTTACTACCTGCACAATCACATGTGCATTTACCAAAGGTTTTTCTGACAAACCAACATGTTTGTTGTATACCAATTTTTGTGGTGTCATTATCCAAAATCAAAATGTGCATTTTATAGAAAACAGGCCTGTGTAAAACCCACAAGAAAGACACAAATCTTGATCTTACAAAGTTCACATTTGGTAGAACTGGAAGGCAATATCAGACATGAGTATTTAGGAACTGTGTTTGATATTGCGTTCAGATGGGGGGAAATCACCCCTGGAAAAGCCAAATTTGGAAGATACACACAAATTTCCCAATGTCAACATGTGCTATCTGCCATCACGGGGGATCAAGGGACGTGTTTTTGGGGAGAAAGCCCTTCCTCACCGCTACTTTATTATTGAGGAAGGGGTTGCACCCCCAAAACGCGTCCATTGATCTCCCGTGATGGCAGATAGCACATGTTGGCACACTGTGTGCATCCTCCAAATTTGGCTTTGGGAAAAATCACAAAAACATTTCGCACATTGTAGCACACAAAAGAAGAAAGTGATTTTGAGGGGCTTTAAACTCGCCCCAAAACATCAATGATGTTTTTATATTTTGGAATAACATCATTGATGTTTTGCTTGATGTTTTCCAATTGTAAATTACACCCCATGATCTCCCCGATCACGATCTGGGCACTTTCGGATGTGAAAGGATCTGGATCCACAACATCACGATCACCTAAAAAGAAAGGAAACCCAAAATAAATTAGGTCTAAAAAAAATGCCGCCATCCATCTCTTATCTGAGCCTGTGGTCGCAGACACTCACCTGTTGTGGTGACTAGTTCCACCACGTCTTCATCCTCCTGCTCATCTTGTGTTGGGTGGATTTCCCCTTCTTCCAGAGGGGGGGGGCTCTGGTCTCCTCGGATGAGGGGTGTCCTCCGAGTCTTTTCTCCCTTATGTAAAACAAAAATGGTATACTTAGCACACAGATATTTAATGTCAGAACTATAAAGATGAAACATTGCTTGGAAGTGGGGTACAATTGTCTATTTTAGCCGAGTTCCAAGATGTAGCTTTTTTAGTGTCCTTTGTCAAGCTGCAATACTTTACCTGTTTTGTACAAGCTTCACAGATGTAGCCCCCCCTATAGTATACACTGGAGCACCTGTGTGGCCCCCCCTAATAAAAATGGTGTTCTTGTGTCCCACACTAGTGCTCCAGTGTCCAGATGTGAAAACAGCTGCTCAGTGTCCTCTCCTTACACAGAATCTAATTTGCATTTCATTCTAGTAACAAAGCCATCTACACAACCCAATTCTTTGAAGACAAGTATAGGGCCTCAAAATGGTGGCCAAATGCATATGGGCTAAACAATGGTATTTTATAGTCCTAAAAAAAAATGTGTGATCCGAACGAATAATGTGCCCATGAACATGAAAGTTGCCATTTTAAACTGTACAACAGTTCCTAAAAGCACATGGAGCAGCACAAACGTAATAAACACAAGAACAATAGGAACACAGCACAACTACTTACTTTTTTGCAGCACTCTCCGGATCTTTCTGTACTGCTCATGTTCTCGTAATTTCAGGTCCGACCACCGCTTCCTGAGCTGATCTTTCGATCGTCGTACCCCGAATTTCCGGTGCAGACTCCTGACCACTTTCGCCATGATCTTGGCCTTTCGGACATTGGGGTTGGGGTAAGGCCCATACTTTCCATCATAGTCGGCCTTCTTCAGGATGTCCACCATTTCCAACATCTCCCCAAAGGACATATTTGAGTCCTTTAATCTCCTTCTGGATCGGGACAATTCAGGCTCCAGCCTTTCCTCCTCCTCCTCCTCCTCGTTGCTGTAATTAGCACGATCCTGCTGTCTATCCACCATGTGCTCTTCCTCCACTGCGCCGAACAAAAAGGGGCGGGGAATAGAATAGAAAGAACGTCAGGGGCGGGCGGAGTTATACGCATGCGCAGTGTGTATAAATCATAACGCGCGCGTCTTACGTACGATCTGTGAGCGGAGGAAGGAGCATCGGAGACGCCGATCGTGCTAACGAAGGTAGGATCTAAACTTGGGCCTATACTGCTTCGAAATGGAAGCCTATATTGTAACAAGATTAGGGGAGTTTGGCCTGACATTAGGGTTTGTCTTGTGTTGTGTCTTGCAGAGAAAATGGATGGGTTCAACGACCACAATTTCCTGCCCCTGTTTATTGACAAGTACAGAGAGCTGCCCTGTCTGTGGCAAGTGAGACACCCCCACTATAACCACAAACAGAAGAGGCAGGCAGCGCTGGAGAAACTGCTGGAGTTGGTGAAGTCGGTGGTCCCCACAGCAACCATCCCTTATTTAAAAGCTAAAATTGATGGCCTGAGGAGCACTTATCTTAGGGAGCGCAAGAAGGTCACAGATTCCCAGAGGTCCGGAGCTGCAGCAGATGACGTTTATGTCCCCAGGCTGTGGTACTATGAGAGACTGCGATTTCTGTCAGACCACACTGAAGTCAGGGAATCCCTCTCCACTCTTCCTTCCACGCTTCCTTCCATCCCAGCTGAGGCTTCCGATGTCCAACCTGGGCCTTCCAGCCAGGAAGAAGTGGAGGAGCCCAGCTGGAGTCAGGTATAGCATTCTTCTACAGATTTCTGGGCAATAAATAAATGATGTTTACTAGATGTTATTATTGATCACTAATTGCTGCTTGAAAGTGTTTTACATATCAATACACAGTAGTGGGCACCCAAAATTGGGACAAGAATGCAAAATGCTGGGCTCAGAAGGATAGTCTGTTATATTTGTTAACATTCAATTTGCAGCAGTCAGGAGGTGAAAATTGTGTGTGATTGATGAAAACAATACTAAAACTATGTCCCTTTTTCATACACAGGAAGACCTCAGCCAGGAGGAGGCTGTGGAATATGGCAGTCAGGAGGAGGCGGGGATTAGTGGCAGCCAGGAGGAGGCGGGGCTAAGTGGCAGCCAAGAGAAGCCTGGGACAAGTCGCAGCCTGACTGAGTCTCAGGTCCCTCCTCTCCGCCTGCCATATAAAAGGGCCAGGAAGGCCACTCCCAGTCCTGTGCAGGATTCAGCGTACAGGCTGATCCAGGAGGCTTCGGCGTCCCTCAGAGCCTTCCCCAGTCCTGAAGAGGCCTTTGCCTGCATGGCTGCCACCAAATTGCAGGGCATGCAGGAGGGCCAACGCAAGATTTCTGAGGACCTGATTTATAAAGTCCTTCGTAAGGGGGAGAGTGGGGAACTGACACCCAAGACGGATGTCATTGAGATGGACCATCCTCCTCCTCCTCCTCCTCCTGCTGCCACAACTCCACCACCACAGCCAAAGGCTGGAAGGAAGCGTGGAAGGAAGACCAAAGAGTGATTGCCCTGGGTTCAGTCTGGTCTGACAGAAGCTGCAGTCTCTTGTATGACCACAGCCTGGGGACACAGATGTCATCTGCTGCTTTCCGGATCTCTGGGACTTCTGGACCAGACTGCCCTCCCTTAGATATGGACTCCTCAGGCCACCAATTTTGCTTTTAAATAATTGATGTCTGCCCCGGGGGTCCAAGGCTTCGCCCACTTCTGCAGTTTCTCCAGCGTTGCCTCCCTCTTTGTTTATAGTTGTGACCCCTTAATAAAATATTTTTAGGTAAATTCTACTCTCCTGTGTGTGTTTTCATCCAAAAAGGACAGTTTGTTGGTGAGTATTCAGGTACATTTCTAAAGTACAATGTGAAATTAACAAGGGACAACAACACCAAACAATCTCCTCCTACAGATTAAATAGAACAACATATCAATGGTGTTGTGGGAACTTGTCACAAAAAACACACAAACATTTTCGGGAGTACAAATCAAAATCACCAAAAAAATAAAAATAAAAAGAGAAACACAAAAAAAGATTCTACATTAAAGTAAAAAAAAAAAAAAATATGTTGTCAGATGTGAGAAATCAAAATATATTGAGGGAATCCCGATAAATAGTAACGAAAAAAGTTTGTGAGAAGTGTGTGTGAATATGAGCATCAAAACGACTTAATTCTTGTCACATTATAAAGAAGAAGAGAGTGCGCTGTATTAAACCATTTTGAACATTGCAGCGTGACGAAAGTGCTTTATCCATTACGAACGCTAAGTTTACCAGAACGAGCTGTCCCGTGTCGGAATTTCTTCTGAGCATGCATGGCACTTTGTGCGTCGGAACAGGCCGCACACGGTCGGAATTGACGCGATCGGATTTTGTTGTCGGAAAATTTTATCTCCTGCTGTCCAACTTTGTGTGTCGGAAAATCCGATGGAAAATGTCCGATGGCGCCCACACACGGTCGGAATTTCCGACAACACGCTCCGATCGGACATTGTCCATTGGAAAATCCGACCGTGTGTACGGGGCATAAGGGTCTGTTATGTATTAGGGGGGGGCCTTTGGAGGGGTGTTGTGTGCTGTTTTTTTTTTTTTTTTTGCTGGCAATGAATGTAAATGCCAACAATTTAAATTATATAATTTTTTTTGTAAATGTCCTTTTTTATATAGCACATCCTACAGCAAGAAGAAAAACAAGTAAAAACAAAATTGCAAGTTCCCACCACAAAATACATACTAGACCATTTGAGTGTGGTCTGGATTTTAGGAAGGTACCTCATGCATAAACAAAATTACAGAGGTCTCCCAAAAAATCTAAACCCAATTCTTAGGGTCAGGTATGGAGTTGAAGGCTTTTCTCCATTCAAAAAAATGCATGATGCCCCCCTAAAAATCAATATCAGACCCTAGAATGGCCATTCAGCCGCGATGGCCAAGAAGGGGGGGGTAAGTGTGCACACCTCTTCTGAACCATACTAGGCCACATGCCCACAATATGGGGGGTGCCTTGCCAGAGGGTATTTTCCTGGCAAAGCTCCTTCTCCCCATGTTGATGAGGACAAGGGCCTAATCCCACAGCCCTGGCTTGTAGTTGTGGGGGTCTGCAGGTGGGGGCTTACTGGAATCTGGAAGGCCCCTTAATAATAAGCCCCCCCCGATACTACTCGCACAAGTGAATTAGCATGGGTACATAGTACCCCATATTAACTCACACAAAAATGGTGTAACTTAGTAATAAAGGCATCAAAATGTTCTGCAAATCCGTTATTAAAAAATAAAAAAATAAAAATCCCCCCAAAAAATCCCTTTTTGTTAATCCACTTACTGTATGTAGTCAATGCTACTACACTATGTTATAGTGTGCACAGTGGTTGCATTATTATGTAATGGAAATAGCCCTTTTGGGCCAGCTTGGCTAAAACAAGCTATTTGAATAATAGGAAAGCTGTAATTCTACTTTAACGAGGTGCTTACAAGGGCCATCTTTTATTTATTTTTTTTATATAAAACCATTATCAAAAAAAAGAAATAAAACAGTTTCATTGATTGTATAAAAGTGATAAGTTGGGTAGACACAGATCTTTTTTTTTGTTCAACTAGTGAACTGGAATAAAAAAAAGACCTGAATGCAGGAATCCCTCCCCCCTTCCCAGCTGGGACATAATAATAATCTGACAGTGGGCACTCCACAGGGTGGGCTACACACAGATCGAATTTCAGCTGCTCCCTGCTGAACCTGCCACGTTTTGATCCATGCCTACCGAGCTTTCATTTGCTAGTCAGGTCCATCAAAATTTGCTAGTGAATCTAACATTACCCTCTCCAATTCTTTTATCCAAGGGTGGTTCCATTGCCTCTCCATAGAGTGGAGTTACCCTAAGACAGGAATTATGTTCTTGGTCAGATCACTAGGTGAAAATAAATGGAAATAAGCCTAAAAAATCTAGTGCAGCTACCACATTTATGAATTGGTAATATTTATTTTCAGGGACCAGTGTCTGTAGTTCACTCATGTAAGGTAGTATCCAGTATATTAATTTTGCATAAGTGTTTTTATATTTTTCTTCACATTTATTTGCTGACCTAGTTGTCCAGCAAAAGTGACAATGACAGTGGTGGGGACATACTTTGATATTTCTATTTTTTGTGGTAGTCCTTTAATAATGATGACTGCAAAAGACTAATATCAAGTATAATTCAGTTATGTGCACTGCTTCCATGTAAAATGATCATAATGATTTAGCCACTTCCCACCCAGCCTATTGGGCGGGACATTCGTCGTCCTGAGTGAACGTCATATGACGTCCCCCAGAATACGCATCCCCATGCTCCCCACAGGCTGCGCTGCAGCACAATCTGCCATGCGCTGTGTCCTAGCCGATGAGTGATCTGTGACAGCCAATGACTGATCATTGTACTGGCCTGCTGTAGGTACCATGTTATCGCAGTGACCAATCAAAGCAGATCACATTACAATTATACACAGTGGATGACTTCCTTTCATGCCATTCATTGTGTACAATTGTGTTGTTATCTGTGATTGGTCACAGTGATCACATGGTACAGAAAGGGCCAATCACAGCCAATCTGTACCATGTGATTAGCTGTGGCCAATCACAGCTAATCACAACAATAAACACTGAATGAATCAATTTCATTCAGTAAAAATGATTGCTTATAACAGTGAAATTCACTGGTATAAGCAATCATAATGTGTGAGAAAAAAAATCCTGATCACTTCCCCAGAGTAGTACAATGTTACTATGTATGGCTCTGGTGTGTAAAAAAATAATTTTTTTTACATACTGTCTTCAGTCAGTGTCCCTGATCACCACCATGCCATACTTATATAATGACGCTGTACTGCACTTGTGACAGTATGTAAAAAATAAAAACAATTGTGAGAAAAACAATTAAAAAGAAATGTCTTAATTTTCCTAAAAATTGTGACAAAAAATTACAACTTCAAAACACTTGCCATGCCACTTACTAATTACCTTAGACTGTCTACTTTCTAAAAAGGGTCATTTGGGGTACATTTGTACTGTCCTGGCATTTTGGGCCTTAAGAAATGAGATAGACCGTCAGTACATCAGGATTGATCAATTTTCAGATATACAGTATAAACCATAGTTATTGGACTCTATAAATTTACTACATACTAAAAAATAAACACTTATTTTGGTTATTTTCACAAAATAAATGTAGCAGAATACAGTTTGGCCTAAATCTATGAAGAAATATTATTTATTTGCAAAATTTGATAACAGAAACGAAAAAAAAACCCTTTAAAAAAAAAAAAAAAAAAAAGAAATTACCACTAAAAGAAAGCCCTATTTGTGTGAAATGTTAAAAAAAAATTCATATAGGTAGAGTGTTGCATGACCGGACAATTGTAATTGTGTGACAGCAGTAAAAACTGAAAATTGGCTTGGGCAGGAAGGAGGTGAAAGTGCACTGTATTGAAGTGGTTAATAAATACAGAGCTGCATTAATTTGTATCTTTTATATCTGCTTGAAGTTCAGTTTTAAACCATTGTGTTTTGAGCATATGAACCACTTAATGAGCTCATAACAAACATGTGCATGCATGTGTATTACACTCTATTACACATCTGTAACCAATCCATCAGTTTCTGTAAAGCTGGATAAAGTAATAGGGCGTACACATGGTCGGACTTTGTTCGGACATTCCGACAACAAAATCCTAGGATTTTTTCCGACGGATGTTGGCTCAAACTTGTCTTGCATACACATGGTCACACAAAGTTGTCGGAAAATCCGATCGTTTTAAACGCGGTGACGTAAAACATGTACGTCGGGACTATAAACGGGGCAGTGGCCAATAGCTTTCATCTCTTTATTTATTCTGAGCATGCGTGGCACTTTGTCCATCGGATTTGTGTACACACGATCGGAATTTCCGACAACGGATTTTGTTATCGGAAAATTTTATCTCCTGCTCTCCAACTTTGTGTGTCGGAAAATCCGATGGAAAATGTCCGATGGAGCCCACACACTGTCGGAATTTCCGACAACACGCTCCGATCGGACATTTTCCATCGGAAAATCCGACCGTGTGTACGGGGCATAAGGCTTACATTTTAACATCTCACAAATTATCCGCTTAATTTATTACTCTAAAATTTCTGCATAGAGTCCTAACTGGATTGAGTAAAAGCAGATTGATGAACTCCATTAGAGCTAAAATGTTGGTATAGTCAAAACTTTTTTTTTTGGATAGAGTGGAGAAGGATTAGAACCTCTGTAAAGTTTTAATTGCTTGATCCATTGTCCCTGAGACAGTAAGTGATGGAAAATTCAAAACTTTACAGTTGCCACCAGAACAATAAATACGCATAGATTTTCCTTATAGGGACAACTGTTTGGTAACACCTTTTTGTAAGAAGAGGATTTCCCCTCACTTTTTAGAGTAACTGCTAAACATACACACCAATTTGCTTTCGGCCTGCTGATTATAAATGAGGTTGATGTATAGTCACAGTATCATTTTCACGTCTCGTCATTAAGCTGCCAGTGTTATGCGGCGTACACACGAGCTGACTTTTCGACTGGACTGGTCCAACGGACCGAGTCCGGCGGAAAAGCCGATCGTGTGGGCTTCATCAGACCTTCAGCTGACTTTTGTAGTTGAAAATCTGACGGACTTGAAACATGCTTCAAATCTTTCCGACGGACTCGAGTCCGGACGAGAAATCCGCTCGTCTATATGCTAGTTCAACGGACGAAATCCCATGCTAGGGCAGCTATTGTCTACTGGCTATCAACTTCCTTATTTTAGTCCAGTTGTACATCATCACGTACGAATCCGTCGGACTTTGGTGTGATCGTGTGTAGGCAAGTCCATTCATTCAAAAGTCCGTCGGAAGTCCATCAAAAGTCTGACGAAAGTCCGCCGGAATGGCCGTCGGACTTTTGTTGCCGAAAAGTCCGCTCGTGTGTACGCGGCCTTAGGCTGAAATACTGTGAAAACACTGGAAAAGCAATAGATGCATTCAGCACTTTATTCTCTCTCTGCATTAGATTGCTAATACTGGGCAATGCAAAGCAATCTTACTATCTCACACTGGCCCTACCACTTCTAGTCCTTGTCTTGCTGGGATTTAGAGAATGCTAATGCTAAGACAGATTCTGGTACTCATACTAGTTGTATTTAAAATAACATTTTCAAATTGTCTCATTTGCCTGAATTTCATTTACAAATTGGAAGCCCAAGTTAACTTTCTTTTACTTTGGATATAGTCCAGAATGCTTGTTGCAATTTTACTGCTGTCTGTGATCTTTTGAGAAGATTTGGCAGGGGGTTATAATTTATACCATGGTATCCAAAATGTAAAAAAAAAAAAAACATTTAGAGCCCTTTCACACCTGGCCGCCCATAGCGTCAGCGGTAAAACGCAGATATTTTTAGCGGCGTTTTACCATTGGATTAGCGGCGCATTTCAGCCGCTAGCGGGGCGCTTTTACCCCCACTAGCAGCCGAGAAAGGGTTAAAACCGCCCGCAATGCGCCGCAATGGCGGCGTTTTGCCGGCGTTATCCCAGGGCTGCCCCATTGGTTTAAATGGGGAGCAGCGGTGGAGGAGCGGTAAACACACTGCTCCTTCACCGCTCCAAAGAAGCTGCTGGCAGGACTTTTTTTCCCGTCCTGCCAGCGCAGCACTCCGGTGTGAAAGCCCTCAGGCTTTCACACCGGAGGCAATGCTGCAGCTGTTTGAGGGCGGATTGCAGGCGCTATTTTTAACGCTATAGCGCCTGCAAAACGCCCTCGGTGTGAAAGGGGTCTTAGGCTGGAATTCAATTTTAAGTGAAGATCTACTTTAATTGAAAACAAAAGATATTAGCTGCTAAAATGTAGGCTTCTATACAATATTTTCTTTGGTAACAATGGTTTTATTTGTAGGAAGGTCAAAAATATGGATGGATGATGTTAGATGCTATGGATATGAACGTTCCATTACACAATGTAACTTCAGAGGCTGGGGAAACACAGATTGCTCACATGCTGAAGATGCTGGAGTGGAATGCATTAAATAAAGTATATCATATTATTATTTTTGTATAATTTTGTAACCCGGAATAATTACATGTAAACTATCGTGTAAATACCCACTCTTTTTCTTTCATCCAGAATATAAAAGAAAGATCAGAATCACAGCACAACATTTTATGTTGACATATGTATTTGCCAGCATAAGGGGCACTGCTAATGAATGCCAGTATTTCCATTAAAAAGAAACAATATCAAAAATATATGAACAAATTACAATATGCTTATTTGCATTTCTGCATATAATTTTTATTGTTGTTGGAATCCATAATAAAAAGGCAAGCAGCTTGTTAATGTGTGTGTTACCCTAAATATTTTTTTTCTATGTGTCTGTTTGCATATGTGTACCTTATAAATCATAGTCTATATCATTTTCCTGTACTTATTCCATCTGAAGTACCTGGTTGATCCTGCCCATTACCTTGTGCTTGCCTGTGCTTCCGTGGCCAGTTTTCATCTTTTGGCTAGCCATTTGGAGGTACATGACACTGTACAGACACATAGTGTGCCTGTATTTGGTAGTTTGGTCAGCCACCATACCCCCCAATCAATCCCAGCCTGCATCTGGCCCACACCTCCACCTAATCACAGCCTACCTCTTGAAAACGCCTCCTGCACCAACATAGTCCGCATCTTGTTTTAGGATGAAAAGACTACGGAATAGACACAACTGTGCGTCTGCACAGTGTCCTGTAACTCTGCCCCCACTATCAAGAAGAAATTCATGGTCACGTAATAAAACTTTTTAATCCTGTAAGAAGTTAAGAAAGATCATATCTGAAACTAAGCAAAAGCAGTTATGATGCCTGCGTAGTAATGTTTACAACTACTTTACCCTATAAATGTAAAAAAGGAGCACTTGGAAGGGGTAGCCATTACAAATGTTTGAAACAAACTAATTTCTTAACATTCATGCTTTCTATTTAGCAGAGGTGAAAAATGCCAATACCTGTTTTTTTTTTTTTTTTTTATCATGGATGCAGAGGATCCTTGACAGTAGTGTGTATGCCGCTGAGACCTCTCCTTCCGTTAATAATTTAAGAGCAGGTTTTAATTGGGTCCCTTTTGGTAGCTGGAAAAACTGGGGAATTTGTTTAATGCACTTTTAATATCTAAAGTATTCTGGTTTGCTGACCTTTACTTACAGTAATATATGGCTGTATCATTACAATGTTATTAATAAAAAAAATCACATGATGAAATGGAAAGGTTTGTTTAGCATAATAATGCAAAATGTTGAAAGCATGATTTGCACTACTTGCCAGTTTAAAAGTTCTGCAGCAAAAACCAAGGGCTTGCTGCTTGCCATACCCGGCAACAGGCCGATGATAGGCAGAAAACTTTAGTGTGGATGTAGGGATCAGATAGGATGACTCCTCCTGGACCACTGACAGGCATGTAGCTTTTAAAAGGGGCACAGTTGAATTAGGTATGTACAAATTTGGAGTTTGCAATTTCTGTTTAGGCACAGGATGTCAGGATGTTGGAAAATATTACAAGAAAAGTTAAAAGAAAAACAGACCTACAAAGTCTAAATTATTATAACCAATAAAATCTGGAGCCCACAGTAGAACCATGAATACTCCATAGAATTAATAACTGACAATTTTTATTGATTTTTAAGAACAAAGAAAAATGAAAACAAAAAATTGACAACAGAACAGGTACGTCTGTTATAACATCAGCAGACAGATGGATAAAGGTACAGATCAATGCATAACTAGCTCGACTTATTACCGTAGGGCGTATACACAATCATAATGTTATTCAGACAACACAGCATCATGAACTCCGTATAAAAAAAAACAAAACAAAATTGAATAGGAGAGGGGTAGGGTAGAGTAGACAAATAGAGAAGAGTAGAATAGTAATAGAAGGTAAAGAGGAAGAAAGGACAATCAACCACCTCTAGAACCCGGACCTCCCCAACAGAGACCCACCAGAAGTGGTCAAGGGGGACATATCATTAGGATATGGGATTCTCCAAGAGGACACAGGGTTCCCAAATTCGGTTATACTTTTCAAGAGCATCATTTAAAGAGGCTGTCAGGTACTCCATTCTCTTGACATCTCTGATTCTGGAGTGCAGTTCGGATATCGAGGGAGGATTTCTCTGTTTCTACTTTAGGGCCACCAAACATCGCGCTGCTGTTAAGATATGTGACATGAGTTTTTTTGACACTTTAGAGAGAGAGATCGGTGGGAGACCCAGAAGGAAGGCCTTCGGATCTAAGGGAAAATCAGTATCAAAAATGGACTGAAGCAAGGAGTGTACCATATGCCAATAGGGAATGATTAGAGGGCAGGTCCAATAAATATGAAATAGCGTCCCCCTATCTTTACAGCATCGCCAGCATCGGGGGTTGGCTGAGGTGTATATGGAGCGGAGCAAGTCCGGGGTCTGATACCAATGAAATAAAATTTTGTATTGATTCTCTTTATAGAGCGTACATATGGAGCTCTTAGAGGCCTGAGACCATATGAGCTGCCATGTGTTCAGAGGTATGTCTACACCCAGGGCTCGCTCCCATTTATCCATATAGGTATGTCGCGGTCCGACCGGCGATAGGTCCATGGTCAAAAGCTGATAGGTGCGCGAAATCATACCCTTAGGGGACGAGCCCTCCAAGCATAATTTTTCAAATTCAGTTAGAGGCGAGAATTTGAGATTCATTACTAGAGATTGAGCATAATGTCGTATTTGCAAGTAGCTGAAAAAAGCCTGTCTAGGGATATCAAAGGTGTTTTGCAGGTCTTGAAAAGATCTTCTAGGGTCTATTAACTGGCCGTATCGGAATAGGGCTCTGTCAATCCAAAAGTGAGACATCTGCGAGGTCAAGCTGTCTGGAATGTTGGGTGTGAATAAGAAGGAGGTAACTGGGGAAGAAGTGGTGGTTAGCGGATATATCAATTTTCGCCACAGCGAGCGTAGAAGGATCATTGGCCCTAGTAAATGTGAGCTATTCGAGGCTACTTCTGAGCTCCATAACATGGAGTTCAGGTGGGCCGGGGCCATCCATAATTTCTCAATTTGCGTCCATCGATTAAAGGCGTGAAGAGTGCACCAAGAGGCTACAGGGCGTACCTGGGCAGCCAGGTAATACTTGGCTATGTTAGGAAATGCCAGGCCGCCTTGATTGCGGGGGGCCTACAGGACCAATCTAGCGATCCAATGTCTCTTATAATTCCAGAAGAAATTTATTAGGTCGCCCTGAAGTCTCTTAAGGTGCGGGGATGGAATGGGGATGGGCAGCGTCTCAAAGAGATATAAAAGCTGAGGTAAGATTGTCATCTTTAAGTCCGCAAGGCAGCCGAAGAGAGACAACTTTAGGGGTTTCCACTTGGCTAGAGAGGCTCTTATGGAAGTGTATAATTGGGGAAAGTTGGCCTTGTAAAGAGTATCATATGTGGGAGTAAGGTGGACTCCAAGGTATTTTAAAGAGGAGGTCTTCCAAGAGCAGGGAAATGTTTGCGAGAGGGTCGCAAGTGTCTGGTTGGGTATATTAACCACTTCAATACAGGGCTTTTATACACCCTTCCTTCCCAGACCAATTTTTAGCTTTCAGCGCTCTCACACTTTGAATGACAATTACTCAGTCATGTTACACTGTACCCAAACCAAATTTTTATCATTTTTTTCTCACAAACATAGCTTTCTTTTGGTGGTATTTAATCACTGCTG
Organism: Aquarana catesbeiana; assembly: GCF_042186555.1. NCBI lineage: Eukaryota > Metazoa > Chordata > Amphibia > Anura > Ranidae > Aquarana > Aquarana catesbeiana. The sequence goes on from NC_133324.1 coordinate 811,828,906, forward strand.
TTTTTTTTTTTTTTTTTGCAATATAAGCGAAAAAAGAGAGAAATTTTTGAAAAAAAAACACTTTTTTTTAGTTTCTATTGTAAAATTTTGCAAATAAGTAATTTTTCTTCATAAATTTGGGCCAAAATGTATACTGCTACATATCTTTAGTAAAAATAACCCAAATTAGTGTATATTATTTGGTCTCTGTGAAAGTTATAGAGTCTACAAGCTATGGTGCAAATCACTGAAAAATGATCACATCTGATCACACTTGATGTACTGAAGGCCTATCTCATTTCTTGGGGCCCTAACAAGCCAGGAAAGTACAAATACCCCCCAAATTACCCCTTTTTGGAAAGCAGATATTAAAAGGTATTTAGTAAGAGGCATGGCGAGTTTTTTGAAGTTGTAATTTTTTCCCACAATTCTTGGAATTTTTTTTTTTGCACAAAATTCTCATAATAACAAGTTATTTCTCTCACACAGCACATGCATACTTGCAATGACACCCCAAAATACATTCTGCTACTCCTCCTGAGTATAGTGATACCACATGTGTGAGACTTTTACACAGCCTGGCCACATACAGATGTCTAACATCCAACTAGCATCGTCAGGCGTTTTACGAGCATAAATTGCACATCTCATTTGATGACAACCTATCACACTTTTGAAGGCCCTGGAGCACCAGGTCAATGGAAACTCCCACAAAATGACCCCCCAACGTATAATCTATGAAGCAAGGGTCTTTTGAACGGTTCATTTTTTTCCAGTAGTTCCAGTAGTTTTTGGAATATGTGGGAAAAAAATGAAAAAACTTTAAAACAAAGTTGTCCATTTATAAGATATTTCCAACACATAGCATGTACATAGCAAAACTGACACCCCAAAATACATTCTGCTTCTCCTCCCGAGTATGGCGATACCACATGTGTGAGACTTTTACACAGCCTGGCCACATACAGAGACCCAACATTGAAGTAGCACCGTCAGGCGTTCTACATGCCTAAATTACACATCTCATTTCTCAACCACCTATTACAGTTTTGAAGACCCTGGAGCACCAGGACAATGGAAACGCCCAATTTTGGAAAGCTAACACCCCAATGTATAATCTTTGAGGCATAATGAGTCTTTTGAACGGTTCATTTTTTTCCAGAAGTTTTTGGAAACTGTGGAAAAAAAATGAAAACGCTTTTTTTTTTACACAAAGTTGTCCATTCATAAGATATTTCCAACACATAGCATGTACATAGCAAAAATGACACCCGAAAATACATTCTGCTACTCCTCCTGAGTATGGCGATACCAAATGTGTGAGACTTTTACACAGCCTGGCCACATACAGAGGCCCAACATTGAAATAGCAGCTTCAGGCATTCTAGGAGCATAAATTACACATCTCGTTTCTCAACCACCTATTACAATTTTGAAGGCCCTGGAGCACCAGGACAATGGAAATGCCCACAAAATGACCCCATTTTGGAAAGCTAACACCCCAACGTATAATCTATGAGGCATAATTAGTCTTTTGAATGGTTCATTTTTTTCCCCGAAGTTTTTGGAATATGTGGAAAAAAAATGAAAACGCATTTTTTTTATACAAAGTTGTCCATTTATAAGATATGTCCAACACACAGCATGTACATAGCAAAAAGGACACCCCAAAATACATTCTGCTACTCCTCCTGAGTATGGCAATACCACATGTGTGAGACTTTTACATAGTCTAGCCACATACAGAGGCCCCACATCCAAGTAGCACTGTCAGTTGTTCTAGGAGCATACATTACTCACAAATTCCTGCCAACCTATCACATTGTTGAAGGCCCTTCATATTTCTAACACATAGCATGTACTGTACATACCAATTACAAACCAAAATACATTCTGCTGAGTAAAGGGTAAAGAAAATATTACCTGCGGTTTTAGTAGTGCAGTGGTCCACAGAGAAGAGCATCGGTCCAGGCAGCAGGCAGGAACGTGGACAGGGACAGCAAAACAGGCAGCAGGCAGGAATAGTCAGTACAGGTAGAGATGTCAGCACAGCCAAAGCATTAGTCCAGATAGCAGGCAGGGATGTGGTCAGCAGCAGCAAAAGGATCAAAGGATCGTCCATGCAGCAGGCAGGAATACTGTCCATAGTTAGTACATGCAGCAGGCAGAGGTATGGTCAACACAGCCATAGTATTTGTCCAGGGAGCAGGCAGTACCATCAAGCTTAGGGCATCGGTCAGGAAAGAATGGGGACAGGGGTAGAGGCTTCTCCCACCCAAATCGCTTTGAAGCCTCCGGGCAACCAGACCCTGTTATGGGGACACAGAAAACCAAAAACTGGTTTTCTGAACTCCGAACACTATTCTGGAGCCCCTCACATATGTGAGACCCCTGCTTAGCAGGGTGAAAGATCAATCCAAGGGGCAGGCAAAAACATGGTCAACAGGCCGAGGATAGTGCAGGTAAAAGGCAGAAATAGACGGTAGGCAGAGGCATAGTTGATACAGTCCAGGGTCAGTTCACGTGAAAGGCAAAAACATGGCGGAAAGACAATGCAGACGGTAGGCAGAGGCATAGTCGAGAAACAGGCCTGGGTCAGTTCACATGGAAGGCAATGATATGGTTGGTTGAGGAAGGGAAATATTCAGGACAGAAATTAAAAACGGGGAAATGGCAGTATTAGAAATATGGACTAATAATTTTCCAGAGTGTGATATCGCCTGAAGCATTCTCCGACGCAAAGGCCAGGTTGGGAGGGACAGTCGGTACAATGGAAGCTGGTATCTTTCCTAATTCCTTTTTTGGTGCACACCCGACATTTTTTTGGCTTCGTCTTCCGGATCCTGTTGGTGGAATATGGTCCGGGAAATGGCGCTCATGTAGTCTGCTGACAGAATTGGAGCGAATGCTTTCTGGGGGGGATACTTGCCGATAAATCAGGGCAGTGACAATGTCTTCAATAAACTTTATGAAGGTGGTGGGTGTTTCTGTTGATTTTTGGTAGATTATGAAAGAATTTAAAAGGACCAAATGAAAAAAGTAAATTGTGACTTTTTTGTACCAGAATAGGGATTTTCTTGTTGAAAGATAGGGCTGCAACAACTGATCATTTAAATCCACCCCCCCCCCATGTATTTATTGTACTCAGTGATACAGGTAGGCTTGCGAACGGTACCGCGTCTTCTGTGAAGTTCCACCGAGGTGTCATCGTGGATGGTGTACATGATGTACACATCTTTTCTATCCCTCCACTTCACAGCCAACACTTCTTCGTTCCTCAAGCTTGTAGATTCCCCCCTTTGAATGTTTGTGGTGACAAGACGCTGTGGGAAGCCCTTTCGTTTTTTTCTTGTTGAACCACAGGCCAAAGTTTGTTTGAGATATAGGTGGCGGAGAAGGGGCAAACTAGTGTAATAGTTGTCCATGTAAATATGGTACCCCTTTTGGAGGAGTGGGAATGTCAACTCCCAAACAATTTTCCCACTTATTCCCATGTACGAGGCACACTCAGGGGGCAGGAGCTGGGAATCTTTGCCTTTGTACAGGTGGAATGAGTGCACATAACCGGTGGCACTTTCACAAAGCTTGTTAAGCTTCAAGCCGTACCTCGCCCTCTTACTGGGGATATATTGCTTGATTCCCAGCCGGCCTGTGAAATGCACCAGGGATTCCTCCACAGATATGTTTTTGTCAGGGACATAAACTTCGGCAAACTTCTGGGAAAAAAAATTAATTAGGGGGCGAACTTTATGTAGTTTGTCAAAGTTTGGGTGATTTCGGGGGGGGGGGGGGGGGCACTGTGAGTTGTCACTGAAATGCAAGAAGCGCATTATGATTTCGTATCGGGACCTGGACATGGGCGATGAAAAAACTTGCATATGGTGGATGGGTTTTAACGACCAATACTTATGAATTTCATTTTTTTTGTAAGCCCCATGTTGAGGGTTAGGCCTAAAAACAATTTTAGCTCCACTACTGTTAGGGGTCTCCATTCAAAAGGGCGGGCATAGCTGGAGCTGGGGTTGGTTGCAATGAATTGTTGGGCAAAGAGATTAGTTTGTTCCACTATTCCTTGAATGAATTTGTCAGGGAAAAATAAATGAAAAAAATCCATTTGTGAAAAACCTGCAGTGTTGACCTGCACACCTGGCTGTGCTGTAAAAGGAGGGATCGTGGCTGACCCTGTGGTAGAAGGCAGCCATAATGGGTTTGCCAAGGAATCTGGAAGATGGGTTTGGGCCCTACTTCTTTGGTGTGCACTTGTGCTGGGCCTTTCCTCCTGGGGTCTAGCAGCGCTTGTACTGGGCCCCTCCTCCTGGGGTCTACCGCCGCTGGCACTTCAGGTAGCTGCCTGGTGTTCAGACCGTCGTCTTTTTGGACGGACTGCTTCCTCCTCTGATTCGGATCCTGATGTGCTGCCTTCAGTGGGCTCATATTTTGAACCAGAATCTGAATTGAGCGGTGAGAGCTCCCCGTTGCTCTCATCGGTCAGACTCAGTATTTGGTATGCCTCTTCTGGGGTGTACACCTTTCTGGACATAGTGGCTGACTGGCTGTATGTACTCTGGTGGCAGGTACTCTGGTGGTAGGTGGTGAGGTGGCGGGTACTCTGGTGGCAGGTGGTGAGGTGGCGGGTACTCTGGTGAGGTGGCAGGTACTCTGGTGGCCGGTGGTGAGGTGGCAGGTACTCTGGTGGCAGGTACTCTGGTGGTGATGTGGCGGGTACTCTGGTGGCAAGTACTCTGGTGGCAGGTACTCTGGTGGCAGGTGATGAGGTGGTGGGTACTCTGGTGGCAGGTGATGAGGTGGCGGGTACTCTGGTGGCAGGTGATGAGGTGGCGGGTACACACCACGTGACTTTATCAAAGGGATCCCTTTGATAAAGTCACGTGGTGTGACGCAACGCGTCAGGGTAGGAGGAGCCAGGTGCCGACGCTTCCCGGGGACGGCCGAACCCGGAAGCTTTCTCGTTTCCGATGATTTCGTTTTAAACTGTAAGTCACTACTTATGTTTATTAAACTTTGATTGGAATACTTCACTATGGGAGCATCTCCTTCTTATTGTCATTTTTGGGGTCTGTGTGAGCGGTGGTGACTACTATAGAAAGCCTGACCCACGCACACCCTCTGGAGGAGGTGAACAGCTTCTGGACCTTGCATATAAGCATTAACCATCTGCTTGATTTGGCCCATTGGGGGCCGCCAATTGAGGTGAGAGGCTGGGGGAAACACTTGTGTGTCGCATCATCGTTGAAGTGAATGAATTCAGCACAAAGTCACCTTATTGGCACGTTTCTGTTGACTATTTGTATGGATATCAAGAGTCGCACTGCATGAAGCAACATTTATTTGGACTTGATCACAATATATGTCATAGTTTTTTTTTTTTTAAATGTATATTTTTTTACAAATTTCCAATTTCATAATAATTCATTTTTTTAGGTGGGAGGAGTGTTGAATTTTGGAACCATTTTTTTAGAATCGCATTTCTATATGCATGTATTTTTCACTAGTGACACTTTGTTTTGCACTTGATCACTTATTGTTGTGGATTATTATGCACATTGTATAATTTATTTTATGAATTGCTATTTATTTAATGTAACATTTTTTCACTATCAATACTCATTTTAAATTTGTGATCACATTTTCACATAGTGAGTTTTAGGAACAATATGCACATTGGATAATTTATATATAATTTCATCATGAATGACCACTAGCATCCAACACTCTAGTATAGTTTTGCTGCTCCTCCACGAGTGAAGATAGGAGTATTTACTGTAGTACAGTGCTCATGTGAATATAACATGCACACTGGTTCATATTGACCCTTTGCAAGTGTTTATTGGTTGCTGTATCGTTCATAGGCAACACGTGCATTGTATAGTAAAGGTAGTACTGAGCTTTTTGCTACTTTGAATCTTTGTCCATCATTGTGAGTGGTACACTTAGATTAGCGCCACATACTTTTACCATTATTAATGATGGCATAAAGTTGTTTAATCTATTTGCTAATAATTTCGTAAAAATTTTCAAGTCTGTATTGAGGAGTGCTATAGGTCTATAGTTGGATGGTAAAGTGTGGTCTTTACCCGGTTTGGGAATCAACGTGAGGAAGGAGTTTTGCATGTCCCTCGGGACAGGTGTATCAGATAGAAATGAATTAAACAAAGTGGTCATATGGGGGAGTAAATGTGGTAAAAAGGTTTTATAGTAGAGGTACGGGAGTCCGTCGGGTCCTGGGGCTTTGTTATTTGGCAGGGATTTAATCGTAGCAGTGACTTCCTCCTCTGTAATGGAGGAATTGAGGGTCGTTAGGGCAGAAGGGGAAAGCTTAGGTAGATCGCAGTCTGCAAGATAGGAGTGGATCGTTTGGGATAAATCAGGTGAAGGAGGGTTATGTGGAACAGTCGGGTCATTATACAAAGTTGAATAGAAGTCATGGAAGATTTGGGCAATTTTGGTGGGATGAGATTGAAGGACACCGCTCTCATCTTTGAGGTGAGACGGCAAAGTGGTCGCCACTCGTTCACGAAGTTGTCTTGCCAAGAGCGTATGTGGTTTATTGGCCTTGTCATAATAGGTCTGTCTCAACCTAAGTAACGCTTTCTCTATTTTACCCAGGTCTATGTTCCTAAGGCCAGCCCTAACGCTTATCAGTTCCCTAAGAGTAGTTAGGGACGGGGAGGAGAGTAACCGGGCCTCCAAGTGCTGGAGCTTTAATAGGACTCGGCGGGTTGCATTAGCGTTCCTTTTTAGAGCAGAGGAGAGTGAGATACACTGACCTCTAAACACTGCCTTATGACCCTCCGATAGGCAAGATGTAGAGACCTCAGGAGAACTGTTTTCTGCAAAATATAGTTTGAGGGTTTGTTCCAGATCTAATCTGGAGGGGTCATGTTTGAGCAGAAAGTCATTTAAGCGCCAGTGACATGTGCGAAAGGTACCCAGGGAAAGTGCGATAGAAAGTTTGATCGGGGCATGATCCGACCATGAGATGGCCTGAATGTCTGAGCCTGTGCAAGCTCTCAGGGTCTTAGCATTGACAAAAAAAGAATCCAAATGCGAGTGGGATTTGTGGGGATGGGAGTAGAAGGTAAATTGTTTAGCCGATGGATAGGTAGTATGCCAGGGGTCAAACAGGGCATATTTTCTAGTTAATTGGCAAAAGAGAGTAGATTTTCTGTCAAGGGCCTTTTGAGTTTTCTCCCGCCCCATGGAGTGTTTGTCAAGGTTTGGGGAATAGGTCAGATTAAAGTCCCCTCCGATGACCAAATATTGGTGGGGGGTTGCAAATAATCGTTTGTACACCTTGGATAAAAAGGAGTTTTGGTTGGTGTTAGGGGCATAGATGTTACATAGAGTAATATCGGTTCCTTTCCATGAGCCTCTAAGAATGAAATAGGGTCCTAAGTAGGGATGAGCCGAACACCCCCCTGTTCGGTTCGCACCAGAAAATTTGTTCGAACACGCGAACACCGTTAAAGTCTATAGGACAGGAACATGAATAATCAAAAGTGCTAATTTTAAAGGCTTATATGCAAGTTATTGTCATAAAAAGTGTTTGGGGACCTGAGTGCTGCCCCAGGGGACATGGATCAATGCAAAAAAAAGTTTTAAAAACTGACGTTTTTTCAGGAGCAATGATTTTAATAATGCTTGAAGTGAAACAATAAAAGTGTAATATTCCTTTAAATTTCATACCTGTGGGGTGTCTATAGTATGCCTGTAAAGGGGCGCATGTTTCCCGTGTTTAGAACAGTCTGACAGCAAAATGACAATTCAAAGGAAAAAAAGTCATTTAAAACTACTCGCGGCTATTAATGAATTGCCGGTCCAACAATACACATAAAAGTTCATTGATACAAACGGCATGGGAATTCCTCACAGGGGAACCCCAAACCAAAATAAAAAAAAAAATTATGTGGGGGGTCCCCCTAAATTCCATTCTAGGCCCTTCAGGTCTGGTATGGATTTTAAGGGGAACCCCGCACTAAAATAAAAAAAAAATGGTGTGGGGTCCCCCCAAAAATCCATACCAGACCCTTATCCGAGCACGCAACCTGGCAGGCCGCAGGAAAAGAGGGGGGATGAGAGAGCGCCCCTCCCCCCTCCTGAACCGTACCAGGCCACATGCCCTCAACACTGGGAGGGTGCTTTGGGGTAGCCCCCAAAACACCTTGTCCCCATGTTGATGGGGATAAGGGCCTCATCCCCACAACCCTTGCCGGGTGGTTGTGGGGGTCTGCGGGTGGGGGGCTTATCAGAATCTGGAAGCCCCCTTTAACAAGGGGACCCCCAAATCCCGGCCCTCCCCCCTGTGTGAAATGGTAAGGGGGTACAAAAGTACCCCTACCATTTCACAAAAACACTGTCAAAAATGTTAAAAATGACAAGAGAGTTTTTGACAATTCCTTTATTTAAATGCTTAAATGGAGTAGGGAATCATTCGAAGATCCCCCAGGGGAGGATAGGATAGACCCAGGATGGGTACAACCCTTTCCCAGGCCTGCCTGCATTTGCAAATGAGTGTGATGCATAAAAAAGTAGAACATAGAACTTGCTTTTATCAACTGATAACCGGTACATCTATAACCATAACTCTAACCCCGGTGGAGAAGAAAAGAAAAAAAAAATGATATAACTATTTGCTCAAAATAGAAGATTAATCTATAGGTCCCATGTCATAAGAGAGACATATCACCCATCCTAGCGTCCTGGAAAGGGGCACCTGAGGAATAGAATTGTCCTCCCAAGCTTTGTGCCATGCCCTCCTGGATGAAAGGAAGGGGCAAAGGGGGAAAAAAAGGGGGGAGAGAGGGGGGGAGGGAAAAGGGAAAGGAGAGGGGGGAATGAGGGGAGGGGGAGGGGGGAGTGGACGGGAGGAAGGGAAAAGAGGGGGGAGGGGGGGAAGATGGTTGGAGGACTGTAGGGAGATACCCCAGCAGCCTGCAGAAATGCTGTCTAATGGCATTAATCAAGACAGTGTACAGGTTGGGACTATAAGCCTACGGTCTCATTAAGCGTATTCGGGTAAGTGAGGGAACTAGAAAGATCCGTCCAGAAACCCCACGCAGGGGATTGGGTGGGAGAAACCAATAAACTGAAGAGCACTGTAGTACAAGACTTCAAGAAGTAGGTATTCATCTTTGGTGGGATGATGAAGGCGGACCAGCAGGACGCGGCCTTGGTCGCTTTCTTTCATTCACTTGAATCCATTGTTCTGGGGGGGTGGCGGGATCGGAAGAGGATCCCATCTAGGGGTGGGTGGAACCGGGATATCCAGCTCCCTACAAAAAGACTGGAGGTCTTCAGGATACCGTAGGGTGGTGGACCTCCCATCTTTCTTTGCGGTTAAACTGAAGGGAAAACCCCAGTGGTAGCGGAAGTCATGTTCCCTCAGGGAGGTGAGAAGTGGTTGTAGTGAACGCCGCTGCTGGAGAGTAATCCACGACAAATCCGGAAAGAGCTGTATGGAGGCGCCATCAAAGTCAGTGGTGTGCATATTACGTGCTTTTCGCATTATGTCCTCTTTAAGGGCATAGTTTTGGACCCTGCAAATCACATCACTGGGCCCCGGTCCACGGGAGCGGAGAGCGCGTTTGGCATGGTCCAGTTTGATTCTCTGGTTTTCTGGGCGGCCCAGGATATTGTTGAAAATAGCTTGTAGGGTTACGTGCAAATCTTCATCCTGGGTAGCCTCTGGGAGGCCGCGGACCCTGATATTGTTACGCCTGCCTCTGTTGTCGAGGTCTTCAAGATGGCGTTGAAAGTTTCTGAGAGTAGAGGCTTGCGATGTCAGGCGGTCATGTATTTGCGAGATTTCAAGCTTGGTATCATCTGCGTCCTCTTCCAGAGATGCGACTTTGGTAGATAGCTGATGGAGGTCGGTGCGTAGCATGTTGATCTCAGATCTGCATGTTTCGCGGACTTCTTGAACAAGCATGTGGAAATCCTGCTTTGTGGGCATACAGCGAACATAGTCTCGCCAGGATGTGCACGCCTCTGGTTCAGGATCAGAGTCCATAGCAGTATGATCATGAGAGTCCTGCAATGTGACCGAATAGGCGGTTAATGGGGGTAGCCTCCTTGAGATGTTTGTGGGAGAGTAATGGTTTTAAGCCCCATTGTCATAGTCGCTGCTTGCGGACGGTCATTATGTGAATGAGCCCCTTGCGGTTGTGATAGCTGTGGAGCTTGGGGAGGTGCTGGAGATTGGCATGACACTCTGTGTTGTGGGGAGGGAGAGGGGAGCCTGTCCCTGGTAGTCTGGGGTCGCTGTGGAAGTGACCAGGGGTCCCAATCAGAGGCAGATGAATCCCATGAGGGGGATGCCTGGCCGGTGAGCGCTGATGGTGGGGGTTCCACAAGGCATGGGGGGAACGGCTTTGACAAGCTCCCCAGCATGTATCCCCCAGAGGGAGCCGGGGACCAAGCAGAGCGGCAGCTGGTGGGTCTGGGGTTTGGCCATATGTTCCAGTGAAGGTATCTGTAAAGACGTCAGCATACCAAGACATTTTGGAAAATTTCATGCTCCCAACTTTGTGGGAAAAGTTTGGGGAGGGCCCCTTTCTGTTCCAACAAGACTGCACACCAGTGCGCAAAGCAAGGTCCGTAAAGACATGGAGTTAGTTTGGGGTGGAGAAACTCGACTGGCCTGCACAAGTCCTGACCTCAACCCCATAGAACACTTTTGGGATGAATTAGAATGGAGACTGTGAGCCAGGCCTTCAGTGCCTGACCTCACAAATGCTCTTCTGGAAGAATGGTCAAACATTCCCATAGACACACTCCTAAACCTTGTGGACAGCCTTCCCAGAAGAGTTGAAGATGTTATAGTTGCAAAGTGTGGGCCAACTCAATATTGAACCCTACGGACAAAGACTGGGATGCCATTAAAGTTCATCTGAGTGTAAAGGCAGGTGTCCCAATACTTTTGACAATATAGTGTATGTTGTAGAGTATTCTATGGAGTATTAATAAAAATGTGAAATGAACAGCCAGCTATGCTTTTCTTTCTCTATATATTTTGAAAGATTTTTCTGTAGTAGACCTTTAACAGCAATCTTTCAAGAAAAGTTATTTTATGTTAGAAAATATGCATTTATAACCTTCAGATGCATGAGATGAACAAAATCAGATGTTTCCCCCAAAGACATTGTATTGTTTGCCAAACGTTATGGTAATACGCCTTGAAACGTGAGTGAGTGAGTAAACTAAACTCTGAAACCAAAAAAACGTTAAAGGTATACTCTTGCCAAACAGAACTTTTTATCCAGCCTTTCTCTGTTAAACCACATTCCACTTTCAATGTTACTTAATCATCTATTGTAATGGTTGTTGATCAACAACAGAATGTCTTGGCCATGTCTTGTGTCAACTTGGAAATAAAACTATCTAAGAGCTTTAGGTATAGCACAGTACACTACCTTTTCATAACATTTAACAATTGCTTATTAACCCCTTATAAGTACCTCAGCACTTCATAGAATGTATCTCTTGTTTTAAAATCTTTTTTTTTTAAAGCAAAACTCAAAATTGGCTGAATATAATTGTAAATAGCAGCCTTAAGCTTCATACACATGGACCAAAAGTTGTCAGATTCAGCAGGAACCAGCCACTTTTTGGTACATGTGTACTGTTGTCTTAACAGCAGTGTCTCAACAGAAGCCGGTCTAATGGTCTTGCTGAAAAGCAGTATTCGATCAGCACTTTGAGCCAATGGCTGCAAGCACTTATCATTGTATTCTGGTGGGTGTTGAGTCCCCTTGTCAGTATACAATAGCACAGTGGGATAAATCCCTGCATCACACGTTATGTTAATGCGGGGATCTGTCAGATATTTTTGCATTCAACCCGCTAGTTGAATGGAAAAAAAAACTGACCATGTATACCCAGCTTTAGACTATTCTGTTACCTAAAAAAACAAGCCTCATGGATGTTGAGGATCTTTATTCCTCAGTGGTGTGGATTTTAGGTCTTGGATTTTTATTTGGTTCAATTCACTGTCACCATTGGCAGGACAAAGCATAGGAATCCCTGCTATGCTCAGCATTTTGTTTCAATTGCCAGTCCCACAGAGGAGAGTTCAAAAACCTGAGCAGCCAGGATCTGGAGCAGTTATGCATGGAAACCAACCAGCTTCTATTATCAGATTGTTCAGGTAAGCTTTGAAAATGAAAAGTAAAAGCTGATTGGTTGTCATGCATAACCGCTCCAGATTCTGGGTGCTCCAGTTTTGCTAAACACCCCCACAGAGTTTTATCTTTGCTCTTGGTTTTGCATTCAGGAGGCTACTAACAGCCTGTGCATGCCCCATTTTTAGATTCTGCATGTGACAGGCAGAGGATAGACAGCTAAAAAGAGAAGCAGTAATGTTAGCATACTATTTCATCAACCATCCCCATGGTTTTACTGTTGCTTGTTGTGCCACTCGGTGGGATTATGGTAGTGCTATGTATAATGCTTGGATAATGTATTGATATTTTGTGGAACTACATGATTATGATGTAATTTCCTGTTTCTGTGTTCCTGTTTTTTAAAAAAAAAAAAAAAACAAGAAGGGTTCAGCCATGTTTCCAGCAATATCTTAACTGGTGGCTTTTCAACATGTCATGGGCCATCTATTGCCAAGCACAAAACACTGCTACAGATACAGCTCAGCATTACAGCAAAACAGTCTCTGAAAAAGAAAAAGGTCAGAAAGCATATATGATGGCTACTAACAGTGTTTCATCATACCTTTCAGCCGCTAATCTGATGAACAAGAACAACCAGTCCTGGAAATTTAAAATGATCCTACTGATAAGAGAGGGTACTTAAAGTGCATACAAGATCCTAGGCAAAACCCACCTACAGATAAGTGGACAGGGAAAGATCAAAAGGTTCAAAGTCCCTGAGCATAGAAGATGATCAAATTGTAACCCCAGAAGAGTGCCATTGCACCATTGCATGCTTTGCACATTGAATGTTATTCAGTAATAGAGCACACAAGCACTCTAATATTAATACCACTCTAGGATGATCAGGATATCTGAGCAGCTCGAGCCCAGGGGTGGCTCATAAGCATGTTAGACCAAACTTAGGTGTGCAGTCACATGCCCTAAGGTGAGGGCATTACTAAAGGGGGGAGCACCAAAGTGTGGAACTTACCTTGAAGTTGGGAGCACTTGTCAGAAGGATTTTCATCATTTTCATTTTCACAAGGAAATTTTCAGCGCATGGTTTACTATGGACTTTCACTATTAAGCATGCTTTGCAGCTAAATGTGCTGTGTGGCACTCTCTGCCCCTGACACCGGTAGGGAGAGTCAACCTTCTAAAGATGATCTATCTCCCAAAATTCCTCTTTTTTCTTCCAAAACACCCCCTCACATATCCCTAGGTCATTTTTCAAAAGGCTAAACATCCCCTCACATATCCCTAGGTCATTTTTCAAAAGGCTGGAGAGTTTACTGATATACTTTGTGTGGGTTGGGAGGCCTACCCGGGTGGCGAGACAGATACTGTACCTCCCTCTGGCTGGAGGGGGAATGGCACTCCCAAATTTTCTACTTTATTACTGGGCGGCTGTCCTGGTCACTGTAAGGTGGTGGTTCTCCCAGCCTAGACAAAATCCAGTGGTCACCCTGGAGGCGGCAATTCTGGGTTCTTATGCAGCCTTGAGTAACTTGCCATTTCGGGGTCTTAGCCCCGGCATGACAACCCTCATGCGGACCACAGTGAAGGTATGGCAGGAGGCCCGGACAATATACAGGCGCCCTAACCATTTGTCACCACACATGCCCCTGTGGGGTAACCCTATGCCCCACCTGAATGGTATTCCAGACCCATCTCTCTGGGCAAAGAAGGGGATCATCGCCTTGAGACATATAGTCCTTGAGGGTAGACTGATGCCTTTCCAAGAACTGAGAAGATCTTACGCTTTATCACACTCCTTCCAGTTCCGGTACTGGCAGCTGAAACATGCCTTTGAGGCCCAATTCCCTGAGTCCTTAACATTGGAGTCGAACTCCATAGAGCGCCTCCTGATTTCTAGGGAAATGGGACGTCCTCTCTCATCCTTATACCTTTATCTTACTGTGGAGTACGACACCAAACTTACCAAAACATGGGACGGGTGGAGGGCTGATATTCCGTCCCTGGGTGAAGAGGAGTGGGAGGAGTGTCTTTCCTCTTATATTCTATCTATGATCGCAGCCAGAGATATATTCATACAATTTAAATTTCTTCATAGGGCCTATTATACCCCAAAGAGGCTGGCATGTTTCTACCCGCAAAGAGACCCCAACTGTCAAAGATGTAAGCAAGAAATAGAATTTAGGATCCTGCACTATACCACGGTTAAGGGCTGAGGGAGAAACCCTGAGGAATTGCTAGCGATTGTTATTAGGTATAACTGTCTCTCCTTGATTTGCCTGGCACCAGCAAGCAGTTATTGGTTTACAATCCACAGATAAGATGCACACTTCTAATGATTTGAACTATGTATTGTAAGTAATTGCTGTAGATATTTGGACTGTACTGCTGATTTGTCTAATAAACTTTTCTGTTAAAAAAAAAAAGCATGCTTTGCACATCGAATGTCATTCAGTAATAGAGCACAGGAGCACTTTAACCACTTCAGCCCCGGAAGGATTTACCCCCTTCCTGACCAGGGCATTTATTGCGATACAGAACAGCGTCGCTTTAACTGACAATTGCGCGGTCGTGTGACGTTGTACCCAAACAAAGTTTATGTCCTTTTTTCCCACAAATAGAGCTTTCTTTTGGTGGTATTTGATTAGCTCTGCGTTTTTTTTTATTATTTGCGCTATAAACAAAAAAAGAGCAACAATTTTCAAAAAACTAAATTCTAAATTCAAAACAAAATAAAAAAAAACAAATTTCTTCATCAGTTTAGGCCAATATGTATTTTTCTACATATTTTTGGTAAAAAATTTCACAATAAGCGTATATTGATTGGTTTGCACAAAAGTTATAGTGTCTACAAAATAGGGGATAGATTTATGGCATTTTTATATATATTTTTTTTACTAGTAATGGCAGCGATCTGCGATTTTTAGTGGGACAGCGACATTGCGGCGGACAGATTGGACACCTTTGACACTTTTTTGGGACCATTTTTACAGTGATCAGGCTAAAAATAGCCACTGATTATTGTTTAAATGTCATTGGCAGGGAAGGGGTTAACACTAGGGGGCGGTGCAAGGGTTAAATGTGTGTCCTAGGGAGTGTTTCTAACTGTGAGGGGATGGGACTACCTGGAGGAGGAGACCGGTCGTTGTTCTTAATTAGTAGGAACAACAGATCTGTCTCCTCTCTCCTGACAGAACAGAGATCTGTCTGTTTACATTGACCTATCTCCGTTCTGTCTGTCTCAGGAGTGATTGCGGGTGCTCGGCAGACATCGTGGCCGCCGGGCACGTGCATCGGCTCCTATGTCATGTGGTGCGCACATGCACGTGCCCCCTATACCCCTTAAAGTGCCCGCCGTACAGATACAGCGATTTGCACAGGGGAGCCAACCTGCTGCCGTATTATGACGGCGGCTGGACGGCAAGAAGTTATTATTTTAAATATTTGTTATGAGATTTTGTATGAATTCATATTAGGTTGTAGAGATCATCTGTTCAGCATGTTACTACGCTGTTTATCAGATCAATTTAAGATTGGAGCACTATATTGCAGTTTTTTGTTATGAATTTTGTGTATAGGAACTTATATTTGGATTGCACCATGCTGCACATTAGCAGCACCATTAGCGTGCAAGATCTTCATTATATAATTACCATTTGTTTATATATTTGCAGTCACATGTATGATATTTATTGTACTTTAGCACAGGTATTGTAGGTTTGTGCTTGGATCTAACGTTTTAAGACAGTGACAACCCTGATCACTGAACATCACCTTCAAGCAGGGAATGGTCAGGGCCGTCTTTACCATGGGGCAAAAGGGGCAGCTGCCCAGGGCCCAGTCATTGCTGTGGGGCCCTAAGCAGCTGCCATCAGCTTGCGTGGAGGGAGACTGTCATGACATTGGGAAGCTCAGCAGCACATATCTAGCGCTGCACACAGTGCCCAGCTGAGTAGGAGGTGCCTGAAAAGTTTTGACAGGCGGAAAGCAAAACGGCAGTGTATGCGGGGAGGAGAGCTGTCAGCACCAAGTTAAGCAGCAGCTTGCCGACATGTGTAGCTCTGTATTAGTGGAGGAATGGATGGCTGTCAGAAACCCTGATGTTGAGTTGGAGCAGGAATGGCTTGCCAGGAAGATCGGGTAAGGCTCTCACACTCAATGGCCAGATGGGGAGGGATCGAGGGGAGTCACAATGCTCCAAAGTGTGGAATCCAAGCCCAAAGAGAGCGCTCTCCGGTCCCAATGGTCAGGGGAGGAAGACAGAACGAATCAGTCTGGAATGGAGTGACAGGAACAAGCGGGAAGCTTACTTCCGGGGTCAGTGCGGACTGAAAAGCAGTGATGATCACAGACAAAGGGCAGTCAGAGGACCGCAAAACAACAGGAGACAAATATAGGACTACATGTTTCGGGCAATCTCCCCTTCGTCAGGTCCCATGACCATCAGGACCGGAGAGCGATCTCTTTGGGCTTGGATTCCACACTTTGGAGAATTGGGACTCCCCTCGATCCCTCCCCATCTGGCCACTGAGTGTATTGAGGGTGAGAGCCTTACCCGATCTTCCTGCAAGCCATCCCTGCTCCAACTCAACATCAGTGTTCCTGACAGCCATGCATTCCACCGCTAATTCAGAGCTACACATGTCAGCCGTGAGTTTTTGTTTTATCCAGGCATCTTTCATTTGACTAATTGTTTGTGACTATCAATGGATACAAGTGTTATTAAAGTTTTATACTTTTTTATTTTATTACAATGTTGGATTATTAAAGTGGATGTAAACCCAATGTCATCCTTTCTAAACTACTGCCATAGGGGTTATCTATAAGGATATACATGCCTCCTGCATATATCTTTACCTGTCAAATGTCTCCCCTCTGTCTGTTACGAGAGCCAAAAAACTGCATATTCTGTGGGTGTGTCTGTTGTCTGGAGCTCAGAGGGTGGAGTGGTGATGTCAGTAGACCCCCCCCACCTCTACACTCCCCTTGTCAATATGCATTTTCTCCTGTGTATTTCTTACACTGAACTTCTGCTATGATCTCTAACATCCAGTGAAAAGACAGGAAAGTAACCACATGACTTCAGCATGCCAAATCATGCTGAGGTGTGGAACAGCCAATCCTTGCAGAGCTGCTGAAGAAAGGAGTGGAGGTGGGAATTAAAAAATAATGCATGTCTTAGGCTAGTGCACAAGATATGTAAATCACCTGTCACTCACAGCAAGGGGGAGGATTTGACAAAGTTTTTCTCTGTTTGTCAAGATTTATCTCACTGAACAATAAAAGAGGATTGCTCAGAGCTGGATTAACTCTGTGTGGCAAGACTGGGCTCAAATGATAGGAAATCTCATACTCTACATTATGACATAAAAAAAAAAAAATTTTGGGTTTACATCCACTTTAATTTACTGGATCAGCGCTCCTTGTTTTGAATTTAATTTTTGTTGTAAGAGTGAGCCCGTTTGGTGAAGCTTGCTGTAGCTTGGCTTTGCTTTGTTATCACTGCTCAGAAAGGTAGTTTGTACCCCCCCCCAAAAAAATTGGGACTTTAAATTGGCAAAGACACTGAAAATTGATTAAAAGATCTGAATTTATTTACAAATAACATGTAGATTGTATAAAAAATCATCTAAACATGATGATTGTGAAAACAGACATTGACAAAGACATGATTACCATAAAAATAAAAAACACAAAGATATATTATCTTGCAATAAATTGTAAGATACATATATAAAGTAAATATCACTCCATTGTCTGGTAGTACTTTCCGGTGTCTGACATCTGGAATAAGTTCTAGCGGTATCCAACGCGTTTCAGGTTTTAGATTCCCTTCATCAGGGGTAATTATATAGGAGGATTTATATTCAAAAATGGGGTGAGTGGCATCATATTCAAGCAAGGGTGGTAATATTGCAGCAAGAATAACTTATGAAGCTGTCAGAGGATGGCCCCTGAAAAGGTTTAGATTAAACCTGGACGGTTCAAGTATTGGTCCACCCCGCGGGGAGGATATTTAGTCCTCTAAGTCCTTTAGTCACTTAGATTGCACACAGGTGGACATCAATGGGCAGGAGTCAGGACTGTGAATTGCTGAAAGGTAGAGTTTAAACATTTTTTATTGCTCCTGGGAGTTGTTGCATACAGTGGGTGCCGCCGATATTGTGTCAATCTCGCCTCTGTTAGCGGCGAGATTGACACCTGCGAGCCCCGTCGCGGGAGCCAGCGCTGAGCTCTGTCGCTCATTCATTGTTTTATTTCCTCTGGATTCCTGCCTAAATCACTTTCACCGCTAGGTGTCGTACGTGCCTTGTTTTCTGTTTGGCTTTTATGCCCCCTTTGTCTCATGACGATGCATCTCGTGGGTCATCACACTACTACTGTGTCAAACAAAGGACGTGTGAAGGTGGACCAGCGGCTGCGTGCCAGCCTTTAATGCCCAGTGTCCAGAGTTCGATTCCCCAGTTAATTTTTTTTTATTGTCTTTTTTTTAATAGAGTATATTCGAGTACAGTACTGTATGTATAGTATTGGATACGTGTTACTGTATGTTTTAAATGTCTAATAATATATGCTTATTAAATAGAGTATTGTAAATGCAACTGTATGCAAATCATGTCTGCACAGATGTTTTTACTGTACAGTATCTTATCAAATATCTCAATGCTGTTTCAGGGTCCTTTCATACAGTACATGCACCAAGCATTTCAGTATGGGCTGTATTACAGCACAGAACCCCCATGATCCCGGCCTGCAGACGGTGGGGAAATGACGTGCAGGATTGTTTCCCTACTGTACAGTACAGTATAATACAGTACCTGTACTCCTGCAGCCCTCCTTCGCCAGCTGAAGTCAGCATTGCACCCTGGCCGGGGGGGGACTCTGCACGGACCAATTAAAGTGTGTCTGCTCCATGCTCTTACACAACTGCTGCCCAGCCCGTTCACTGTACAGTACTGTACAGTACATGTGTGTCGCTCCGCGCTCATGCACCCTTCAGCCGGCGTGGGACGCCATTCGGCAACACTACAGTATGAATTATGGTCTTTGTAGTTCTGCCATGCAGTGATGTGTTCATGGTCTTTGTGGTGGAAGGGGCAGTTACCCTGTACAGTACTGTATTTGCTACAGGAAGTTATCACTGTCTTGTAAAAGCAGCCTAACCTACTGTAAGCCAGCGAGAAAACTGAATGTTTTTTTATTTTTATTTTTGTCTTCTCAAAACCTAATACTGTATAAACTAAGAGTACAGTACTGTACAGTACGTCCCAGTGCCTCTTGGATGCTTTTTTTTCCTTCGTCACAGGCATAGAACAAATCAAGACAGGCCGATCAACAGCTGAAGGCACGATACATCTCCGCCCCATAACTGTATCTATTTTCCCGTAGAAATTTGCAACTTGCATTCCAATACACTGTACAGTACACGTGATGTACAGTACAGTACAACTGGCAGATACAGTACAGTAAGCAAGAGTTTGAATCTACTGTCAATCGGAAACCTTCTGGCTTTTAAAAGAATCATGGCGTGTTGGGAGACCGATGTCTGGGAGGTGCACATACTGTACAGTACTGTACAGTACACTACAGTACAGTTGCAATCATCAATTCAGAAAAGGTATGAACCTTTTTCTCTAGCAGAGTCCCAACAGCCATTGTTCATCAATCTTCAAAACCAAGTCCTGGCGACATCATGTCTGGCACCATGACAACGTTTTCATTTAAATACAGTACCTGTACTGTCCTGGCTCAGCATTCTACTGTAATGGTTCACATTGCTGTACAGTAAAGTACAGTACTGTATCTTGTCTTTCTGCCCAGATTTGTAGGTACTGTACTGCTTTTAGTAGTGAACCCGAAATGATTTCCCAGGACATACTGTACTGTAAGTAGACGAAGGCGGGAAAGGCATCTTGCCGGACATACAGTAGCATGAAACAGATCCAGTCATGGCTGCTGACGTGGGATATACAGTACAGTGCAAGCATCTCTAAGAGGTTGCAATGTGAACAGAGCGGGGGGAGGGGAGGGGTAATTTAAGCTTGCTGAGCCAGAGCTGTGAGCCACACAAATCAACAGCACATCCATGTCCTCCGCTGCCTATACTGTAGTGTTGCCAAACAGCCCTTTCCATGCTGTTTGCATTAAGGGTAAAAAGGTTTTAGATTATTATTATTATTATTACATTTTAAAGATACTGTACCTGTACTTTAGAGTATTTGTGTTTTTTTTATTTACTGTATGTTTAATGTGTACGGTAATTTGGTGTAAGGTTTTCCACCTGACAACGTGTTCAGTACAGTACTCTGCCACTCGAAAGGTTTGCTTGTGCCCCAAGGTCTGGCTCATGACATACAGTACTGTACTGTACAGTGTACAGTACTGTAAGCTGAAGGTTAGCCCATTTCGACTACAGTAGTAAGGTTGGCAAAGTGAATAAATATTACATTTTATATACTGTATAAATAAACATGGTCTCTCATACTGTTCATAAACTATTTTTATTTAACGGAGTCCAGCAAAAATAAACAGTACAGTACAGTAATCACATATTGGTTGCTGCACCATTCCTCTCAATCACCACCGGCAAGACCTTCTTTATGTGGTCAATTGTGTCACAGCAGATTTTAATGGTCAGAATGTCTCTCCAAAACTTAAGAATCCCATCAATTAGCTCCACCTTGTTTGTCGGTTTGTGTACCCTTTTGAGGTACCCCTTCAGATGTGCCCACACCATCTCAATGGGGTTCATATCCGGTGATCTGTAAACACAGTGAGCATACAGTAAGTACACAAGCAAAAAGGTTCAAATTGCAATCTTTGTACAGTGTCAAAAGTGGAAAATGACTGGCATGGTTGTTGTTAATAATTACTGTAAGTGTTAAACGTGTCTTTGGACTCTTACAGTACAGTACTGTGTTTTGGGGATTGTTTACTACTGTATATACTGTACAGTAAGCACATAACATGTACAGTACAGGTACTGTACTGTACAGTACTGTACAGTATGTTTAGCACTGTTAATGCACTTTGCAACCTACTGTACTGTAACCGTTGGATGTCTATCCCTTGCTACACAGTACTGTACTGTACAGTATGTTTTGTATGTAATTCTCATCTAAAAATATTTGTACAGTAATAAATATTGGTTAAAAAACAAAAGTGGCAAATGAAACACAGAGACCAAATGTTCAAAATATCAAAACAAATGGACAAAAATTAATTAGAAATCATTGTAAAAAAAATGACAACAGTAAAGAATAAAAAATAAATAAAAATTATTACTCTGGGGGTGTCCGCAACCAGTTTACCCCATTACTGGCCTTAAATGGTGCAGCACAGGAATGTTTCGGATCATTGTCCATTATCACACGGCATCCATCTGGGTATACTTGCTTTAGGTATGGAACCAGCGCATTGGTGACTATATGCTCTTTGAAAAATGCGGTGTCCATAATACCTGTGATGACAGAAGACGCACGACATTAAAGCAATTGAATAAAAAGATTGAGGGAGTTGTAATCAGGTTGTGGCAGCTGTACAGTACTGTACCTTCAAATAGCACCAATGGTCCAGGTCCAAACTTTGAGATGCCACCCCACACATGGATTTTAACGGGATGTTTTGGCTGTGGCTTAGTAGACAGGTGTCCTTTTTTGCAGAATGCCATTGTATTGAATCTCACAAGCGAAATTGTGGATTCATCAGTGAAAAGCATATGATGGAAATTTTCGCCTGTTTCCAACCAGAGCTTGGCGTGAGCCACCCGTTTCTGCTTGTTGATTTCTCTCGTCATTGGTGAAAACCTACGGTAACAATGTACAGTACAGTAAACACAGAGGATTGTCATACTGTACAGTATTATTTAAAAGCGCATTTAAAAATCACACATCATACAGTAAGTGGGGTAAATGGGGTAACGGATTATACATTAGTTATAATAAATTTTAAAATATTCATACTTAGCTCGTTGCCACTGCCAACCTAAAGCCCGACGGACTTTGAGAACAAGTCCTTTACACACGCTAATCCCATGCTCAGACAGCAGCAACCTCTGTACTTGTGCAGCAGTCCGTTCATCATCCTCACGCATTAATGCGTCAATATGCACAGACAGAACTCTGCAGAAAAAAGAGGGATGGTCAGTCTGGTTTTCTTGAATTCATGTTTTTGTTAAAAAAGAAAAAAGGAAAGCTCAGCCACAGTGCCCCCATTCAGTACAGTAACGTCCTGTGAGCCACCCCTACAGTAACTACAGTACAGTACTGTACAGTATGAGACCAATGAAGTCTCTAAAACCAGTGCTTCTACAGTGTTTTGAATCAGCTGCTACAGTAGCGTTGCACATGTCTCATAAATCATGCATTTATTTTTTTGAAGGGCTTTGATTGCTTTAACATTTAATAATTTTTCTGGAGGTTATACAGTACTTACAGAATTTTTCACGTGAATGCACATTGTCCCTTTTTTTGCAATATTGGATTGCACGAATATCACTTTGTTGTTGTTGATTTATAGCACAATAATATTTTTTATTATTTAGATTTATATTTTCATAGTGCAGCGTATTATACTGTGTATTTTAAAAACATTCAGCTGTGCCTGTCAGTGCGCTATGAATTCTGGTACTTGTGGTTCTAAATAAATTATCGTACAGATTGGTACAGTACTTACTTATCCAGATGTTTGATGGCACGTTTTCTTGGATGTGCATTGCCACTGGCGTGATATTGCACGACTCTTAGAGATGCTTGTATATCCCATGTCAGCAGCCATGACTGGATCTGTTTCATGCTATGCCCAGCAAGACGCCTCTCCCGCATTCGTCTACTTATGTCCTGGGAAATCATTTTGGATTCACTACTAAAAGCAGTACAGTACCTACAAATCTGGGCAGATAGACAAGATACAGTACTGTACTGTACTTTACTGTACAGCAATGTGAACCATTACAGTAGAATGCTGAGCCAGGACAGTACAGGTACTGTATTTGAATGAAAACGTTGTCATGGTGCCAGACATGATGTCGCCAGGACTTGGTTTTGAAGATTGATGAACAATGGCTGTTGGGACTCTGCTAGAGAAAAAGGTTCACACCTTTTCTGAATTGATGATTGCACCTCCCAGACACCGGTCTCCCAACACGCCATTATTCATTTAAAAGTCAGAAGTGTACTGTACAGTGTATTGGGATGCAAGTTGCGAATTTCTACGGGAAAATAGATACAGTTATGGGGCGGAGATGTATCGTGCCTTCAGCTGTTGATCGGCCTGTCTTGGGTAGACAATTTCCAGTCAAACGCAACAGGAAGGTGGCAGAGAAAAACAAGGAAAATGTAAATCCGGTTCCTCAGCCCAAGAAACCGAGACGAGAGAAAAAGAAGAATTCTGTTATTGCTACAGTTGTGGGTGAGTTACTGAACAGTTCATATAGTAATACTGTTGCTGAGTGAAAATGCATGTACAGTACTGTACAGGTACTGTACTGCAATCTACAGTACCTGTAATTGGACTTACTATAGAGATACAGTACTGTACATTAGTATTCTGCTACTGTATATTTTGTAGTCTGATACAGTATAACCTGTACTTTGTTTCTCCCTTCATACAGTAATTGGTGTGGTTTTTTGTATGTAGATCTGAGGGGGACATGCAAGGAAAATAAAAAAACAGCACTTTAGCTTGCACATGATTGGATGATAAAAGACTGCAGAGCTTCCCCTCATTTCAGATCTACTGTACCCCTCAGATCCACAGCGACTGCACTTCCAAGTGCACTTTCTGTGGAATTTTAAGTGCACTTTGCACTTGTAGTGCAAAGTGGATTTGCCTTTTGTACATAACGTGTCCTCTAAAATCTAATGTTTTTAGAATGTTGTACAGTAATTGTGGTTTGTGAGAAATAGAAACATACAGTTTTAGAAATGAAGAAAGCATTATTACTACTGTACTAAAGACATTATTACAACTAAAGAACTGACCGCAATACTGTATTTATAATCAACAGTTTCAGAAGAGGGACTGGCTCTCACAGAACGGCTGAGGAAGGGAGAGGAGCTAACATTTTGCCCAACACCTAAATTCCATGGACTCCATGCTGCACCTGAAATCTATGCACTGTTGGCTCCATCAGAAGCGCTTGCACGTAATGTAACCCCTGCACAGCCAGCAACACTTGAAGTGGATGACCTGCCTGGGCTTTCTGCAGCATCTGCATCCATAGTGCCTGTGCACACTGTAACCCCAGCACAGCCAGCAACACCTGAAGTTGACAAACTCCCTGCATCTGAAGTAAAAAGGGTTCACGGACTTCAAAAGAGAAAGCATTTTTTGAAGCAGGCAGTTGACAGACAGCATAATAGTGAACCCCTTATGCATCTCAAGCGGCTGGAACGCCAGGTGCGCTTACTGCGTAAAACACTAGTGGGAGCAGTGGAGTACATACTGCAGATTCACACTGGACATGAAGAACTTAAGTCTGGACAGGAAGAACTCAAGGCTGGGCAAGAGAGGCTGGAGCAGGAGTTTGCGAACACTTGGTTGCACAGAATTAGCCAGATGAATTTGCAAGGGGATTACATGGCACCACAAGAGATGGGTGGCGATTCACAGATTCCTCTTTCTCCTATTTTGCAAATACCTCTGACACCACCAATGTATGACAAAGTTACTGCTGTGGCACCCTTGGATTCTATGACGACCCCAGTCAGAAGCAATCCAAATCCAGTGTCCTTCACATCTGTCACACCCATGGATTCTATGACCACCCCAGTCAGAAGCAATCCAAGCCCAGTGTCCTTCACTTCTGCCACACCCTTGGATTCTATGACCACCCCAGTCAGAAGCAATCCAAGCCCAGTCTCCTTCACATCTGTCACACCCATGGATTCTATGACCACCCCAGTCAGAAGCAATCCAAGCCCAGTGTCCTTCACATCTGTCACACCCATGGATTCTATGACCACCCCAGTCAGAAGCAATCCAAGCCCAGTGTCCTTCACTTCTGCCACACCCTTGGATTCTATGACCACCCCAGTCAGAAGCAATCCAAGCCCAGTGTCCTTCACTTCTGCCACACCCTTGAATTCTATGACCACCCCAGTCAGAAGCAATCCAAGCCTAGTGTCCTTGACATACCCAACGACAAGCGCTACAGGCAGCAGGGTATCGTCCGTGTCAAGGATGAAAAAGACCATGTCTCCATTACCAGACTGTGCCCTCCCAGTCATAACTGAAGAGGATACAGCCCTTATAGTCCTGCATTCGGTCAACAAACCAGGCAATATGGCCCGGCTTGTTTTTAAACATTTAATATCATGGGAGCAATACCAGCAGTGGACCAAGAGGGTTCATTTTGATGGTGATAATCGCAAACCAGGAATCCCCGCAAATCTGAAAGCAACCATTCTTGACTTTGTCCACAAAAGATTCCATGGGGACAATGTGCAAGCTTGTAGGGACAAAGTTAACGAATTCCTCAGGATGTCACGAGAATGCCCTTGGTCAAAGTTGTAATAAAGACACTAAAGTTACAGTGTTAAATTATATCATGTACAGTAGTTACAGTAATGTGCTTTAGACACTGCAGAAACTGTACTGTACCATTTTGCTGTGCTGTTGATTGGTTTTGTGGGTGGGAGGAGGGACACCTTTCAGTGCTAGACAACTTTGTGTCCTACAAACAGTAACAGACTGCCTAAGGCTGAAACTTTTTATCTTTTTTCTCACAGCTCTGGCTTAGCAAGCTTAAATTACCGCTCCCCTCCCCCCCCGCTTTGTTCACATTGCAACCTTGAGAGCCGAGGAAGAGAATGAGTGCCATGGGCGGTGCCTACTGTACTGTACTGTATGTCTATGGTACTTTTAATTTAGTCTTTCTACCATACAGTACAGTACATTATGTACAGTATCTATTCCTGGCACTGCTTAGATGGCAGAACCTCCTGGCAGGAGCAAAAAATAACTACTGTTATTAAACAATTTGTACAGTTTATTTTTGCTGGACTCCATTAAATAAAAATAGTTTATGAACAGTATGAGAGACCATGTTTATTTATACAGTATATAAAATGTAATATTTATTCACTTTGCCAACCTTACTACTGTAGTTGAAATTGGCTAACCTTCAGCTTATAGTACTGTACACTGTACAGTACAGTACTGTACAGTATGTCATGAGCCAGACCTTGGGGCACAAGCAAACCTTTTGAGTGGCAGAGTACTGTAGAGAGTAGAGATGCTTGTACAGTATATCCCACGTCAGCAGCCATGACTGGATCTGTTTCATGCTATGCCCGGCAAGACGCCTCTCCCGCCTTCGTCTGCTTACAGTATGTCCTGGGAAATCATTTTGGATTCACTACTAAAAGCAGTACAGCACCTACAAATCTGGGCAGATAGACAAGATACAGTACTGTACTGTACTTTACTGTACAGCAATGTGAACCATTACAGTAGAATGCTGAGCCAGGGCAGTACAGGTACTGTATTTGAATGGAAACGTTGTCATGGTGCCAGACATGATGTCGCCAGGACTTGGTTTTGAAGATTGATGAACAATGGCTGTTGGGACTCTGCTAGAGAAAAAGGTTTACACTTTTTCTGAATTGATGATTGCAACTGTACTGTAGTGTACTGTACAGTACTGTACAGTATGTGCACCTCCCAGACATCGGTCTCCCAACACGCCATGATTCTTTTAAAAGCCAGAAGGTTTCCGATTGACAGTAGATTCAAACTCTTGCTTACTGTACTGTATCTGCCAGTTGTACTGTACTGTACATCACGTGTACTGTACAGTGTATTGGAATGCAAGTTGCAAATTTCTACGGGAAAATAGATACAGTTATGGGGCGGAGATGTATCGTGCCTTCAGCTGTTGATCGGCCTGTCTTGGGCAACTTCCAGTTAAACGCAACAGGAAGGTGTCACAGAAAAACAAAGGAAAATGTAGTTAAAATTGGCTAACCTTCTGCTACTGTAGTACTGTACTGTACAAGGTCTGTGCCCTCAGACCTTGGGGCACAAGCAAACCTTTCGAGTGGCAGAGTACTGTACTGAACCCATTGTCAGGTGGAAAACCTTACACCAAATTACCGTACACATTAAACATACAGTAAATAAAAAAAACACAAATACTCTAAAGTACAGGTACAGGTACAGTATCTTTAAAATGTAATAATAATAATAATCTAAAACCTTTTTACCCTTAATGCAAACAACATGAACTGTTACAGATAAAGCTTTCCACAAGCTGTAAATTTTTATACTGTACAGTAATTGGTGAATGGAAACATCTCCACTGCTCCCTGTGGAGAGCATGCGGGGGATCTGAGAAACGCATTACGAGTCTGGAGTGAAGCAGTGTACTGTATACTGTACAGTACTATACTGTACTGTCCAGTACTGCAGATTAAGGTGGATTTGTATAACAAAACGGAGTACGGAGGTCCAGTAAAAGCCCTGTCAGATTTGTTCTATGCCTGTGACGAAGAAAAAAAAAGCATCCAAGAGGCACTGGGACGTACAGTACTGTACTCTTAGTTTATACAGTATAAGGTTTTGAGAAGAAAAAAAAAAACATTCAGTTTTCTCGCTGGCTTAGGCTGCTTTTACAAGACAGTGATAACTTCCAGTGGGTGCCCATAAGGTTACCAGAAAAACAATATGTACAGTACCAATAGGAGTGCCAGACCAATGATAAGAGTCCGAATTGATTTATTGGCTTGCATTAAAGACATTCAACACGTTTGAGAGACCTGAAGACCCCCCCAACTTCATCAGGGCATAAGGAAGTTACAGTACTTGCTGGACCAAGAGAGTTACTGTACAGTACTAGCCACCAACTTGGTGAACAGCGGTAAAGATCTTTTTGGGATGTTTTTTTTTTTTTTGCATACAGTACAGTATATATACAGTATATTTATTTCATTTTCATTTCATTTTCAAACAATGGAAAATCACTCCCGATTCTGCTACAGGTGAGCACAGAAACAGTGTTTAGTACTGAATA
This sequence comes from Aquarana catesbeiana, assembly GCF_042186555.1. Classification (NCBI taxonomy): domain Eukaryota; kingdom Metazoa; phylum Chordata; class Amphibia; order Anura; family Ranidae; genus Aquarana; species Aquarana catesbeiana. The sequence goes on from NC_133324.1 coordinate 811,857,037, forward strand.
CTGTAGCAAATACAGTATTGTACAGGGTAACTGCCCCTTCCACCACAAAGACCATGAACACGTCACTGCATGGCAGAACTACAAAGACCATACGGTAATTTATAGTGTTGCCGAATGGCGTCCCACGCCGGCTGAAGGGTGCATGAGCGCGGAGCGGCACACATGTACTGTACAGTACTGTACAGTGAACGGGCTGGGCAGCAGTTTTGTAAGAGCACGGAGCAGACACACTTTAATTGGTCCGTGCAGAGTCCCCCCCCCCGGCCAGGGTGCAATGTGTGCTGTACCGTGGCCCACTGACTTTTTACCCTTAATGCAAACAGCATGGCAACACTACAGGCAGCGGTGGACAAAAAAAAAAGTACATACAGTACAGTACAGTAGGAGTACAGGTACTCTACTATACAGTACAGTAGGGGAACAATCCTGTACTGTACAGTACGTCATTTCCCCACCATCTGCAGGCCGGGATCATGGGGGTTCTGTGCTGTAATACAGCCCATGCTGAAATGCTTGGTGCATGTACAGTACTGTATGAAAGGACCCTGAAACTGCATTGAGATATTTGATAAGATACTGTACAGTAAAAACATCTGTGCAGACATGATTTGCATACAATTGCATTTACAATACTCTATTTAATAAGCATATATTATTAGACATTTAAAACATACAGTAACACATATCAAATACTGTACATACAGTACTGTACTCGAATATACTCTATTAAAAAAAGACAATTAAAAAAAAAATTAACTGGGGAATCGAACTCTGGACACTGGGCATTAAAGGCTGACATGCAGCCGCTGGTCCACCTTCACATGACCTTCTTTTGCCACAGTAGTAGTGTGATGACCCATGAGATGCATCATCATGAGACAAAAAAGATTGGCCATGGCTGGGATCGAACCGGGGTCTCAGAGAAAGACTGAACAAAAGCTGACATGCGCACAAAGGTTTTTGTCCAGCGCCACCCCGCGGTTACGTGTAGCAACAACAGTTTGAGAATGTATTAATTAACAGCGCGAGACCCATCGCGGATGGTCTCGGGGCAGCGAGCGCGAGAAGCACAGCCTCGCAGCGGTGATTTCCAGCGCAATCCCATCGCGCTGGAAACACAATGTCGGCGGCACCTACTGTATGTCAAAAGGTTTTACATACAAGGGACAGTTTCAATATATAGGGATGACGGTGCCTTCAGATTGATGACATATATAGTATATGTTTGATTATCTCCTGTAGTACATCTGCAGTCTCTGATTGTCTCCTGTAGTACATCCACAGTCTCTGATTGTCTCCTGTAGTACATCCACAGTCTCTGATTGTCTCCTGTAGTACATCTGCAGTCTCTGATTGTGTCCTGTAGTACATCCGCAGTCTCTGATTGTCTCCTGTAGTACATCCGCAGTCTCTGATTATCTCCTTTCGTACATTTGCAGTCTCTGATTGTCTCCAGTAGTACATTAGCAGTTTCTGACTATCTCCTGTAGTACATTCTCAGTCTCTGAAGTCTCTTGTAGTACATTTGCATGCTCTGATTATCTCCTGTAGTACATTCCCAGTCTCTAACCATCTCTTGTAGAGATGTCTGCCACTAAATAATATGCACAACCCTTTGGTGTGTCAGGGGCTGCAGTTGAGGCCCCCAGAATCTCATCAGTTGACCATACTGTAGTAGAAAAGCTATACTGTATGTCCAAAAAAATAAATGGAGTATATGAGTGTCAGATTAAGACCTTTGTGGCTTAAAATGGCCATTTCACATGTACTGCAGTCCCTTCTGCCCCTCTATAAGGTGATCCACGGTGGATCGCTTTGCAGAGGCAGTTTGCAGGCATTCAGGAGGAGATACTGTGTTTGGCTTGTGGTTGGGGCGATTGTGACTTCAATGGGCAAGTTTGATAGGTGACACCGCCTGTGAAACTTGACATGTCTTGGGGGGCCCAAAAAAATGTTTGCCCAGGGTCCAATCAATATTAAAGATGGGCCTGGGAATGGTGGATGCATGAGCACTCATTTATACTGTATATGTTCTGTGTGGACACTTGTTTATGTATTGGGATGTTACATATCACTTGTTATATATATTTATATTGTTATTTTTGTTCAAGAAGACAAATTTTGGAGTTTAGTACATGCAGCAGCGCACCACACAGCCTATTGTGAAAACAGAAAAAGGAACAGCAAAAACTCCATGTGAGCTATGAAATGGAAGGAAGCCTGACCTCAAACACATCAACATATTTGGAAGCAAAATTTTCTACATGTTTCTAAAGAAAAGCAAACAAAATGAAAACATTTTGCTAAGGAAAGTATATTTGCCGGTTGCAGTGAGTGTCAAAAGGGTTACAGAATTCTGCATACAGACACCAAAAATATAACAATCAGCAGACGTGTTTTTATTAATGAAAAACCTGTGTGTCAATAGCCTCATGAATTTACACAATCAGCACCGTCTGAACAACATTCTCAGTAGGAAGCTTCACCAGTACTGCAGGAATGGGAACAGAACACCACTAAATCTGAAATTAGCACCAGCAATTTATCTGAAAAGGAAGAAGCTGAACCACCTGAAAAGGTGTAAGCACACCAATGAAAACAGTTTACCTTGGAAGGAGAAAAGATCTTTCACCTAACAAAGAAAAGTACAGACAAGCATTGCAACCATTGCCATTTTTCTGCAGATGTATAAGTAAATCCCAACTAAAGCCAAAATGTGAAGAACTCTAAAAGACAATAGGACTTGCATGAGAATAAGTTGTTGAGTGGAGTGTTAGCATGCTGTTCACACAGACATACAGTAGGTGCAACAACAATTATATACAAATATATAAATATTATATTGTGATTATTGGTTCTGCCACTAGGTGGTGGTGTTGTGTTTAAAGCTTTTACAAGGATTTTTTTTCTTTCTTGTGGAATTACAAGGTCATGATGTAATTATCTGTCTCTCTGTTCCTGCTGTTTCCAGTAAAACAATAAAAGTAGAGGTTTAAAGGTGAGCCAAACTTCTCTGAGTTCAGTTTGAGTAGAAGTCAAAAATTCAAAGAAGCTCCAATGCCACACCAAATTTAAACCAATGGGAGCCAAATCTGTCAAATCAAAAATTCCCATTTTCTGGGCTAATAGGCAAAGGGTTGTCAAAACCAGGAGCGGACTGACCATTCGGGCACTCGGGCGCTGCCCGAGGTCAGGGGGGCCCCATAAGTGGCTCAGTCCGCCCCTGGATGTGCCCAAAGCTTATCATTCAGGATAGAGGAAGTTTATGCACCACGGAGGCAGTGAGCGATGGTATCCCTGCCTGTAGTTGATGCGGCTATATGAGAGGACTCGGGTGCTGGCCGGGATTAGCAATCATGGAGCCATGAGAATGATAGCATTGACAGGCGCTCTGGCCACCTCTCCTCCTGGGGAATTCAGCAGAGGGGTGGGGTGCCATTCAGTGTACAGATATCAGTGTTGTATATAAGGAATAACACTCAGTATACAGATATCAGTGTTAGGGAAAAGCACTCAGTGTATAGTCTAGATGTCAGTTATATATAGGAACTAGCACTTAGTGATATTCCCTATGTGTTACACTGACATCTATACACCGAGTGCTTTTCCCTAACACCGATATCTGTATACTGAGTGCTATTCCTTATATACAACACTGATATATGTACACATTGGTGGTCAGTGAGAATAATGTCCCTTGCACTGGTGATCAGCAGAAAGAATGTTCCTTACATTGGTGGTCAGCAGAAAGAATGTTCCTTACATTGGTGGTCAGCTGAAATAATGTTCCTTACATTGGTGATCAGTGGGAAGAATGCTCCTTACATTGGTGGACAGTGGGAACAATGTTCCTTACATTGGTGGTCAGCAGAAAGAATGTTCCTTACATTGGTGGTCAGCAGAAAGAATGTTCCTTACATTGGTGGTCAGCGGAAAGAATGTTCCTTACAATGGTGGTCAGTGCAAAGAATGTTCCTTATGCCGCGTATACATGAGCGCAACGTCCGACAGAAAAAGTCAGACGGAAGCTTTTGATCGTCTATTCCGATCGAGTGTGGGCTTCATCTGACTTTTTTTTTTCGAAAATTCTGACGGACCTAGAAATAGAACATGCTCTAAATATTTTCGACGGAACCAATTCCTATCGGGAAAACCGCTCATCTGTATGCTGTTCCGACGGACCAAAAACAACGCTTGCTCTGAAGCAAGTACGAGATGGAAGCTATTGGCTACTGGCTATTGAACTTCCTTTTTCTAGTCCCGTCGTACGTGCTGTACGTCACCGCATTCTGGACGGTCGGACTTTGGTCGGACTTTGGATTGACCGTGTGTATGCAAGACCGCTTGAATGGAATTCCGTCGGAGTTCCGACAGAGAAACCCTCGGAGTTTATTCCGGCTAAACCGGTCGTGTGTACGCGGCATAACATTGGTGGTCAGCAGAAAGAATGTTCCTTACATTAGTGATCAGTGAGAATAATGATCCTTACATTGGTGATCAGTGAGAATAATGTTTCTTACATTGGTGGTCAGCGGAAAGAATGTCCCTTACATTGGCGGTCAGTGGGAAGAATGCTCCTTGCATTGGTGATCAGTGGGAAGAATGCTCCTCACATTGGTGGACAGTGAGAAGAATGTCCCTTACATTGGTGATCAGTGGGAAGAATGCTCCTCACATTGGTGGACAGTGAGAAGAATGTCCCTTACATTGGTGATCAGTGGGAAGAATGCTCCTCACATTGGTGGACAGTGAGAAGAATGTCCCTTACATTGGTGATCAGTGGGAAGAATGCTCCTTACATTGGTGATCAGTGGGAAGAATGCTCCTTACATTGGTGATCAGTGGGAAGAATGCTCCTTACATTGGTGATCAGTGGGAAGAATGCTCCTTACATTGGTGGTCAGTGAGAAGAATGTCCCTTACATTGGTGGTCAGTGGGAAGAATGCTTCTTACATTGGTGGCCTGTAAAAAGAATGCCCCTTACATTGGTTATCAGTGGGAAGAATGGTCCTTACATTGGTGGTCAGTGAGGAGAATGTCCCTTACATTGGTGGTCAGTAGGAAGAATGCTTCTTACATTGGTGGCCTGTAGAAAGAATGCCCCTTACATTGGTGATCAGTGTGAAAAATGCCCCTTACATACGTGATCAGTGGGAAGAATTTTCCTTACATTGGTGATCAGTGGGAAGAATTTTCCTTACATTGGTGATCAGTGGGAAGAATGTCCCTTACATTGGTGATCAGTGGGAAGAAGGTCCCTTACATTGGTGATCAGTGGGAAGAAGGTCCCTTACATTGGTGATCAGTGGGAAGAATGCCCCTTACATTGGTGATCAGTGGGAAGAAGGTCCCTTACATTGGTGGTTAGTGAGAATTATATAAAGTAAATAAAATTATTTTTAAAAAATGTAAAGCACACCCATGACCCCCGCACACGTTCTATATGAAAAGCTTTATGTAGGATGAGCACATGTATGTAAACAATAATGGCGCCAGACATGTATGGTATCGTCGGGAACGTTGCAGTAAGAGCAATTCTAGAGCCATAATTTTGTAACATGCTGGACAGAGCTTTTTATTTTGTATATTTTTTATCAAACTGTTCAGCTAAGAAGACATTTGTTGCCCCTGTTATATTGTGTTAATTTATGAAATCTTTAATTTTGGAAATGTACCATTGTCGCACTTTCTTTAATGTAAGTTTATTTTTCTTTTTATTTTATAATAAACATTTATTTTGAACATAGTGTAGAGAAATTCTGTGACCAATGAATGCATGTAGTGTGGGCAGTGCAATATGTATGTGGGGCTTTGTGTGGGTGTGGCTTGAGTGTGGGCAGGAACACATGGGTGGGGATAGGGGACCCCAGGATCTCCTATTTCTCGGGGGCCCCATGAGTTGTCAGTCCGCCCCTGGTCAAAACATAACATGGGGGCAGGCATTGCCTGGGTAAATAATACAAATTCCATTTGGCCAGAATCAGTGATTCTTTAAAGCACTGACATTTACAAAGGAAAAATTGTTCTAAATTGCTGGCAAATGACATTTTACTTCTAGTTTATATTTAAATAAAAGGCACACAGACTCCTTTGGAGGGGTCTGTGTGCTTTTTTTTTCTTAAAAAAGAACCCCGACAATAAAATGTCATTTGCCAGCAATGTAAACTGTATCTTTTTTTTTTTTTGTAAATGTCAGTTTTGTTGTGGTGCATCCTACAGCAAGAACGAAAAACAAATTTGTGTAGGACCCCTCCCCCCAAAAAATGCATACCAGACCATTTGAGTCTGGTATTGATTTTAGGAGGGATCCTCACACACAAAAAAAATAGACCCTTAATCCAAGAATGCAGTCTGGTTGGGGTGAGCAAGTGTGGGGGGTGCAATGTTGCCATGTTGATAAAAACAAGGACCTCTTCTCCCCAACCCTGGCCAGTGGTTACGGGAGTATGTGGGCTGGGGCTTATCAGAATCTGTAAGCTCCCTTTAAAAATAAAGGTCCCCCCAGATACTGATCTCTCCTGCGTAAATGAGTAAGGGAGACCTAATATCCCTACTTATTCACAAAAAATGTAACCTAGAAATAAAGACACCAAAACATATGACAAGTCCTTTCTTAAAAAAATACAATTCCCAAAAACATGTTCATCATTGTAAATCCATTGTCAAATATTAATGACCACCGACTTGCCAAAAGAAAAAATCTTAAGGACCCAGCACACTTTATCAATTTCAATGTTACTGCTCGCCTAATAACAGCTCACCAAGCTGTCATCAGCTATATAAGGGAAGGAGCAGAGACAGTAGTGACAACAATGGCCAAATATGGCCAAATATTTGGTTAATGTCATTGCCCAAATATGGTAAGTAGTGTGCCAGTGACAATGATGATTGCTAGGGATGGAGCAAGTTCCAGCTTCTTTAGGGACCACTGACAGTGGGTAGCTGTCACATATAGAAACAGTAGAAATACTGATTCTATATATGATGCTTGCTGAACAGGGGGCTAAATGGGCAAAAGTTTGGGGGTTTGTCCAAACCCCTAAACATCCAAATCATCTGCCCATTGTAAAAGAAGGGCTCAGCCATGTGCACAGAAATATCCTGACTGGTAAAAGTCTTATCTACAGCATCTGTACAACAAGTACAGTATACAGCAAAGTTGATTTCTTATTATACATTCTTTCAAACTGTGCTTTTGTAATTGCCTGTGACATTTATTGATATATTCACACCATCAAAGGAAAATGTAAATGATAAGCAGTAGGACCTCTGAGGTTTGACTCATAATCATAACTGTAAGATTTTGTCTGCATCTGACATCTGGGTGAAGGATTTGTCTGCAGGAGATGTGGGTGAAGGAGATGTTCAGGCTATACACTGTAAATCACATTTATATACATAGGTGCTGTGCCTTATAAGCAGGAAATAAAGCCCAACTCCACTTTGGGCAATGATACATTATTTTATAGACAACAAATGTAAAAGATAAACATCAGCTCTGACTGCAAACACCCTGTCCCTGACCAAGCACTGCTCCTCATCTGGGTTGAATGATGTCCAGCTTCATTCAATCAACTTTCAGCGAGCCTAGAGGGTTAAGTCTCTACCCTTTATCCTGAACTCACAGGAAAATGGTGCAGAGAGTGGTGTCACTTTATTACGTGGCACTGCTCAGTGCAGCATTTATGATTCGCCCACTGTATGGAAGGATTTGCAGGTTTCTTACTGGGGGAAGTGGGGAGTGGGCAAATGAGGGGTTACCTTTGAGTTGGACATTAAATATAATCTGCTGGTACTGAGCTATGGAAATTGCCATTTCTCTTTTAGTACATTTTTATTGAAAAGATTTAAGAAATACAGAGTGTAACTGTGATCAGATGTACAGGAACTGGCTTTCTCATTTTTCCTTTACTGCTTGGTAAGTCTGTGATCTGGAAAAGGCATATGGATTCATGATATGAAAATGCTTATCCTTGGTCAGCGGTTTACAAACAAGTAGAAGCATTGTATTCCTTGCAAGGGATCACAAACAATCTTGTTTTGGGAAACAAAGTAGAGACTGTAAAGAAAGTAGCCACGATAAAAGGAGTCAGGAACAGGGGGGAAAGTAGCCACAATAAAAGGAGTCAGGATCACGGGGGGGCATGGTTGACACAAGAGCTCCATGGACACTCAGTGCTAAAGCTCTCCACACTGATCTAGGCTCAGCAACACATTACAGTATATAGATATGTCCACTACACGGAAGGAGGAGAGGCACCCAAAGAAATGAACAGCCTTCCTCTTCCAGCCGAATTCTAGACCCAGACAAGATGGCACCATGGCTGCAGCACAAGCTCCTCTCCCCTCATGGCTCCCAGCTTCACAGAATACGGCTGATTCCAACCATACAGAAAGAGAAATGGAGGTTGCCAAAAACACATCTCACTTGTCCTAATTCCTAACATGCACACCAAGTGCCAGGAGTCCTTCCAAAGCAAGAATGAGATTGGATGTCACATCCACAGATTTACTAGAGGTAAACCAAAACATTATATATTTGGCACCTAATCTAATCAGCCAGTACTGAATTCTACACCCAAAGAAATGCTGAGGTCCTTAAGAAGCTTTCTGCAAAATGACATGTTGTCTATCATGCAGCACTTTCCCTCTGACCTTACATCAGTCATTGATAGAGTCACCCATATTGAACACCAAATGAGAGACTTTGCTATAACTGTAAATTACCTAGTAGATGCTCATGAGGAAAACCTGGAAGATCGAACATGGATCAAACATAATCTGGGGGATCTGGAAGACAGGTCATGCCGCAACACCAACAAAATCAGAGGAATTAGTGAAACAGTACAGGCCCCTAATTTGGCTAGCTACAGTATGCAAAGGGATTGATCAAATCTCTGTTGCTTGACCTTAAAAACATCAAACTGGCGATTGATTGCATTCACCGCCTTCCCAGGCCAGCTTTTCTGTCCAAAACATTCCAAGACATGTGATCCTATGCATATACTTCTATCACATCAAGGAACACATTTTGCAGAAAACCAGGAACATTAAATTTCTTTCAGATCCATATGCGCACCTTCAGATATTTGCTGACCTTTCACAACATACGCTCCAGCTATGTAGGCAACTCAATACAGTGACCAAAGCATTGAGGAACCACAACATACTTTATCAGTGGATCAACCCTGCAAAGTTATTGACTACCCACAATGGCATGAAACACTCCGTAACTACCCTGGCGTATGGCCTGGCGGATGGCCTGCAACACCTTCATTCTTGGGGCATACTATCAGATCCCCCTGACCCACCATTTCAAAACCATGGGCCAGACAAGCCTTCCTCTTACTGGAAACTTCTTCAATGCACCTGCATCCCACACAATCGCTGATTGGGGAACCTGGCTTACACCAGCCTTCACCTTCCAGAACAGTTATAGAAACCTATCAGTTAATTGAACTCCCCCCCCAAGACACAACCAAGAAGGTGCCAAAGCACCCCTGCTTGGAATTTTATATTCCTTGCTACTTGGTTACCTGTTTTGTTTCTTTTTTTTTCTCTGATCATGCAGTTTGTTCTTGGTGACCTTTTCTGATCCTGTTTTCTACTTATTTTTTCTGATCCAATTACATTCAAAGTGCTCGGCATATACCTACACCTCTTTGTGCCTAGCTCCCTCCGGGAATCCTCATCTAATCAGAACTATAATAGCTGCTTTTGTCCCAACTCTTCCGGGAACACCACTTGTGAATTCTACAACTACTGATGCCTCAGTATCCCACCCCTGAAGATGACCTTTAAAATACTTTCTGTTAATACCAACCACCCATTGAACCTATCCCCCCTTTGGAAACTGGCTACTGATACCCACTGTGATATCCTGTGTGTGCAGGAAACACACTTTAAAGCTTCCTCCACGCCTTTGTGCACTAAGAATTTACATTTCCTGCACATTTTATCAGTTAGCACAGATTCCAAAAAATAGGTGTATTGCTGGCGATTAAATCTTCCCTCTTCTTTCAACTGCACAAAAGCATCTATGATTCAGCTGGAAATTTTTTTTACTTGTATGTTCTCTCAACAACTCCCAGTACACACTGGTCAACGTTTATGCACCCAATGTCCACCAAATCAGATTCCTAAGGTAACTTAATTGGAAGATCGATGCTGTTCAGAAGGGTGCCCTTCTATGGTGCAGAGATTTTAATTTAGTACCAGACAGTTATATGGACTCTTCTTATCCATCCAAACACCATAACCTGTCACTGAATCCGCTCCTGAAAGAATTTCTACTACAAGATGTGTGGAGATGTCAACATGTGGGAGAACGTGACTATACTCTTTTCTCTCCTTGTCACAATTCCTATTCCAGTATTGATTTGTTCTTGACTGACCAGTAGACTCTTCAAAAAATATTTTTACTTCCCACATTCATTCGATTACATGGTCAGACCATTCTCCTGTGAGCATGATCATTGCAGACCTCATTCCTTACTTACCTTTCCTTGGCGAATGAATACTCATATTTTGCAATCAAAAGCATCTGGAGAACTTTTTCTGCATTAACAAGGACTCAGTCACCAACCACGTCACTGTATGGGCAGCATATAAAGCCTACGTCTGATATATTTATACGACAAGCGTCTAAAGTAGGGATGAGCCGAACACCCCCCAGTTTGGTTCGCACCAGAACATGCGAACAGGCAAAAAATTTGTACAAACAATCAAACACCGTTAAAGTCTATGGGACAAGAACATGAAAAATCAAAAGTGCTCATTTTAAAGGCTTATATGCAAGTTATTGCCATAAAAAGTGTATGGAGACCCGGGTCCTGCCCTAGGGGACCCTGGGGCAATGCAAAAAAAAAAGGTTTAAGAACGGACGTTTTTTCAGGAGCAGTTTAATAATGCTTAAAGTGAAATAATAAAAATGAAATATTCCTTTAAATATCGTGCCTGGGGGGTGTCCTTAGTATGCCTGTAAAGTAGTGCATATTTCCTGTGTTTAGAACAATACCACAGCAAAATGACATTTCTAAAGGAAAAAATCTCATTTAAAACTGCTTGTGGCTTTTATTAAAAAAAAAGAAAAAAAGTCCCACGATGTAAATCCATCGTCCATCATGCCGCCCGACGAACTGAATATAAAAAAAAAAAAACGCAGCAATTCCGCCTCCATGCGTTTTTATTTTTTTGTGCTATGAAACAGAAAAAGACAGACAAATTAGAAAAAAAAAAAATATTTTTTACTTTCTGCTATCAAAAATATCCAATAAAAAAATGGAAAAAATTGAATTTCTTCATAAATTTAGGCCCATATGTATTCTGCTACATGTTTTTGGTAAAAAGAATCCCAATAACCAAATATTGATTGGTTTTAGGTGAACGTTATAGCGTCTACAAACTATGGTATATATATATATATATATGGAATTAATGTTTTTACTAGTAATGGTGGTCAGCAAGTGGTTAACCACCTCATGGAACCCCTAACTCAAAAGGTTTGCTCCCTCCAGACCATTTTGGGCTTCTTAATTGGCCACAGGGAACACAAAATCCACCTGTTTGCTGATGACGACATATTTATGCTAAACAACCCGGATTCCTCCCTGGCTATGGTATAAACAACACTATTGGAATTTAGCTCTATATCTTACTATAGGGATAGGGTAAATGAATCCAAATCTTACATTTTAGGCCTTAACATACTTCCTAATGTTCAAACTATCCTGACTGAATGCTTCCCCTATGCATGGACAAAGGACTATATAACTTATCTGGGAGTAAAACTCACATTTACTACCACATATTTTGTTCAGAAGAACTTTATCCCCTTTTTGCAAACCTTGCAAGCTGACTTATCTAACTTATCTTTATTTACGCTCTCCTGGTTCAGCAGACTAATTGCCTTTAAAATGCTTAAACTGCCACAATTACTATACCTCTTTAGGTCCCTACCCATTCCTATAACCACATCATATTTTAGGAGACGTTTAGGAAAAGCTGTAGGGCGTATGGGATTGTGACCAACCCTTGTCACAATCACATGGTTAAAGAGCCACGGCTGCAGCCCTTTACAGAGATCGGGGCCGTGCCATGTCCTAGCAACACAGCGCTAGGGGGGTTCAGACAGAGGCAGTGGTGATGGTGGCGACGGGGGTTCAGACAGAGGCAGCAGTGGTGGGGATGGGATCAGTGGCACTGGCACTTACTTGCTCTCAGTGTCAGTTGTGCCTCCAGGGATCCCTCCGCCAACATGGTGTCTCCGCACACAGCACAAAGCCCCTCCCCTTTATGCTGTTGACCGTCAGTTTCCGCCTCCTGTGCTGACATGGCATCTGTCTGCAGCAATGGGGGAAGCCATGGAGAGGATGGGTGGGCAGCAAGTGCTCTGTGAACTCCCATCTTTACCTCTAACAGCAGCGACGCCCGGCCCTCTTTACAGTGGGATAAGCGGCGGGCCCCCCCACAATGAAATAAGCAGGGGAGCGGGGCAGGGCAAGCCCTGCTATGAATGCATGTTTGCTTCGAGTAAAGGACTCCTTCATGCTGCCCAAACGGAGTAGTTCCACTGGCTTACCTGGTACAATGAACTATATATTCTCAATACTTAACTACCAGGTAAATATAAATCTTTTTTTTTTGTATGTAACCTTACTTCAAGAATGGCAGCTACTAGTCTCCTTTATTAATTATTAACCCCTTTGTTACTCTGTTATTGTTCTATCCTAAGAAGTGTTATGGTATTACCTGTGACAGACATTGTGCTTCTTTCTTTATCTTCTTACCTATGTTGGCATTATTCTGCAATGCTGTATATACCTACAAAACTTCAATAAACAACACTGAAAGTAAAAAAGGAGTCACTTACACAGAAAATGGACAAGTATAACAGGTTTCAGCTGCCATTAAATACCACCTATAAATCCATTTTATTTTTATTTTTTTTTACTGGTGTTGCTCTTTAAAAACCACCTATAAATCCATTGTATTTTTTTTTTTGGCTGGTGTTGCTCTTTATATTAATATGTCCTTTTTCTCTTTCAGTTGTAATCATGCTATCCAGCTAATAGACATACTTTAAATAAAACACCACACTAAATTGAGACTTGATTTTTTTTTTTTTTTCAACCCCATGCTTAAAACCGATTTTCTGTATCAGTAACTTGTTGAAGAAAATGTTATTTATTCAAGCTTCACCAATTTATTGTAATTTCCAATTATTTAGTGAGCGTACTGGACTAATAGTTTAATAGCAATTTGAAACCATTAAGCTATTTAAAATCATTAGTGAAGGAAAATGCTGTCTAAAGTTATCCTAGGATTACAAAACGCAGCAGTTAGATGGAACTGAAGTAATTTGAAAGCAGTGATTTGGCAAAACCTGTTACCTCAGATGTGCAATACAGCACAGCGGGACAGCTGGGAATGCTCCGTGTATTGTTTTCAGGCTGTGTGGAGATTTTGCAGAACTATTCAGGAAATAAGCAATTCCATATATTGCAGGTGCAAGTTGTAATTATAACACTAATTCATGTCTATAACATTTATGGCTTTGATACTATAGGCTTCTATAAGCTAGAGTAGGCATGGAACATATTGGTATTAGAAGTAGCCTGTATAAAAGCATTATGTATGTATTTATAAAAAAAGGTAGATTAAACATTCCATTCAAATGATTTCCACAAAATGCCATCTTTCCTGCACATATTCAGCTTTCTGGTGTCCTTTCGGTGAGTTTACAATAATGGAATAAATGTTTATTTTCAAGCCTTTGGATATAAGCTAAAGGGGGCATGCACAAAATAATAAATTAATATTATCTGAGGGTGGAAAGATAATTTAATGCTTATCTACACTTTTTCAAGAGAACGTTTATATGTGGAGAGCAGACCCCAAGCATCTATTTTGCAAGTCTAACCCTATTTCAAAAATACTCGCTAGAGGACTATGGAATTAACCAAAAATCATTACAGAATGTCAGTTCCACAGTATCCATACACAACACTCTTCTACTCATTTAAAATGCAATTGTAGTTTTGGTAGTTAGAGCAGATTAGTAACGTGTACTGCTATATAGCATGTTCATAAACCGTGAACACTAAAATAACTGACAAAGTACTTTTTTCAGGTATTTCCTGATTAGATACCCCCATTCTCCCATCTGCAGCACTGTTATACCTGTTCAATGCATCCATATCAAAGCATGATATGTATTAGCAACACTGAACTCTGAATCCTGGCATTTTCTATACATTACTTCTCTTTCTCCATACAACATCACTGAACTTCCTGCCGTAGCTTTGGTAGCTCTTAACATCAGCACTGTAAAAACAGTATAAACAATTGTTATTTTTGACAATTCATTATGTTTAAATGAAAAATCTCCTTCCATGTTGTGAGTACTGCCTGTATGGTGGCCCTCTCTTTCTACAACTTCCTGGATTCCCTGCATGCTTTGCAACTTCTCCTATGTTGTTCAATTTCTAAGGACTACATATCCCATGGTACCTTGCTGCCTGCAAGCAGTGATTCCTTTACTGACTCTTCCTCCTAAAATTCCTCCTCTCAACAGCTCTAGAGTTCAGAAGGCAGACTCTGTGAAATTTGTGACACAGTAGTGCCTACTTGCATGGCACAGTGATTTTGTGTCACAGAATTCAAAGAAGTAAATGCGTGGGATTCTCACAAACTTCAAGATTATTCAGATTAAAGAGTAGCAGACAAGAAATAATTGAAATCCAATGTGGAAATGAATGTATGATTTTACATTTTGAACATAGATACATTTTAATATGTACCTCAAAAGAGGTTGGGAGATACTAAGTTGACAGCATTAAAAGTGAGGTATATCCTCTAATTCAAAGACAGAAGCATGCAGATGCTGCCTTATAGTTTGGAGGTAGACATGAGGTTGGTTAAGGTCTTGATATTTCCATGGAGATTTGTGTTATATTCAGAGGATAACACAGTTTCAAAATCCAGGCAATCCTTATTCATTAACGATATGATTCTTAACAGACTGGACAAGTTAGCATGAATACATTTGGATAATTCAAAAGAAAATTAGCATTTTGCAATTCGCCTGACTTACAACTCAATTCACACATTCTGGATGTAAGCCTTGTTAAAGCCTTTATTATGGTTGATCATTTCTTATCCATTAGATGCTTAAAATATATTTTACAGGTTTTATTCCATTGCAAATATATGACAGTCTTGCATATTTGTATTACTTTGCAAAATCACAGAAAATTAATACTTTGTTAATTACTGGAACCATCCCAAACCTGATTTTAAATGTACTATAAAAGACACTTATTTGGCCACTCATGGGCTTTATGATTTTCAATTCACTTAGAAATAAATTCTTAATATTACTTAATATGTTAAAGACTTGAAATTATTTGTAGAATTTGTTTCTATTAAAACCAGCAAACAAAGACGTTGCAAACCCAAGGAGCTGTCTAATATAAAATGTCACGTATGCTACCTGTTAGGAACCAGAGCAACTGCCGCTGGCACTGGAGTCCTGAGGCCTAAAAGGTATAGTTCTGGTGTCCACCAGCGAGTGTCTCCCTCCAACGGCGACAGCGCCACCGTCCAGTTCTGGGTGGGCGTCTATTGATGTCCTGCCAGAAGCATGTCCCCAGGTGCCCACTGCGCATCTGGCACACTCTGTAATCCTTCAGACACAGCTGATCACAGATCAGGCTAAAGAGCCATTCACAGTGGCCCTTTGCCATGTGATCAGCTGTGTCCAATCACAGCTGATCACAATGTAAGCACATTTGCTGGTTACCGGTATTCCTTTCTTCATGCACTGTCACAGCTTGAGGAGAGCGGGTAACTGGCAAGTGTGACAGGGTACATCTACACTGATAATCAGGGCACAACAGTGCCCATCAGTGCTGCCTATCAGTGTCTCCTCATCAGTGTGGACTATCAGTGTCCATCAGTGCTGCCTATTACTGCCCATCAGTGCCGTCTATCAGTGCTCTTCAGTGCTGCCTATTAGTGCCCATCAGTGCCACCCATCAGTGTCACCCATGAGTGCCTATCAGTGCCATATATCAGTGCAGCATATTAGTGCCCATCAGTGTCACATATTAGTGTACATCAATGCCGCCTATCAGTTTCCATCAGTGGCACATATCAGTGCAGAATCATCAGTGCCCATCATACCCATCAGTGCCACCTCTTCAGTGCAGAATCATCAGTGCCACCTATCAGTGTCCATCAATGCTGCCTATCAGTGCCCATCAGTGCCGCCTATCAGTGCCCATCAGTCTTGCCTATCAGTGCCGATTAGTCCATCAGTGTCACCTATCAGTGCCCTTCAGTGCTGCCTATTAGTGCCCATCAGTGCTGCATATCAGTGCAGCCTCATCAGTGCAGCCTATCAATGCAGCCTGTCAGTGCCCATCTGTGCAGCCGCACATCAGTGAAGGAGAAAAAATTACTTATTTGCAGAATTTAATAACAGAAACGAAAAAAAAAAACATTTTTTTTCAAAATCTTCAGTCACTTTTTTGTTTGTTTAGCAAAAAATAAAAAACCCAGTGGTGATTAAATACCACCGAAAGAGAGCTCTATTTGTGTGAAAAAAATGATAAAAATGTCATGAGTACAGTGTTGCATTATTGCCCAATTGTCATTCAAAGTGCGACAGCGCTGAAAGCTGAAAATTGGCCTGAGCAGGAAGGGGGTGAAAGTGCCCAGTAGGCAAGTGGGTAAAGGGTTTCATATTGAATTTGCATAGCAAGACCACAAAGGCCCCTTTCACACTGGGGCGGTGGGGGCGTCGGCGGTACAACAGCGCTATTTTTAGCGCTGCTGTACCGTCGTTCTTGTAGCTGTATTCGGCCGCTAGCGGTGCGGTTTTAACCCCCGCTGGCGGCCGAAAAAGGGTTAAAATCACTCGTACAGCGCGGCTATAGCCGCGGTATTGCCACGGTATAGCCGCGCTGTCCCATTGATTTCAATGGGCAGGAGCGGTTTAGGAACGGTGAATACACCGTTCCTTCACCGCTCCAAAGAAGCGGTTTGCAGGACTTTTTTCACCGTCCTGCCAGCGCACCGCTTTAGTGTGAAAGCCCTCGGGCTTTCACACTGAACAAACAGCGGAGGCTGTTTAGGGGCGGTTTGCAGGTGGTATTTTTAGCGCAATAACGCGTGCAAACCGCCTCAGTGTGAAAGGGGCCTTACTGTTATCTCACATATATTATTATTCTTATTATAGCCAAATTTACCACCCTAACTCCTCCCACAGTTTTTACACTACATAGACAAGTAATATACCGAAACGTGCGGATTGTTCCCGATTGGTGTGCTATTACTTTGTGGAGCGTTTCGCCAAATGGTTCACGAAATATCGTTGTTTTTGCGGCAAAATTAGTCCCATAGGAATGAATGGCAAAATGTTCAATGTCATTTAATTGGTGTGCTATTACCTTGTGGAAATTTGTGAAAAGCTGAAAAATACCAGTGTGAATCCGGAATCAATGTCATTTAATTGGTGTGCTATTACTCTGTGGAACGTTTCACCGAATGGTTCACAAAATATCGTTGTCTTTGCGGTGAAATTGGTCCCATAGGAATGAATGGCGAATTGTTCAAAACTAGAGTGGGAGGTGACAAAAGCTGACAACCCCATGATCATACCACTCTAATGCCCTGTACACACGGTCAGATTTTCCGATGGAAAATGTGTGATAGGACCTTGTTGTCGGAAATTCTGACCGTGTGTAGGCTCCATCACACATTTTCCATCGGATTTTCCGACACACAAAGTTTGAGAGCAGGATATAAAATTTTCCGACAACAAAATCCGTTGTCGGAAATTCCGATCGTGTGTACACAAATCCCACACACAATGTGCCATGCATGCTTAGAATAAATAAAGAAATGAAAGCTATTGGCTACTGCCCTGTTTATAGTCCTGACGTACGTGTTTTACGTCACCGCGTTTAGACCGTGTGTATGCAAGACAAGTTTGAGCCAACATCCGTCGGAAAAAATCCTAGGATTTCGTTGTCGGAATGTCCGAACAAAGTCCGACCGTGTGTATGGGGCATATCTCCTCCCACAGCTTTTAAACTACATAGACAGTAATATACCGAAGGTGTGGATTGTTCCCGATTGGTGTGCTATTACTTTGTGAAACGTTTCGCTGAATTTTTCACAAAATATCGTAGTTTTTGCGGAAAATTGGTCCCATAGGAATGAATGGCAAAATGTTCAATGTCATTTAATTGGTGTTATTACCTTGTGGAACTTTGTGAAAAGCTGAAAAATACCAGTGTGAATCCGGCCTCAATGTCATTTAATTGGTGTGCTATTACTTTGTGGAACGTTTCGCCAAATGGTTCATGAAATATCGTTGTTTTTGCGGCGAAATTGGTCCCATAGGAATGAATGGCGAAATGTTCAAAACTAGAGTGGGAGGTGACAAAAGCTGATAACCCCATGATCAGCCAAAACATTATGACCACCCCATGATCAGCCAAAACATTATGACCGCCCCATGAAAAAAAAAATTATTTTTGAAAAAAAAAAATCATTTTTGAAAAAAAAAAAAAAATCATTTTTGAAAAAAAAAATCATTTTTGAAAAAAAAAAAAAAAATCATTTTTGAAAAAAAAAATTCATTTTTGAAAAAAATAATCATTTTGGAAAAAAAAAAACATTTTTGAAAAAAAAAATCATTTTTGAAAAAAAATAAAATCATTTTTGAAAACAAAAACAAGTCATTTTTGAAAAAAATGTTCAGCTCTTTCAGCTAATGATGTGACTGTTTTACAACTGTTTTATTACTATTTATACTTTTTAAAATATTAAGCTTTTTAACACTTTTCACAGTTACTCAAGCCACTCCACCCCACCCAGTTACTCCACCCACTCCAGTTGCAGAGGCAAGAACACTTTTCACAATTTACCCAGAAATTGTAGCTTTTCTAGTTTTTTATTGTAATTTTTATTTTTTTATTTTCTTTTACTAGTAATGGCAGCGATCAGTGATTTTTAGTGGAACTGCGACATTGCGACAGACAAATTGGACACCAAGTGACCCTTTTTGCGGACCAGTGCCACCAATACAGTGATCAGTGCTAAAAAAATACACTATCACTGTATAAATGACACTGGCAGGGAAGGGGTTAACATCAGGGGCAATCAAAGGGTTAAATGTGTCCTAGGGAGTGCTTTCTAACTGTGTGGGATGTGCTTTGACTAAAGGAAAACAGAGAGCTGTGTTTCTGCTTAGCAGAAACACAACATCTCCATTTTCTCCTTTGGCAGAATTGCGGTCTGCCTTGTTTACATAGGCAGACCGCTGTTCTGCCTCTCCTCAGAATGATTGGCGGGTCCCGGTGGACATAGGACATCAAACTAGCTCATTATGCCTTTGTCTTGCAGGTTTTTTTTGTTTTTTTAGAGTTTACATCCACTTTAAAGTAGTTTTCACTATTTTACTATTGCCTATGTCCTGATAGGCATACTTGAACTTTTACCAGAATGCTGTTTTATCTAGTATAGCATTCATATATTGTGTTTCCAGCTGAAGATACAGTGAACAGTGAACAAAATTTGGCAAACCAGAGGCCATTGTGAATGCTGTAAGAAAAATTGCAAATAACTCAAGATACATTTGTATGTCAATGTAGCAACATGTTAGAAAATAGAGACAGTATATTGAAAAATATGAGATTCTGTCAGAAAACTAACTTTATATTTCATCTTGGAAAATGGCAGATATTTCATCCTGACAACAACGCAGTGATCCAGAAATAAAACAGATTGAACAACATCTCGCTAAATGCATGAATTTTGAATACATTAAAAATATAGCATTGCACCTGAGGCTTCCTTCTCTTTATACTTCATGCCATAACAAATATTCTCAAATACAAAATAAAAACGGAAAGTTTTCTTTAACTATATACAACATAAACTTTGTGAGCCGACACAATATTAATGCTGTTTCTTAAGCCTAAACCTTAATCCCCTTATGAATGTACTTGATAACAAAAAAAAGATTCTGACCTTCAAATTATTTTCTTTCTCAGTTTTAACAAGTGGTGAACATGGCAAGACAAGGAATGATGGAATGGGAAGCGCTGGCTTATGCGGTTTATGCTGTAGCAGGATATCAGAAAACTAGATCTAAAGATGTTGGCAAAGTTATTATACAAGTTGATATGGGCTGAAATGTTTTTGTTTGTTTACAGAACACACCACAACTTTTTTTTCATTATATTTTTCCTCTTGCAACTGGTACAAGTACATCAATTAGTTTGTATTTTTCTTGCAGCAAATCATGTGGCAGCTTTAATACGTTATAGCTAACAAAGCTTTCTTAATTTATTATACTGAAAGTGAAACATTACCATTCCACCTTATAAAATGTAGTGGTAAAGTTGCAAAGTTGCAGCTTTATAATATACTATATACTGCATGTTGTTACCTAAACCCAAAAACACATATCTTATATACTGCAACTTACTTCCTGTCCTTAGATTAAAGTGGAACTAAACCCATTGATTCAAAGAAGAATTCAAAGCAAAACCTTTTTTATTTTATTTATTTATTTTTTTAAATAGATTAAAGGAGGGTTTTAACCCCTGACAGTTTTATTTTTGCCAGCTGTGTCCCATTGAGGAGATTTTCCATACTTCTTGTTTCATACACAGGCAGGAAATCCCTCCAAATTGAGGGAATTGCTGGCTGACACCAGAACTAGTGTCCCCATTGGAAGATTTCCCCTCTATTCCTGTTCTGGTGACAACTCAAAATTTGGGATTTTTATTCGCTTTCACTTTTAGTGATAATGGTAATAAGGATTACCTGTAGGTACTGTGACTATCTCCTAAACTTGCACAATTTAGCAGATATTCCCTGTATCCGCATGTGCCAAAGTCATTGGCACATGCGCACTGAAGAAAAGGCACGAGCGGGCGGTTGTGCCATGAGCAGCGCCTCCCACATGTATACATGGAAGTGACATCATCGCGGAGCCCGCAAACCCAGAAATAACTTCGGGAGACATGTCGCTGGTAACAGTGGTGTGCGGGGACCACTGCAACAGCTTCGATCTAAGGTAAGTATTTTCATAATGAGCTAGTATGCGATGCATACTAGCTCATTATGTCTTTGTCTTGCAGGGGGTTTTTTTTCAGAGTTTACAACCACTTTAAAGCTGGCCAAGTAATCCAAAATCCACCAGTTCAGCTTGGACTGGCCAAATTTTGATCAATTTATGGCCGTTCCTGTTTAAGAAAAGGTGATCCTATGATCTAAGGAGATTGGAAAATTTTCATTCCAATCAGTTGCATCCCTGGTCAGTATATTCTGACAGCGGAGGAGTCCCACTCCCAGAATAAAATAGCGCAGCAGGGAGGATTACCCCATCCACCTTGTCTGCAAAAATGTGTCCAGACACTTAAATACTGCATGTGATTTGCTTTAGTGAATGGAGCCCATTGTCCCCAACAACTACAAACCCTGCAATCTCTGTTCCACACATCTCCAAAAGAGCTGTGCTAAGCTGCTTTAAGTACCCTAAACCAGTGATCCCCAAACTGTGGCCTGGGGGCAGGAATGCGGCCCTTACTTGCCTTTATCTTGCCCTTGGGACACTTTTCCTCCCACTGACACCAATAATGGGGCACAATTCATGTGACTGACATTAACAAGTGGGCACTATTTCTCTCATTGACACTAACAAGGGGGTACTATTCCTTCCACTGACCCCAATGATGAGGCACTATTCGCCCTACTGACACCAACAATGATGCCCTATTCCTTCCATTGACACCAGTAATGGAACACTATTTCTTCCACTGACCCCAATGATGGTGCACTTATCCTCCCACTAACACCACTGATGGTGTACTATTCCTCCTACTAACATTATTGATGGTGCACTATTCCTGTCACTGATACCAACAATGGGGCACTATTCCTACCCCTAATGCCAAAGATGCATTGCTTACTCCCACTGAAGCCAGGACAATTTCTCTATCCAATAGCCACAGTGCTGCCCCCCTAAAGTCTGATGGACAGTAAACTAGCCCTTTGTTTGAAAAGTTTGGAGACCCCTGCCCTAAACAAATCTAGAGCCTTTACACTCTTTACCTGAGATGCATCTTCAGCCTTCATGCTCTGTACTCTTAAAAAACACTTCAGCCCCAATTCACAGTAACCAAACTTTTATCTATTATATACACCATTCATCCTCAAATTACTGCAAGCATTTTAGCTTGGAGCCAGTTAAGGTCTGTGTTGACATGAGCAAGCCCATATCAGGAAAAGAACAGTGAACCTTTAGCTCAGTTTTATTGTTTACACCTGCAGCTCCATTTGGTAGCAAGCACCTTGTCTTTTCTGCACATAACAGAGTTAATTCATGTTCATGGCTCACAGGTGGAAAGTGAATAACACAAAGGTAAAACGAAAATCTGGCAAGCTGGGGCCAACTGACTCAGGGAAAACTGAAGCTAAGATTCAGCTGCACATATTGTTCGTTACATACTCTTATTTAATTAAGATAAGAACAAGATACCATATGGAGAACTTTAGTTTTTTGAAGCCCTTGGGTGATAAAGTAAACAAAATGAATTTTGGGAGGATGGTAGAAGAAAGTTAAGTTAAGTAACTAAAAGTTTTAAGGGCCTGGTAGCAAATATATATTGCAGCCCCATGATATCTCACTCAAAAACGTACAATTATCCCATTATGTCTTAGTAGGAGACATTCTTAAATCAAATTGGTTAACATGGCACCATTTTTATTCCATACAAGCCCACTATATGCTTAAATAATAAACATTAGAGAAAAGGAAGAAGGGATATGAACCAATTTAAATATACAGGTGGTAAATATGAATGTAGTAATAGCTATGACTGCCTCCTTCAACTTCACAGGACCAAGAAGTACAGTGCCTTGCAAAAGTATTCACCCCCTTGGCATTTTTCATGTTTTGTTGCCTCACAACCTGGAATTAACATGGATTGTTTGAGGATTTGCATAATTTAATTGACAGAACATGCCCACAACTTTGAAGATGTTTTTTTTTCTTTTATTGTGACCCAAACAACAAATAGGACAAAATAACAGAAAAAGTCAATATGCATAACTATTCACCCCTCTAAAGTCAGTACTTTGTAGAGCCACCTTTTTTGGCTGTCAAAGCTCCAAGTCGCTTTGGATAAGTCTCTATGAGCTTGCCACACCTTACCACTGGGATTGTTCCCCATTCCTCCTTGCAAAACTGCTCCAGCTCCCTCAAGTTGGATGGTTTGCACTTGTGAACAGCAATCTTTAAGTCTGACCACAAATTTTCTATTGGATTGAGGTCTGGGCTTTGATTAGGCCATTCCGACACATTTACATGTTTCCCCTTAAACCACTCAAGCGTTGCTTTAGCAGTGTGTTTGGAGTCCTTGTCCTGCTGGAAGGTGAACCTCTGTCCTAGCCTCAAATCACACACAGAGTGGGACAGGATTTGCTCAAGAATATCCCTGTATTTAGCACCATCCATCTTTCCCTCAACTCTGACCAGTTTCCCAGTCCTGACTGCTCAAAAACATCCCCACAGCATGATGCTGCCACCACCATGCTTCACTGTGGGGATGGTGTTCTAAAAAGTTAAATTTTAGTCTCATCAGACCAGAGCACCTTCCTCCATACATTTTGGGAGTCTCCCACATGCCTTTTCGCAAACTCAAAACGTGCCATTTTGTTTTTGCTGAAAGTAATGGCTTTCTTCTGGCCACTCTGCCATAAAGCCCAACTCTATGGAGCGTACGGCTTATTGTCATCCTCCAGTCTCTGCTGCGGAACTCTGCAGCTCCTCCAGGGTTACCTTAGGTCTCTGTGCTGCCTCTCTGATTAATGCCCTCCTTGCCCGGTCTATGAGTTTTGGTGTGCAGCCGTCTCTTGGCAGGTTTGCTGTTGTGCCATGTTCTTTCCATTTGGTTATGATAGATTTGATGGTGCTCCTAGGGATCATCAAAGATTTGGATTTTTTTTATAACTTAACCCTGACTTGTACTTCTCAACAACATTGTCCCTTACTTGTTTGGAGAGTTCCTTGGTCTTCATGGCAGTGTTTTGTTAGTGGTGCCTCTTGTTTACGTGTTGCAGCCTCTAGGGCCTTTCAAAAAGGCGTGTATATGTAATGACAGATCATGTGACGCTTAGATTGCACACAGGTGGACATCATTTCACTAATTATGCGACTTCTGAAGGTAATTGGTTGCACCAGAGCTTTTTATGGGCTTCATAACAAAGGCAGAGAGTACATACGCACATACCAATTATCAGTTTTTTATTACTTAAAAATAGTTTTATGTATATATTTTTCAAATTTTACTTCACCAACTTAGACTATTGTGTTCTGATCCATCACATATAATTCAGATTAAAAAAAAACACTGAACTAAAGGCTGTAATGTAACAAAATAGGTAAAAAGCCAAGAGGGTGAATACTTTTACAAGGCACTGTACATGGAAAGATCCTATACATGTCCTAGTGGAGATACATTGAAATCAAATTGTGCATTATGAATAAGAATTTATGGGGGTCCTGTAGGTAGGGAGTGACATCTTTATGTTGGTAGAAGGGCAAGAGGCACGCGCTATTGCAGAGAAATAGAAAGGTGAATCAGCCCACTGGTTTCTAATCAAAATTAAAACTGTCATCTTTAAACAGTCATATAATGAATAAAAAATTGTAATTGTAAAATGAATGTATTGCATAATGGTATGAGTAAGTAACTCATTACAGATAGAAACCAGTCAATCATCTTTCACTTGCTTTAAACTTATAGCCATTCCAGCAAGATACTCAGTGGATATATCAGTGTATCAGTTACTTATCTCTTGTCATAACATCAGCCCACTGAGAAGAAAAAAAAAAATGAAAAGCTGTTCGTCCATCAACATTGGATGTAAATTTGAATTTGTTATGTACAAATAGGGTAAAACCAAATGTTCTCGGGCTATATTCTGTGCAATTCAAATGTGTGCTTGTGGAAAATACTTCTTATGGACACTTGGCTATTTGGATTCATTTTTGGAATCACACAGATGCACTTCAGGCAATGTACACAAAAAATACTCAGAGAAAGGCTAAAGAGTTTTTTTGTACAAGAGACATACAAAGACTCCGCTGTCAAAAACATCTACCTTTGCAATTTTTTTAGGTTGGAAGGGTGGAGTAGTTTCTTTTCAAATATTTAGAAACCAAGCCCTAACCTTGAACCAGATCAGCAACAATAGTGTACTACCTTATTTGCCGCTAGACTTATGTAATTTGGCTCCCTTGGGTTCCTAAACTAAAGAATATATTTAGGGCTCAATTACAATTGCTTTGATTTCAACAAACACCTACCACTTCAACATACATTTTTTATGTGTTCTTCCATGATGCTTCTGTGATGCTTTTTTGAAGCTTTAACCACTTGCCTTCCAGCCACAGTACATTTACCGTGGCCAGACAGAATCACATACATGTACGTCATCCTGCCCCTTCTGGGTAAGGAACATGCAGTGTGCTGCTCCTGTAACTGCTGTGTCACATGATCACAATGTCAACAAAGCTGTTAGTGATGGTGTGATTGGCCACAGCTATCACATGGCACCTGGGCCAATCACAGCACCCTGTACCATGTGATAGCAGTAGGCCAATCACAGCACACAGTAGTAAATTACAGCTGTTATGAATGTAACCCATTTATGACAGTTAAAAACATTGCTGTAACAGTGATCATCATTGTAATAGGAGGGGATTACCTCCCCTCAGTGTAGTACAGTGCCATTATTGTGACACTGAACTACTCTGATGAATGTATTTTTTTAAAAAGTTTTAAAAATGTTTTTAAAAAAATGTTAAAAAAGAAATTTTTTTTTTAAATGTTTAAAAATGTGAATAAAAATTATTTAATATTTATTATTATTATTATTATTATTATTATTATTTTTAACAGTCTTCAGTCTCCAGTCAGTATCCCTGATCACCACCACATCTCATACAATTACACTGTATTGCACTGGTGACAGTATCTAAAAAAAAAAAAAAAACACATTTTTTTTCTTCATTTTCAAAAAAATTGTGCCAAAAAAGTGCAACTATAAAAAAAAAACTCGCCATGCCTCTTACTAAATACCTCAAACTGTCTACTTTCCAAAAAGGGGTAATTTGGGGGGTATTTGTACTGTTGTGGCACCTTAAGGACCTGAGGAAATGAGATAGGCCATTAGTAAATCAGGATTGACCAATTTTCAAATATGCTATACATTTAACACAAACCAATTAATATACACTTATTGTGATTTTTTAATTTTTTTTTTTTACCAAAGACATGTAGCCGAATAAATGTTGTCCTACATGTATGAAGAAAATAGATTTTATTTGATATGTTTTATAACAGAAAGTGAAAATGTTGATTTAAAAAAAAAAAATTGAGTCCTTTTTCATTTATACAGCAAAAAAAAAAAAAAA
Organism: Aquarana catesbeiana; assembly: GCF_042186555.1. Lineage (NCBI taxonomy): Eukaryota > Metazoa > Chordata > Amphibia > Anura > Ranidae > Aquarana > Aquarana catesbeiana. The sequence goes on from NC_133324.1 coordinate 811,883,541, forward strand.
CAGCGGTGATCAAATACTAACAAAAGAAAGCTCTATTTGTGTGGAAAAAATTATATCAATTTCATTTGCGTACAGTGTTGTATGACTGTGCAATTGCCAGTTCAAGTAGCATAGTGCTGCATAGAAAAAACTGGCCTGGTCAAAAAGGGTCATAAAACCTTGCGGACATCAAGTGGTTAAAGAATCTTGGCAAATGCCTTGTGTGTGTTGATTTTCTATTTGTTTTAAAGGGACTTAGTAGAACCGCAGCTCAGTAGTACGATCAAATCAGTAATGGCACCAGCTCATCAGTTCCCCCTTTCAGCAGATTCCCAGATCATTAGTACCCCTGCTCAGCAGATCCCCAGCTGATTTGCACCCTTGTTTAGCAGCTCCCTGGCTCAGTAGTACCCCCAGCAATTCTGATGCCCCACTCAGTAGTATCCCCAGCTCTATTGATCCCCCGCTAAGTAGAAACCTCAAGCTCTGCTGATCCCCTGTTCATTAGTTACCTCCAATTCTGCTGATCACCCCCACTCAGTAGTAACTCCCAGCTCTGTTGGTCCCCCACTCATTACTAAGCCCTAACTCTGATGATCCCCACTGAGTAGTAACCCCCAACTCTGCTGATCCCCTACTCCGTAGTAACCCCAAGCCGATCCTCAATTTTTGTTATTTGGAGATTTGGATACATGTCAAATGCCACATTTAAAGCCAGTGTAAACGAGCCCCTAGGAAGTTCAACTCACATCATGACTGTCACCATAGGACAGGTTCTGGATGGATTAGACCCTAATCAACACCACCCAAAGTCTTTAAAAAAAAAAAAAAGATTAATTTATTTCCTGTTTTATCCTAAAGCAAAGCTCATTTTTTTTGGCAAACTTTAATGACTGATATTGGATATCATTTTTATTTGTATAAAGTCTTTAATTTTATGAATGAACATTCAATATGGTGTGCTTTGAGTGGCGTCACTAGGGTTGGTGTCACCCGCCCCTCCACCAACTATAATACACCCTCAGTACAGACCCTCCTTCCTCAGTACAGACCCCCTCCACTAAGTACAGACCCTCCTCTCTCAGTATAGACCCCCCCACTAAGTGCTGACCCCCCTCCCGCAATATAGATCCCCCTCCCTCAGTACACACTCCTCTTCCTCAGTTTAGACTCCTCACTTAGTACAAACCCCCCTCAGTATAGACCCCCCTCCCTCAGTACAGACCCCCCTCACTAAGTACAGACCCCCCTTACTCAGTTTAGACCCCCCTCTACTAAGTACAGCCCCCCTCCTGCAGTACAGCCCCCCTCCATCAGTATAGACCCCCTCCCTCAGTACAGACTCCCTCCCTCACTACAGACCCCCTCCATCAATATAGACCCCCTCCATCAGTATAGACCCCCCTTTAGTGCAGACTCCCCTCTATCAGTATAGACACCTCTCAGTGCAGACCCCCCTCCATCAGTATAGACCCCTCCCCTCTATACCCTCAGTATAGACCCCCTTTAGTGCAGACTTCCCTCTATCAGTATAGACAACCCTCAGTGCAGACCCCCCTCCATCAGTATAGACCCCTCCTCAATGCAGACTCCCCTCCCTCAGTATAGACCCCCCTCGATACATACCCCCATTCCTCAGTATAGACCCCCCTCTCTCAGTACAGACCCCCCTCCCTCAGTGTAGACCCCCTCCATCAGTACAGACCCGCTCCATCAGTATAGACCCCCCTTTAGTGCAGACTCCCCTCTATCAGTATAGACCCCTCCTCAATGCAGACCCCCCTCCATCAGTATAGACCCCCCTCAGTGCAGACCCCCCTCCATCAGTATAGACCCCATCAGTGCAGACCCCCTGTCTCAGTGCAGACCCCGCCTTAGTCCAGACCCCCTTCATCAGTATAGACCCCCTCAGTGCTAGTGGACGCCCCTCTCCCCTCCCATAGCGCCCCCCAGCAAATGTCCTCTTAACCTCCACCCCCCATCACTCTTCCATCATTTCTTAACTAGCCCACCCTTCCTGGTCACTGTCTCCCTCTTCTGTCCATCTACATTAAAATAAACTGTACAGACCTCTGAACAGCACGGGATATGCACAGCGGTGTGTGTGTCCCTCGCACTCCCTCCTCCTGTGTAGATATAAACAGAGAGGAGGGGGAGGTGGCTTTGGTCCGCTCTGCTGTGTGAGACAGGGAGACAGCCATCGAGACGCAGATCAGTGTAGGGGTGCAGTGTTAGTGGTGCCGCTGCCCACAGATGTCACCCCACTGGCGGGTATCACCCGGGTGTGGCCTGCATCCCCCGCACCCCCCCTAGCAATGCCACTATGTGCTTTTACTCTACAGTATGCGCAGAGCATGCTAGGAATTATTAATATGAAAGCCCAGTATTAACTCGGCACTTGTGTGTCTGTATTTACAGCAGGGCAGCAAACTGCTGTCTGAAAACCCTGTGGTCCCAGACTTGCACCTGACTGCTGCTGATTGCAGTTAAATAAGACATATAAGTATGTAATCCTTTATATTTACCAAACTAAAAAAAAAAAAAAAGAATGAAAATGTACAGTATATGTCCAGCTAAAGGTCTGGATAGAGTGGAGAAGGATTAGAACTCCTGTTGGGTTTTTACAACTACCTGGGGCTCCATTAGGGAGTTTTCCTCCCTGTCCTGCTAACAATGGTTTATCAAACAGGAAGTGCCAGGAACTACTCGACAGAGACATAGACAATATAAAAATACTTCTTTTTCTGTCTGTATCCCTCTTGCAGATTTTCTCTTACTTCCAGTTTATTGAAAGAACTGCATAGGACAAAAGTGAGGAAAACTCTCTCTAACAATTTGCATTGCAGTGAAACACCAAACAGGGATTCTAATCTTTCCTTACTATTATCGAAAACTAAAACTAAAAAAAACTAAAAAAAAACAAAACACATTTTTTGCTTGACAAATATTTTGGAAAATAGTCATGTTATTAGTCATACTTACCTGCTGTGTGTAATGGTTTTGCACAGAGCAGCCCGTATCCTCCTCTTCTCGGGTCCCATGCCGGCGCTCCTGCACCCTCCTTCCTGCCAGGTGCCCCCACAGCACCCAAGCAGACACGCTCCCGAGACATGGCTCTGTGTGTCCTTTCACACACAGAGCCATGGCTCGGCCCCGCCCCCCCCCTCCGTCTCCTGATTGGCTCACTGGCTGTGATTGACAGCAGTGGGAGCCAAAAGCCAATCAGGAGTGCGAGTCTCCAGACAGGCAAGACTCTCGTTGACATCTCTGATTCAAGAGGGCGTCTAGGTAAGTATTAGGGGGGCTGGGGGGCTGTTGCATACATAGACTGCATCAAGGTAAAAAACCTTGTGCCTTTACAACCACTTTAACCACTTCCGCCCCGGAAGGATTTACCCCCTTCCTGACCAGAGCACTTTTTGCGATACGGCACTGTGTTGCTTTAACTGACAATTGCGCGATCGTGCGACATTGCACTTTAAGAAAATTGACGTCCTTCCCACAAATAGAGCTTTCTTTTGGTGGTATTTGATCACCTTTGCGGTTTTTATTTTTTGCACTATACACAAAAAATGAGCAATAATTTTGAAAAAAAAGCAATATTTTTTACATTTTGCTATAATAAATATCCCCAAAAAATATATAAAAAAACAAATTTCTTCCTCAGTTTAGGCCGATATGTATTCTACATATTTTTGGTAAAAAAAAATTGCAATAAGCGTATATTGATTGGTTTGCACAAAAGTTATAGCATCTACAAAATAGGGGATAGATTTATGGCATTTTTATTATTAGTTTTTTTTATTAGTAATGGCGGCGATCTGCGATTTTTATCAAGACTGCGACATTATGGCGGACACATCAGACACTTTTGACACCATTTTGGGACCATTGTCATTTATACAGCGATCAGTGCTATAAAAAATGCACTGATTACGGTGTAAATAACACTGGCAGGGAAGGGGTTAAACACTAGGGGCAATCAAGGGGTTAAGTGTGTCCTAGGGAGGTGTTTCAAACTGTGGGGGGGATGGGCTACCACTGACATGACAGCAATAACAGGGAGCAGTAGATCCCTGTCATGTCACTGGGCAAAACAGGGGAATGCCTTGTTTACAAAGGCATCTCCCCATTCTTCCACTCCGTGACATGATCGCGGGCCCCCGGTGGACATCGAGTCTGTGGGACCCGCGGCCCGGTCAAGGAGTACGCAGCGTGCGCGTCCACAATGCCGTGATTTAAAGGGGATGTACCAGTATGCCCATTTGCCCAGCCGTGCCATTGTGCCGACGTACATCGTCATGCACTGGTCGGTTAGTGGTCAAGGTATATTTCAAAACAAACACATTCAAATCAACAGACTCTACTATAAAAGTGCTATAAAATGTTGCCGTGTTTATGTAATATTTGTGTTTTTACTACACACTACTCTCTTCCAGATTTTAGACATTTATCATTTACTATTTTTCACCACTTCTCTAAAATAAAACCAAATTTGATGTTCTTAAGCTTTTCTCAGAGCAAACAGTGTTTGCTGAGCCTATAATTCTTGGTAGAATCTAGTTCAGCTCCAAGGAACAGTTGTGTGTTTTGCCATCAATCAAATCATTATCTAAGTTGGTCTAAGTATCTCTTCTTCACATGTTTGTTTATAATTTCTCAGAGGAAAAATGTGTCCTCTTGTGTTATCCATCACATTGCCTGTAATGGAATTGGTTTTATCAGATTGTTCTGTTTTAAGATCAACATTAGTCATTCTCCTGTCTCATGTGCATCATATCTATCACAACTGATCACGCTTTCAGAACTCTACACTTCTTCAAGTATATGTGAATCTATGAATGTCATATTGATATACTTGTAGTATATAGTTCATTGTGTCCATCTTTACATCTATACTGTATATTGTTGCATACTGTATGTTTTAATTACTTATACTTAATCTCTCTTTCTCTCTCTGATTAAAGACAATTATTATTCAAATTTTATCAATGATCACAAAAACCTCTTGCCACCTACATAATACATACTGTGAGTTTTATTGCCCACATACCACCCAAGGTTTCTGAGCTGAGACCACGCTCACTGAGCGAGTCCAGCAAAGTGACCGAGCTGTCATAGACAGTGATCAGGCATTCCTTCACTCTGTTAAAGGGATGCCGGGGCTGGGTGGGAAACCTAATAAATAACTAATTTCAGCTAATTCAAATTCCACATCAGACTTATTACAAATGCTATCTAGTGTTCACATTTCTTGAATACTAATTGTAGAAGTGTATTCAGAACATGTCTTATTTTACAAGCCTTAGAAAAATGTTTAGCTAAAGTTTCAATTTTCCATCAAAGACTCTTTTGAGACTACCATACACATCAGTGCACCCAGGCCTGCAGAAGATAGAGAATTCTGATATCATGCATTGAGCCAGCAGGCCCAGGCTCGATTTGTTAAAGGTTCAGCAAATACTGTTAAAACTTCAGAAAACCAGAACTTAGAGGTCAATCCCACTGAAGTCTACAGGCGCAAGTCTTGTTAAATTCTGGCCATGTTTAGGTCTAATGTGTTAATTTTAGGGCTACTGTCAAAAAAGGCTTTGGAGGCCGGACACGTACCATGCCATGGAAAACATGTACCAATGAAAAAAAAATCAAAAGACTAAAATTATCGTACAGCTGGGAGAAGGTCTTTTCACGTGGCTTTGAGGGTAACATTGAAAATACACAAATGTTTTTAAATAAAATGCTCAAGGATGCCTTAAAGTTCTATGTGGTGTTAAAGAACAATATAGTTTCCCCCAACAATCTCTCCCTATCCAGTTTTTCAGATTTTTCTATCCTTTCCCTATAGGAGCTTCAATTACATTGGCACTATGTCTGGTCTGTACCCCCAAAACCCTTATGCCCTGTACACACGGTCGGACATTGATCGGACATTCCGACAACAAAATCCATGGATTTTTTCAGACGGATGTTGGCTCAAACTTGTCTTGCATACACACGGTCATACAAAGTTGTCGGAAAATCCGATCGTTCTGAACGCAGTGACGTAAAACACGTACGTCGGGACTATAAACGGGGCAGTAGCCAATAACTTTCGTCTCTTAAAGGGGTTGTAAAGTTGTTTTTTTTTTTTTTTTAAAATAACAAACATGTTATACTTACCTTCACTGTGCAGCTCGTTCTGCACAGAGTGGCCCCGAACCTGGTCTTCTGGGGTCCCTCGGCGGCTGTTTCAGCTCCTCCCCGCAAGCATTTACCACCTTCATGCGAGCTCCCTCGCACGGTGGTGAGTGCTTGCGGGCGCGCTCCCGTGATACAGCTGGCGGCTATAGCCGCTCGCTGTATCACTCGGCCCCGCCCCCCGGCGCGCCGCGTCATCGGATGTGATTGACAGCAGCGCGAGCCAATGGCTGCGCTGCTTTCAATCCATCCACTGCAGCCAATCAGCGACCAGGCTGAGCTGCAATGAAGCTGACGAGGACGAGGAGCGAAGATTCGAGGCGTCAGGTAAGTAAAACGGGGGGGCTGGGGGCGGCGGTACTGTCAAAAGTTTTTTCACCTTAATGCATAGAATGCATTAAGATGAAAAAATTTTTACCTTTACAACCCCTTTAATTTAATTCTGAGCATGCGTGGCACTTTGTGCGTCAGATTTGTGTACACACGATCGGAATTTCCGACAACGGATTTTGTTGTCGGAAAAATTTTATAGCAAGCTCTCAAACTTTGTGTGTCGGAAAATCCGATGGAAAATGTGTGATGGAGCCCACACACGGTCGGAATTTCCGACAACAAGGTCCTATCACACATTTTCCATCGGAAAATCCGTGTGTACAGGGCATAATAGTGAAGTGGCTGGCTTAACCACTTCAGCTCCGGAAGGTTTACCCCCTTCATGAACAGGCAATTTTTTGTGATACAGCACTGCGTTATTTTAAATGACATCTGCGCAGTCATGCGACATTGTACCCAAATAAAATGTTTATCCTTTTTTCCCCACAAATAGAGCTTTTTTTTGGTGGTAATTGATCACACCTGCGGTTTTCATCATTTGCACTATAAACAAAAAAAGACTGACAATTTTGAAAAAAAACAATGTTTTTTACTTTCTGCTATAAAACATGTCCAATAAAAAAAAATGTAAAAATCCAATTTCTTCATCAATTTAGGCCAATATGTATTCTGCTACATATTTTTGGTAAAAAAAATCCCAATAAGTGTATATTGATTGGTTTGCGGAAAAGTTATAGAGTCTACAAACTATGGGATATTTATATTTATTTATTTATTTATTTTTTAACTAGTAATGGCGGAGATCCCACTTATAGTGGGACTCTGATATTGTGGCGGACAAATCAGGTACCTAACTGAAACTTTTTTGGGGACCAGTGACACTAATACAGAGATCAGTGCTAAAAAATATACACTGTCACTGTACACTGGCAAGAAAGTGGGTTAACATCAGGTGCAATTAAAGGGTTAACTGTGTCCCTAGGGAGTGCTCACTAACTGTGGGGAAGGTGCTTTAACTGGGGGGAAGGTAAAGATCCGTGTTGCTGCTTAGCAGAAACATAGGATCAGTACATACCCCTCTCACAGGCCTCTCTCTGCCTGTCTCCTGAACGATCAGCGGGTCCCAGGAGACATTACATCCATCGGACCCGCTGCTTGGATCCAGCTGTGTCTAATAACAGTGGGAGTGGGTCGCCGGCGGCGCACATGCGTGCCCAAGGCCCGGGAATTGTCAGATCACGTACTAGGCACATGATCTTGAGAAGGAAGTGTCACCAGCACACCGGGATCTCCAAAATAGCTTTTATTTTTTGATACCATGTGTATAAAGTTTTGGACCCAATTTTGGAGATCCTGGTCGGTTCCAGCCGTTGGTCATTTCAGCATCCAATCTAAGATACAGCCGTTTGTGCAGGAACGTGTGCTTTGGGAGTATTGCATTGGAGGCACATGATCTGGCACAGAGCAGTCGCCCTGCCTCCGTATATGTGCGTGGGGAGGTTCACAAGCGGTTAATGAAAAACTCTTTTATTGGCCCCTCGAAGCCCACTGGCCATATTTAAAAGGCCATGCTAGTAATGGTTTTAAGGAAATTCTTCCAGGCGAATGTGCTGTTAAGATTGCAGAGACTTTTTTAGGCTTTCCTTGACTGTCATCTGATGATCCTTCCACTAACACGCTTCCTGTCCGGTGGTCACAACACTTACTAACTGTACTGTATATAGGGATTATATATTTTCCTGTAAAGTAATATTTGATTACATTGGATTAGTAAATTCTAAAAAGGTAATATTATTTATACATCAAATTTATAATGTAAAAGGATTCTCCTGTGGTGCAATGAATAGTGATGGTCGATTGGGCTTGGGCTTTGGTGAAGAATGTCATGAATGGAAAAATGTAAGGGACATGCAAAAGAACATTACACATTATGGAACTGGATTTGATCTCTACTCAACTATCAGTAGGATGGCAAACCCTATCCATAAGCATAAGGGACCTCTTTGCAGCTCTCCAGATATGGCAATGCGCCTAGCAGGCAGCTTAGGTATGATAAGTGCACGTATCATTTAAACCAACTCTTTAGAAACTTAATGTCCCTTCTGCCCATGCCCTTATATCTTTGTTTTCTTGACAAGTTATGCTGGCTGAAAAATCACCAGGATTTCATAAACTTCCCAAAGCTATTTGGTTCTCTGCTGCATGCTGTGGTTCCCCACCTGGTCGCTAAGTCACTACAGTCACAGTTGAAAAACAGAAAATACTGTGGCACTAAATCCTATCTTTTGAAAAATGTATTTTTTTTTTTAGCCAGTCTGAAGTTGTACTTTGTACATGTTACAGTATTTTCTTATTAAAGCAACTCATGGCATATTTTGTCACCAACAGTTGGGTTACTAACTTAGTACTGTGTGTGTTTTACCTACATAAGTGTTTGAAAACATATGATAGGCTCATATTTTGTTTCAGGGAATAACCTCCATAATAAAGTCACAATTCATTTTTAAAGCAATATGAAGCTACATTAAGAAGGTCAGGGCAGGCTAGAGGGGACACAAGAAAGATTTAATATTTGAAAAATAAGCTATGCCAGCAAGAGATATAGCAGATTTAATGTATTTGATAAATCACTGTCACAATGACAATAAGACTGGCATAGCAGGTACTGAAATAGAACCCCAAAGGAAACAGAAAAAAATTAAAGATGAATTATATCAAGCAACACTTTTTAATGGAAAACAATATGGATAAAAATACTCGAAGCACTGCTAACAGTAAGAAGCTACCACAATACTTTAAAAAAAATAGTGCTGTGCTTACACGGCAACTTTATACTGATGTATAAGTATGTTCATAGCATCTGACAACTTTCATCTGTTGATGCAGAAATATAATGTACAAATCTATTTAAATCATCCCATATCCACATTTACACCTGCCTAAAAATTTACTTGGTTTTATTTCCATATGTTTAGCAATATGTGCAGATTGCAGAGTAATAAAAATGTTACAACATTATAGATATATATGTATATATATGTATATATATATGTGTGTGTGTGTGTGTGTATATATATATATATATATATATATATATATATATATACACACAGTATCTCACAAAGGTGAGTACACCCCTCACAGTTTTGTAAATATTGTATTATCTTTTCATGTGACAACACAGAAGAAATGACACTTTGCTACAATGTAAAGTAGTGAGTGTACAGCTTGTATAACGGTGTAAATTTACTGTCTGCTCAAAATAACTCAACAAACAGCCATTAATGTCTAAACCGCTGGCAACAAGAGTGAGTACACCCCTAAGTGAAAATGTCCAAATTGGGCCCAACTAGCCATTTTCCCTTCCCAGTCTCATGTGATTCATTAGTGTTACAAGGTCTCAGGTGTGAATGGGAAGCAGGTGTGTTAAATTTGGTGTTATCGCTCTCACTCTCTCATACTGGTCACTGGAAGTTCAACATGGCATCTAATGGCAAAGAATTCTCTGAGGATCTAAAAAAAAGAACTGTTGCTCTATATAAAGATGACCTAGGCTATAAGAAGTTTGCCAAGACCCTGAAACTGAGCTGCAGCATGGTGGCCAAGACCATACAGCGGTTTAACAGGACAGGTTCCACTCAAAACAGGCCTCGCCATGGTCGACCAAAGAAGTTGAGTGCACGTGCTCAGCATCATATTCAGAGGTTTTCTTTGGGAAATAGACGTATGGGTCCTGCCAGCATTGCTGCAGAGGTTGAAGGGGCGGGGGGGACAGCCTGTCAGTGCTCAGACCATACGCCGCACACTGCATCAAATTTGTCTGCATGGCTGTCGTCCCAGATGGAAGACTCTTCTAAAGATGATGCACAAGAAAGCCCACTTACAGTTTGCTGGAGACAAGCAGACTAAGGACATGGATTACTGGAACCATGCACTGTGGTCTGACGAGATCAAGATAAACTTATTTGGTTCAGATGATGTCAAGCGTGTGTGGCGACAACCAGGTGAGGAGTACAGTCAAGCATGGTGGTGGGAGTTTCATTGAGGGAACCATGAATGTCAACATATACTGTGACATACTGAAGTAGAGCATGATCCCCTACCTTCGGAGACTGGGTCACAGGGCAGTATTCCAACATGATAACAACCCAAACACACCTCCAAGACAACCATTGCCTTGCTAAAGAAGCTGAAGGAAAAGATGATGGACTGGCCAAGCATGTCTCCAGTCCTAAACCCTATTGAGCATCTGTGGGGCAAATGGAAGGTGGAGGAGTGCAAGGTCTCTAACATCCACCAGCTTTGTGATGTCATCCATGATTTTTTTGAGGGGACAGCAAATTTACACTGTTATACAACAAGCTGTACACTCACTACTTTACATTGTACTAAAGTGTCATTTCTTCAGTGTTGTCACATGAAAAGATATAATAAAATATTTACAAAAAGGTGAGGGGTGTACTCACTTTTGCGAGATACTGTATATATATATATATATATATATATATATATATATATATATGTATGTATATATACAGTGCCTTGAAAAAGTATTCATACCCCTTGAAATTCTCCACATTTTGTCATGTTGCAACCAAAAACGTAAATTTATTTTATTGGGATTTTATGTAATAGACCAACACAAAGTGGCACATAATTGTTGAGTGGAAGGAAAATGATAAATGGTTTTCAACATTTTTTACAAATAAGTATGTGAAAAGTGTGGCATGCATTTGTATTCAGCCCCCTTTACTCTGATACCCCTAACAAAAATCGAGTGGAACCAATTGCCTTCAGAAGTCACCTAATTAGTAAATAGAGTCCACCTGTGTGTAATTTAATCTCAGTATAAACACAGATGTTCTGTGAAGCCCCCAGAGGTTTGTTAGAGAACGTTAGTGAACAAACAGCATGATGAAGGCCAAGGAACACACCAGACAGGTCAGGGTTAAAGTTGTGGAGAAGTTTAAAGCAGGGTTAGGTGATAAAAAAAATCCCAAGCTTTGAACATCTCATGGAGCACTGTTCAATCCATCATCCGAAAATGGAAAGAGTATGGCACAACTGCAAACCTACAAAGACATGGCCGTCCACCTAAACTGGCAGGCCAGGCAAGGATAGCATTTATCAGAGAAGCAGCCAAGAGGCCCATGGTAACTCTGGAGGAGCTGAAGAGATCCACAGCTCAGGTGTGAGAATCTGTCCACAGGACAACTATTAGTCATGCACTCCACAAATCTGGCCTTTACGGAAGAGTGGCAAGAAGAAAGCCATTGTTGAAAGAAAGCCATAGGAACTCCCATTTGCAATTTGCGAGAAACCATGTGGGGGACACAGCAAACATGTGTAAGAAGGAGCTCTGGTCAGATGAGACCAAAATTTTACTTTTTGGCCTCAAACAAAGCGCTATGTGTGGCGGAAAACTAACACTGCACATCCCCCTGAATGAACCATCCCCACTGTGAAAACTGGTGGTGGAAGCATCATGTTGTGGGGATGCTTTTCTTCAGCAGGGACAGGGAAGCTGGTCAGAGTTTATGGGCAGTTGGATGGAGCCAAATACAGGGTAATCATAGAAGAAAACCTGAAAAATGTCACTCTCTAGATGTGCAAAGTTGGTAGAGACATCCCCAAAAAGACTTGCAGCTGTAATTACAACAAAAGGTGGCTCTACAAAGTATTGACTCAGGGGGGCTGAATATAAATGTGCGCCACACTTTTCACACATTTATTTGTAAACAATTTTGAAAAACATTTATCATTTTTCCTCCACTTCACAATTATGTGCCACTTTGTGTTGGTCTATCACATAAAATCCCAATAAAATACTTTTACGTTTTTGGTTGTAACATGACAAAATGTGGAAGATTTCAAGAGGGATGAATACTTTTTAAGGTAATTAATTTATTGTTTTAACCAGGGGTTTCAGAAGTGCCTGCACTTATAGTGTATTTTAGACCTTTGTTGGCAACAAGACTATTTCTAGCTAGCTTTTAAATTGTCAGGCTCTACATTAGGCATACACTGGTTAGGTCTATTATCCCTAATTAAAAACTGCCTTGCTGATGTCCAATTTTACACTACTGTATCCTCTATGGCATTTTATTTATGTAGTAAAACCCCAGCCTATGCTTTTTGTAATTTGAGCCTAGTCTTGCTATTTAAAATTGTCCTGCTGCTGGCCAGTGTTACATTGCTGTGTCATCTTCAGTAATTTATTTCTTGTAATAAAGCCCCACACTGTGCTCGTTGTCTTTTGTACTGGAGGCATAGCCTTGCTATCTATAATTTTTCTGCTGCTGGCCAATTTTACTCTGCTGTGTCATCTGTAGTCTATTAATTCTTATAGTAAAACACCTGCCTGTACTCATTGATTAAAAATGTTCTGCTGCTGGCCAGTTTTGCACTGCTATATCTTATTCTGCATCTTAATTTTCATAGTAAAGGCAAAGCCTATGCTTTTTGCCAACTAGTAAATTAGGCCTAGCCTTGCTATTTAAATAAAAAATTTCCTGCTGCTGGCCACTTTTACACTGAATTTTATGATATTTTTAAAAATAATATTTAGCTTGAGGTGAACACTATCACCAAAGGTTAAAAGTCAGCTTCTCAGTTGGGGGAGCGGTTCAAACCGAGCATAAGTTCGGCCCGAACATCGCCTGTCGGCAAACACCCGAATTTGCGAACATCCCGCATTGCATTCTAAGCCCTGATTGCGCAAAGCTTTGTCCAATCAGGGCGTACTGAATAGTTGCTTGTTAAGGAGCGGCCCGAGTCATCAGCTGTCAACAGGCTTCCCCGCTGACAGCTGAATGAAAAAAACCTTTGTTGCGGGCGGAGCATTTTTTTTCTTTTTTCGAGTCTGGCAGTGGTGGCGGGCCCCGTGATTGACAATGGATCTACATCTGGGGGACATTGTTTTTTTTATTTTTAATAAAGGGATTGTCAAAAACTGTGTGCGTGTTTTTATTTATTTTTGACACTTTTTTGGTGAATGGGTAGGTTGTACCCCTTACTCATTCACATGGGTGGACGGGATCTGGGGGCCCCCTTGTTAAAGGGGGCTTTTAGATTCAGATATGCCCCCGGCCAGCAGATCCTCACAACCACAGCCCAGGGTTGTCAGTAAGAGGCCCGTGTCCCTATCAACATGGGGACAAGGTGCTTTGGGGTGTTGAGGGCATGTGGCCTGGTATAGTTCAGGGGGGGGTCGCTCACTCATCCCCCCCATTTCCTGACCTGCCGAGTTGCATGCTCGGATAAGGGTCTGGTAAAGGATTTTGGGGGGAGGGGCCACGCTGTTTTTTTTTAAAATGTTGGCATGGGGTTCCCCTTAAAATCCATACCAGACCCAAAGGACCTGGTATGGATTGAGGGGGACCCCTACGCTGCTTTTCTAAACATTTTTGTATTGCTGGGAATAGTATTGTATTGTCATTTTTGTTCTTTCTTTTTTTATATATATATGTCAGTTTTTCGCAAGCAGGTTCTATAGAATGTCCAGATGCACCACTTTACAGGCAGACTAAGGGGACCCCCCAGGCACTATTTAAACTATTATTATTATTATTTATTTAACCACTTGCCGACCGCCTAATGCAGATATACTGCGGCAGAATAGAACGGGCAGTTAAAATACCTGGTACGTGATTTGTCTCCCACGGGCGGGGGGCACATCGTGCCCCCTCAGTGCCCGATGCGGTCGGCATCGTTAGGGGAGCGATCAATGCTGAGGGGGAGGCCACTCATTCATGGCCACCCCCTTGCGATTGCTCCCAACGAATGACAATCTTCCTCTGCTGCTGTAATGTAAACAGCGGCAGAGGAAGTGATGTCATCTCTCCTCGTGTCGGTCTTGTACGTTCCGGCGCCGAGGAGAGAAGACATCAAGTAAGTACACCAAATACCACACGTACAGTAGAACACTCTAGGCACACTTTTCACCCCCCATCGACCCCCCGATCACCCCCCTGTACCCCCTGTCACAGTGACACCAATAGCATTTTTTTTTCTGATTATTGCTTTGGTGTCAGTTTGTGACAGTTATAAGTGGTAGGGCAGTTAGTGTTAGCCCCCTTTAGGTCTAGGATACCCCCCTAACCCCCCCTAATAAAGGTTTAACCCCGTGATCACCCCCCGTCGCCAGTGTCACTAAGCAATCATTGATCTGATCGTTGTATTAGTGTCACAGGTGACCCTAGTTAGGGAGGTAAGTATTTAGGTTCGCCGTCAGCGTTTTATAGCGTCAGGGACCCCCATATAATACCTAATAAAGGTTTTAACCCCCTGATTGCCCCCTAGTTAACCCTTTCACCAGTGATCACCGTATAACTGTTACAAGTGACGCTGGTTAGTTAGTTTGTTTTTTATAGTTTCAGGGCACCCGCCGTTTATTACCTAATATAGGTTTAACCCCCTGATTGCCCGGCAGTGATATAAGTTAGGTTTTATGGTCTGCGTTGCCCCAGGCAGGGTCAGGTTAGCGCCAGTACCGCTAACACCCACGCAAGCAGCATAACCTCCCTTAGTGGTATAGTATCTGAACGGATCAATATCTGATCTGATCAGATCTATACTAGCGTCCCCAGCAGTTTATGGTTCCCAAAAACGCAGTGTTAGCGGTATCAGCCCAGATACCTGCTAGCACCTGCGTTTTGCCCCTCGGCCCAGCCCTGCCCAGCCCCCCCAAGTGCAGTATTGATTGATCACTGTCACTTAGAAAATACTAAACACACATAACTGCAGCGTTCGCAGAGTCAGGCCTGATCCCTGCGATCGCTAACAGTTTTTTTGGTAGCGTTTTGATACAGTCGCTAACAGTCAGGAGCTTTTTTACCTGTGAGTCTCACTAGTGTACCACTAAATTTAGAGCCCAAAATGGCAAATTGAAGGTACATTAGTGAAGAGGCCTACACGTTTCTGAGCATGACAGATAGTGAAGAGGAAGTCACTCATCTGTCAGATTCAGGCTCAGAATACGATCCTGTAGAGGACAGCGGCTCCATGACAGATAGCTCTGACGACGGAGTTGTGGTCCCTACCAAGGTCAGGCGTACCAGACCCCGAACTTCTTCTTCTGTCGTTGATGTGCAAGAACCGCAGGTCCCTCGTATGGAGCAGAGCAGTACTAGCGCCGCTATTCCTTCTGGTGAACTGGCAAGCACCAGCGGCCTAGTACACCCTGGTTGTACATCCAGCACTGCAGTAACACGTGGTGACATGGCAAGTCCCATAATTGCAGTTCAAGCTGGTGAGGTGGCAAGCACAAGTAGTGACCCACTGCCACCAAGAAGATGAACACAGGCCCGTTATGCCCATAGTGCCCTTCCTGCTGCATTCGCCAATCCTAATTGGGAACCCACCACTTCTGCAGCACTAATACTTACCTCATTCACTGGCCAACCCAGCATTCAGGTGGAAACATTTGACTTTACAACTCTCTGTGTGGTGTTTGTGATTGCGATTTTCGTCACTGATCTGTATGCACTTTTCTTTGTTTACATTGTGAGTGTCACCCTATTTGCATGCATCATTTCTTGTGTGTCAGTATTACGCTATGTCAAATTTTTTTTCTGGGATGCTATCAATGCCAACCGGTGATTGAGTCGTATAATGATTTATCCTGCTGGGACTGTTTTGTGTCAAGACCTTGGCAGGGTTAAGGCCACCTGTTTTTTTGGCTTACGTTCTGGTAAGCATGGCTTTCATCAGTTGTGGATTAGTCCGTATGCCAAGTTATTGATTGTCAATTCTGAACTATTTGAACTATTACATATTTTTTGGACTCTTATTAGCACATCACCTAATTTGGTTTTTGGTGTGGTTTAATTACCGTATTTATCTGCGTATAACACGCACCGGCGTATAACACGCACATTCATTTTAAGAGGGAAGTTTCAGGAAAAAAACTTAAATTTTAATTAAGGAACTTTGAAGCAAAATAAGGGTCAGTGCCCATCTGCAGCCTCACAAGTGCCATCAATGCAGCCTCGCCATTGCCATCAATGCAGCAGCCTCACCATTGCCATCAGTGCAGCCTGATCGATGCCCATCTGCAGCCCAGAGGGGTAAGGGAGGGGGCAGGACGAGCGCTGACAGATTACATGCAGTGAGAATCTCCTATGATAGACAGAACAGTGGTCCAATGGCGGCCCAGGAGACGGGAGTTCCTATTACAGAGGCCGCCAAGTAAACAGGAGATTCTCACGTTATGTAATCTGGCGGTGCTCGCCCCGCCCCCCTCCCTGTCCCCTCCGAGGCAGCTAAAACTGAAGTATTGGTGTATAACACGCACACACTATTTGCACCCGATTTTCATGGTGAAAAAGTGAGTGTTATACGCCAATAAATACAGTACCTTATAATTTTATAATTTTCACTCAATTTATTGAATATCACCCCTTTATGTATAATGTATTAGCGCAGCTTTTCCATTTCTAAAGCCCCATACACACTATCAGATATTCTGCTGAGTTTTTCCTTCAGATTTACCAAAACCATATAATATGAGATCAAACCTTTAGGAGTTTCAATCTCTATGCAATCAGGCAGGCCCTTGCACTACATGGTTTTGGTAAATCTGAAGGAAAAACTCAGCAGAAAATCTGATAGTGTGTATGGGGCTTTAGTTGATTTTACGTCACATGATTTTTATTCGCTGTTTTTCACTGAAGATCTCTATAGATCTATTGTGGACCAAAGCAATTTCTACGCTGGTCAGCACATCGCCGCTATTCCCCAGTCCTCCCTTGCCAGAGATTGGAAACCAATTACGGTTTCCGAATTTAAGCTCTTTCTGGGCCTTTCCCTCAACATGGGCATAACTAAAAAGAGTGAGTTGCAGTCATATTGGTCCACTGACCCAATTCACCATATGCCCTTGTTCTCTGCCTCCATGACCAGGGCACGATACGAGCAGATCTTGCGATTCATGCACTTCAATGACAATGAACTCTGTCGTCCTCGTGGAGACCCTGGATACGATCAGCTCTACAAAATTCGCCCCCTCGTAAACCACTTTAACCAACGTTTTGCAGACTTGTTTACTCCCCATCAAGTCACGTAGAGCCAACAAACTGCCCTGACTACATAGGGAAATTGGGAAAGCATTTTATCACACCGATCTTGGTGTGGTCAGATGCTTTGAGGGCAGAGGAGAGATCTAGGGTCTAATAGACCCCAATTTTTTCAAAAAAGAGTACCTGTCATTACCTATTGCTATCATAGGGGATATTTACATTTCCTGAGGTTACAAAAAAAGTGATTTAAAGAATGATTTTACAAAATTCGGCCCCTCGTAAACCACTTCAACCAACGTTTTGCAGACTTGTTTACTCCCCATCAAGTTGTCTGCATTGATGAGTCCCTGATTAAGTTTTCTGGCCTCTTGTCATTCAAACAGTACCTTCCCAGCAAGCAGGCCAGATACAAGGTCAAGATGTATAAGCTCTGTGACAGGGCCACAGGCTATACATGTAGTTTTATGGTTTACGAGGGAAAAGATAGTCACATAGAGCCGACAAACTGCCCTGACTACATAGGAAGCGCTGGCAAGATTGTCTGGGACTTGGTGTCACCCTTATTCGGAAAGGGGTACCACTTATATGTGGACAATTATTACACGAGCGTGCCACTTTTTAGTCACTTGTTTGATCAGCAGATTGGAGCATGTGGCACCGTGCAACCTAATCACCGGGGCTTTCCCCAGCAGCTTGTAGATTCCCGTCTTGGGCTGGGGGAGAGAGCCTGCTTGCAGTGTAATAATTTGCTCGCTATGAAGTTGAGGGATAATAAGAATGTTTTCATTCTTACCTCCCTTCATGCAGACACGACGGTCCAAATTACTACGGCGACCGGTGTTGTGGAGAAACCCCTCTGTGTCCACGAATATAACCAAAATATGGGAGGGGTGGACCTCAACGACCAGTTGTTGGCGCCGTACCTAATTGCCCGTAAGGCCAGACGCTGGTACAAGAAAGTGTCTGTTTATTTATTTTAATTGGCTTTGCTGAACGCTCATGTGCTATACAGAGCTTCAGGACAGACTGGATCCTTCCTTGAATTCCAGGAAGAGATCATCAGAGCCCTTCTGTTTCCAGACGGTGCTCCACCTCACCTTCCCCAACCAAATGCAGTAAGTTGGCTGCATGAGAGGCATTTTCTTTATGTCCTCCCGAGTACCCCTACCCAACGAGCCCCCCAAAAAAGATGTCGTGTCTGCAGCAAGCGCGGATATAGGCATGACACCCGCTATTATTGTCCCTCCTGTCCTGATAATCCTGGTCTTTGCATTGGTGAATGTTTTGAACGCTACCATACACTAGTTGAGTATTAGCGTAGGGTACAACATTGCACAGACTAGGCACACTTTCACAGGGTCTCCCAAGATGCCATCGCATTTTGAGAAACCCAAACCTGGAATCGGTTACAGTTACAAAAAAAGTGTAAAAAAACCCACCAAAAATATATAAAATAAAAAAAACAAAAATAGTTGTCGTTTTATTGTTCTCTCTCTATTCTCTCTCTATTGTTCTGCTTTTTTTTTACTGTATTCTATTCTGCAATGTTTTATTGTTATTATGTTTTCTCATGTTTGCTTTATAGGTATGCAATTTTTTTATACTTTACTGTTTACTGTGTTTTATTGTTAACCATTTTTTTGTTTTCAGGTATGCCATTCAGCTGCAGAGCGGATTTATTTATCTTGACAGCAACAGCGTTTGCTCCCACGATACATAAAGCCAGCACTGTCAGAGGTGATTTCACCACCACAATTGCGCAATTTTAAAGCATGTCATGTTTGGTATCCATGTACTCGGCCTAAGATCATCTTTTTTATTACATCAAACATTTGGGCGATATAGTGTGTTTTAGTGTATTAAAATTTAAAAAAGTGTATTTTTTCCCAAAAAAATGCTTTTGAAAAATTGCTGCGCAAATACCGTATGAAAAAAAAATGAAACACCCACCATTTTAATCTGTAGGGCATTTGCTTTAAAAAAATATATAATGTTTGTAATTTTCTTGCAAAAAAAAAAAATTTCATGTAAACAAAAAGTCAGAAAGGGCTTTGTCTTCAAGTGGTTAGAAGAGTGGGTGATGTGTGACCATGGGCATCCGCAGGTAGGGGCAAGGGGGGTCAAATGCCCCCCCCTGGAATCGGGGATCGGATCTTAAATTCAGTACAGTTGTGTCACTATCGGGGTGCGGCCAGCAGGTGCCACCTGCCAATGGGGTGACACCATCAAGTTGCTGTCAAGCCCACCCATCAGCATAATCTGACTTTGGGCTTTTTTCCCTGCTCAGTCCAGCAGAGAACTCCGCTGCGCTGTAACAGGAGAAAGGCGAGCTGCGGGCTATCAGAGGTTTCCCCCACTCGCCCCCCCTTTCTCCTGTCAGGGAGAAGAGACCAGGTTCCCCGCCCAGCTTCCTGCCCGCTCCGTTCCTTCCCTATTGGCCATAACTAAGGGCCAATCAAAGGATACTAGGAGAGCATCATGGGACATGTAGTCCCAAAGATTGGCGGCCCCATTTTCCACAGGGAGGAGGCTACAGCTCGATTAAGAGGGAGATTGAGAGACTGCAGCCTGAAAAAAAGCTGAAAAAAGCAGGAGAGAGTGTTACAGGACAAAGAACGAGCAGTGTGCTGGGCGGAAGCCAGAGAGAGAGCCATGCTGCCCAGCGCCACCAGAGAGAGAGCCACGCTGCCCAGCACCACCAGAGAGAGAAAGACTGAGCCACTACCAGGGTACAGACATGCTACACTACTGATAAGAGTCACCCCTGGGGAACCCAGAGTGAGTGAGCGATCGTCCAGCTGGAGGAATCGCTGCTGTCGTTTTGCTGGTAAAAGGGCCTCTTGGCCATTATCCATTACTTACCCTAGGGACTGTACTACATCTGCAGTCTCTGACCATGATAATGTGATAATGACATTGTCGAAAAGGGGCGGTGCATGAGTGACCCTAAAATTATGCCCCCCCCTGAAAAAAGTTCTGCGGACGCCCATGTGTGTGACATAAGCTTCTAAATGTTGTGCATAAAATGCCAGGACAGTTCAAACCCCCCCAAATTACCCCATTTTGAAAAGTAGACACCCCAAGCTATTTACTGAGAGGCATGTCGAGTCCATGGAATATTTTATATTGTGACACAAGTTGCGGGAAAAAGACACATTTTTTTTTTTTTTTGCACAAAGTTGTAACTAAATGATATATTGCTCAAACATGCCATGGGAATATGTGAAATTACACCCCAAAATACATTCTGTTGCTTCTCCTGAGTACGGGGATACCACATGTGTGAGACTTTTTGGGAGCCTAGCCGCATACGGGACCCCGAAAACCAAGCACCGCCTTCAGGCTTTCTAAGGGCGTAAATTTTTGATTTCACTCTTCACTGCCTATCACAGTTTCGGAGGCCATGGAATGCCCAGGTGGCACAAAACACCCCCAAATGACCCCATTTTGGAAAGTAGACACCCCAAGCTATTTGCTGAGAGGTATAGTGAGTATTTTGCAGACCTTACTTTTTGTCACAAAGTTTTGAAAATTGAAAAAAATTGAAAAAAGAAAAAAAAATACATTCTTCTTGTCTTTCTTCATTTTCAAAAACAAATGAGAGCTGCAAAATACTCACCATGCCTCTCAGCAAATAGCTTGGGGTGTCTACTTTCCAAAATGGGGTCATTTGGGGGGGAGTTTGTGCTATCTTGGCATTTTATGGCCTTCGAAACTGTGATAGGTAGGGAGGAGTGAATCAAAAATTTACGTCCTTAGAAATCCTGAAGGCGGTGATTGGTTTTCGGGGCCCCGTATGCAGCTAGTCTCCCAAAAAGTCCCACACATGTGGTATCCCCATACTCAGGAGAAGCAGCAGAATGTATTTTGGGGTGTAATTCCACATATGCCCATGGCATGTTTTATTTAATGACAACTTTGTGCAAAACAAAAAAAATTGTCACATTCCCGCAACTTGTGTTAAAATATAAAATATTCCATGGACTCAACATGCCTCTCAGCAAATAGCTTGGGGTGTCTACTTTCCAAAATGGGGTCATTTGGGGGGGTTTGTGCCATCTGGGCATTTTGTGGCCTTCAAAACTGTCATAGGTAGTGAGGAATGAAATAAAAAATTTACGCCCTTAGAAATCCTGAACGCAGTGCTTGTTTTTCAGGGCCCTGTACGTGGCTAGGCTCCCAAAAAGTCCCACTAATGTGGTATCCTCGTACTCAGGAGAATCAGCAGAATGTATTTTGGGGTGCAATTCCACATATGCCCATGGCCTGTGTGAGCAATATAACATTTAGTGACAACTTTGTGCAAAAAAAAAAGTTTGTCATTTTCCCGCAACTTGTGGCAAAATATAAAATATTTCATGGACTCAACATGCCTCTCAGCAAATAGCTTGGGTTGTCTACTTTCCAAAATGGGGTCATTTGGGGGGGTTTTGTGCCATCTTGGCATTTTATGGCCTTCAAAACTGTGATAGGTAGTGAGGAGTGAAATAAAAAATGTACGCCCTAAGAAATCCTGAAGGCGGTGCTTGGTTTCGGGGCCCCGTACGCGGCTAGGCTCCCAAAAAGTCTCACACATGTGGTATCCCCGTACTCAGAAGAAGCAGCAGAATGTATTTTGGGGTGTAATTCCACATACGCCCATGGCATGTTTGAGCAATATATCATTTAGTGACAACTTTGTGCAAAAAAAAAAAAAAAGTTTGTAAATTTTCCCACAACTTGTGTCAAAATATAAAATATTCCATGGACTCAACATGCCTCTCAGCAAATAGCTTGGGGTGTCTATTTTACAAAATGGGGTCATTTGGGGGGGTTGTGCCATCTTGTCATTTTATGGCCTTCAAAACTGTGATAGGTAGTGAGGAGTGAAATCAAAAATTTACGCCCTTAGAAATCCTGAAGGCGGTGATTGGTTTTCAGGGCCCCGTACGCGGCTAGGCTCCCAAAAAGTCCTACACATTGGAGGAGAAGCAGCTAAATGTATTTTGGGGCAAAATTTCACATATAAACCTGGCACGTGTGAGCAATATATCATTTAGTGACAACTTTTAGTAATTTTTTTTTTTTTTATCATTATTCAATCACTTGGGACAAAAAAATGTAATATTTAATGGGCTCAACATGCCTCTCAGCAATTTCCTTGGGGTGTCTACTTTCCAAAATGGGGTCATTTGGGGGGTTTTGTACTACCCTGCCATTTTAGCACCTCAAGAAATGACCTAGGCAGTCATAAACTAAAAGCTGTGTAAATTCCAGAAAATGTACCCTAGTTTGTAGACGCTATAACTTTTGCGCAAACCAATAAATATACGCTTATTGACATTTTTTTTACCAAAGACATGTGGCTGAATACATTTTGTCCTAAATGTATGACTAAAATTGAGTTTATTGGATTTTTTTTATAACAAAAAGTAGAAAATATCATTTTTTTTCAAAATTTTCGGTCTTTTTCGGTTTATAGCGCAAAAAATAAAAAACGCAGAGGTGATCAAATACCATCAAAAGAAAGCTCTATTTGTGGGAAAAAAGGACGCAAATTTCGTTTGGGTACAGCATTGCATGACCGCGCAATCAGCAATTAAAGCGACGCAGTGCCAAATTGTAAAAAGTGCTCTGGTCAGGAAGGGGGTAAATCCTTCCGGGGCTGAAGTGGAATTTTTTTTCTGTTTGTTTCACTTTAAGCATCATTAAAATCACTGCTCCTGTAAGAATGATCCCTTTTAAAAAAAGATTATGCATTGACACATTTCCCCCAGGGCAGTACCTGGGCCCCCCTACCCTTTTTATGGCCAATAACTTAGCATACAAGCCTTCAAAATGGGGACTTTTGATTTTTCAAGTTTGGGTCCCATAGACTTTAATAGACTTTGCGGCGGGACGTTTTCTACCATGCAGTGATTTTATGCAACCACCCTTCTACCAAAGGGACTCTAATCCAACTTCCCCAAAATACTGAGCTAGTATACAGGGTTTGTACTATGTTACCTTGCTGTAACCTTGTGCTCACTATACTGTGCTTCATCCATTTATTATCAATAAGTCTTGGCTAGATACCTTTCTTACCTCTGTTAGATTATTTAAACCTTTGGTGACATACCTCAATAGTCTATGCTGTGTCTTGGACATCCACTTTGATATTAACAATTTTTATTCAACCAATTTCTACCATGATGAATACGCTAATGTATGCCTAAGCTCCAGAAGAAGCTTCTCTGCGTGTAACATGTAGAGCCGAGCCATAACACGCCATAACCAATCTACACCAAGCCTATTGGAACACTGCCAGCTACTATATACAGAACGGTTTCTATGATCATACAGAAATATAATTGTTGGTGTAATTGGTGGTGTGATGTATGTTATCAAGGCATCAACTCCATCGTGAATGAACTTTTTAGCCACGTTTGTTGATTTTTTACTTTTTTGTAATAAAGACAATTTTTAATGTTCCCAATTAGTATTCCTCTCTCTACTCTCACTTACAAGGTGGTGTTCCTTGTAGCCATCATGTCTGAAAGGTGAGTGTTCCTTTTAATTTCATGCTGATAGGGTCTTTTTTTTTTGGCTTAAGCATTTGTTTGTTACTGACATGACTTCACAGCATGCCAATACATCGTTTGATGTGAGTGCCTGAGCTGGAAGCCTTATATTACAAGGGACCTTTTTTATGTTTTTTTTTTACATTTTTGCATAGAGTGTTGGTAAGGCATGGGATCCCTTTTGACTAATGTTGTAACAAGATTGCATTGCTGTCCATGCCTGTGTTTGTTTGACCAAGGCAGGGATGGCCTCACAAAGAAGGAAAATGATAATAATAAAAAAAAACAATCTGTAAATACTATTCAAAAAACATTAAAACACCTATAACCTCAACATGCAGAACCTCTGCCTTTTACTCAAAGTGGTTGTAAACCCTCTTATGTACCCAGTGAAGAGAATAGCTCCAGGTGATACAGAGATTGTGTAAGAGAATAGCTCCAGGTGATACAGAGATTACACAGAGCACAGGAACAAGCTGTTTACTGAGCTCGCTCCTCCAACACAAATTTATCTCATGTCAGGAAAACTTCTTATGCCGCGTACACACGGCTGGACTTGCCAACGGGCTAAACTCCGTCGGCATTTCCGATGGAAAGATTTAGAACATTTTCTATATCTGAGTCCGTCGGAAACGCTGACAGAAAAAGTCTGATGGGGCATACACACGGTCGGAATGTCCGACCAAGAGCTCCCATCGGACTTTTTCTGTCGGGAAGTGCGGCCGCGTGTACGCGGCATTAGAAGTGACTCATGCTGATAGCAGAGGAACGAAGCACCAGAGACAACACATAGAGCTTAGGAGATAGACAAGTAAACACTACAGATATACATGCTTTGTTCAGATTTCATGAATGAGGTTTACAATCACTTTAGGGCCCAAATTACATTTTCTTTCTTTATTTTTCAAAGAAAAATAGGAAGGGAAACCTACTAATGTATTAAACACCTTGTAACAGAAATTATGCGATTAGAGTTTTATTTCCTGTCAGTCAGGTGCATAGGTAGATACAAGAAGCTAAAACTGTTTTATTCAACTTCACCAATGTAGTAAGACAGACATCTGATGTCTGTTTTCATAGACTTAAGCTGGACATACATACAGTAAATCGAAATTCGGCCAGTTCAGCAGGGACCAGACAAAACTTCAATCCATGTATGCGCAGGCTTGTTGTACAAAGCTAACAATCGACTTTTGTACACCACCTTATGAGGTTTCTCCTGATCAATCAGTGCTGCTGGCTATAGCCAACAGCACAGAGCAGTGTATTCTGATGGCAGGGATGTCTACCCACTGTCAGAATACAATAGCTCAGTGGGAAGGATTACCCCATCCACATTGAGGGTGTGGATGGGGGAATCAGGTCATTTTTGGTTCACTCCGCTGGTTGAATGAAAAAAGTGAATAATGTATGGGCCGCTTTACTCATGATAGATTAAAAAAAGCATGCAAATGGACAGCCCTCTGTTATAATCATTATGTCAAGTGTGACAGTACAGTTCCCTGTCCTAGTAATTGTCACCCAGGGTGACCCAGGGCTCCACCCTCCCGAGGAGTCCAGAGACTGCAGGTGTGCACTAGTGGAAGCCAGAGACCCAAGTCTGAGGATCAGAGCAGTGAGGGGCTGCTTTCTAGATAGATGCTGTGTGCATCCAAGGAGACAGATGAGAGCCTGAAGTGCAAGGCCTGAGCAGCAAGGCACTGCATCCAAGGCTGAGCGAGCCTTAAGAGCCAGGTGGATTGGCATTTTTCTTTTTTTTTTTTTTGGTTGAAGAACCCACGTGTGGGCATCCAAGTGCATGTATGAACTTTCCTTTATTGTGTTCCTTTTGATAAAAGTGGGCTACCATGCACTTAAACTAAAGGTCCTGTTTGCTGTGAACTCACTGAAAAGGCATCTACCACTAAGCTAGACATCCCCCCCCAATGTCACACAAGGTTATAGGCTGGCCTGAAAGAATGACAATATAAACCTGTTATACGATGAAGCTCAGCTCCATTAGGCCCCGTTCATACCTGGGAGATTTGGGATTGTGTCAGAATCGCTGTAATTCCACCCACAATCTCAAAACGCACTACAATCAAAAAATATAAGTTCAGATATCATTATTTTCAATGGCACCTAAAACGCTGTGCGGTTTTGACATGATTGTCGCACAATTTACTGTGCAGCAATCATGGCAAATCACATTGAGTGAAACTTGCCACACAAAAAGGAGCAGGAGTATCTTTTGGGCAACATGCTTCACGCAATGGCATTTGCTGTGATTGTCGTGCGATTTACCGTGTGGCAATTCGCATTGTGTGAAGCTGGTTACCCAAAAAGGAGCAGGAGCCTCTTTTGAGTGACAAGCTTTCACGAGATGCGATTTGCCACATGACAATTACAACAAAAACACACCATGTTTTAGGTGCCTTTGAAAATAGTGGTACCTGAACCTGAGCTTTGCGGTCACAGAATCACAGCAATTCTGCCATGATCCTAAAATGCCTGGGTGTTTGGGAGGTGTTTTTGCGTTGAAGTCAATGGGAGCCATTTTAGCATTTAAGTCAATGGGACGCGATTTTGCACTGAAGTTAATAGGACGCAAATTTGCATTGAAGTCAATGTAACGCGATTTTGCATTAATTCAATGGGAGGCAGTTGTGGACAGAGAGAGACAAAATTTCACCTATACTGAAATCTCAAAGAACGATTGCGCTTTTAGTATACATAGGTGTGAACCAGGAAGCAATTTCTAGTCGCCATGATGACCTGGCGCTTGAGATTTGTCAAGTCCTGGCTGATTCACTGCAGGCAGAGGGTGCAGACCACAATGGTGATATATTCAAAAATGCCCATACTGCAAAGTCTTTTCTATTCACTGCCGATTCAGAAACTTGCATACTGTCTTGATGTTAGCTAATTCATATCAAACACATGCCTGAAGCCTGTATTTTCAATATTTTGGCAAATAATTGGAGATACAGGAACGGGGAGGTGCCCATTAGTACCACCTATCAATGCAGCCTCATCAGTGCCCACCAGTACCACCTCATCAGTGTCCATCAGTGAAGGAGAAAAATTACCTGTTTCCAAAATTTATCAACAAAATATGAAAACGTTTTTTGTTTTGTTTTTTTTCAAAATTTGTGGTTGTTATTCGCTAATTTAGCAAATAAAAAATAAAAACCCAGTGGGGATTAAATACCACCAAAAGAAAGCTCTATTTGAGTGAAAAAAAAAATTTTCTTTGGGAACAGTGTTGCATGACCGCATCTAGTCAGGAAGGGTGTAAAAGTGCCCAGTAGGCAGGTAGTTAAAGCAGGCAAATTTTTTTTAAATTATAAAATCAATTAAATATCCGTGATGAGCGAGCGCCCCCCCCATCCCCCCCTTCCCCCCCCCTTTTCTGATTTGCCGGGCTGTGTGCTTGGATAAGGGTCTGGTATGGATCTTGAGGGGAACCTCGCGCAAAATTTTGTCGGGGTTCCACTTCAAGATTCTCAGCACACAAGTCGGATCATCTTGATCCAACTTCTGGTGAGACTTCTATTCAAATCAATGGGCTCCCATAGGGAACCATTGAGTTTGAGCCCGGGTTCACACCTATGCGAATTAGATGCGGCTTACAACGCATCCAATTCGCAGGACATTTTAAACTAGGCTCATTTGAATGAGGCTGGTTCACATATGTGCGATGCATTCGCACTGCGCATTGCACAAAAAACGTGTGCGTTTTCTGGTCATTGCGGTGCGAATTAGAAGGCCATTATCTTCTATGGGCACGCACCTGATTCGCAGCTGTGCTGCGTTGTGAACAGAAATGATCTCCCCTCCTCCTACACCTCCCCCTCTTCCAGTTCCTCCCCTGTCTGTTTTGGTGTGGTGACCGGAGCAAGCATGGCCAAAAGGGGTAGAAAAGTTTCAGCAAAGGCGAAGGAATCCGTGGATTGTGAGGAGCTGATCAGACTTGTGAGGGATAAACCGATGATTTATGACACCCGGCATCCTAAATATAAGGACAACGTTGTGAAAAAACATGCATGGCTGGAAATTGCCAGAATCATCTTGCCAGAGTGGAGCATGTGCTCATCCCAAGTTCAGGCTGCCAAATGTAAGTTTTTTATTCCCTTTCACTACCTGTAGATGCTGTCCTATTGTTTAGTTATGTTGGCCATTTTTATTCTAATATTATAATAAACAACAGCATGTGTTTGCCCACAAATCCATACCAGGCCACATGCCCTCAGCACTGTGCACATAACGGCGTCAGACAGCGACGGAGGGGTACCTAAATTAACTACTAAGCTAAGATTCGCTTAGGCTAGCAAAAGAATATACAATGCAAATGTTAACAACATTATTTTTATTTAACTAAACCAAAATGATGAAAAAAGCATTATTTGTTACAGCACACTTAACTTTGTCATGGCCCTGATAATATAATGCAAACCAATACACACTTTTTCTGATTAGATAGAATTCATCTGCCAAGGCACCTCCCCAGCTGGCGACATAAAGAAGCTTTGAAATTCCCCACGAATATGTGTACCACTAGTGGTGCCCCTAGTAACATTCCACTGTGCCGCCTCCATGTTATGGCTCAGGGAATCCTCAAATAGATATCCGTCACGTTCACGCACATAGTTGTGCAGTGCACAGGCTGCTTTAACAGCACTGATAGCATGGTCAATACTCAGATTTATTGAAGTATGCATGAATCTCCACTTATTGCATAGTATCCCAAATGCACATTCAACTACTCGTCGTGCCCTAGTGAGCCTATAATTGAACACTCTTTTTTCTGTTGTCAAAGAGCGACTAGAAAAAGGCCTGAGCATGTGCTGTGCAAGTGCAAACGCTTCATCTCCTACAAATACATGTGGGAGGGAAGGATCTGTTGTTCCGGGCAGGGGAGAATGACTGGGCAAGTCTAGTGTATTCTCACGCAGCATGCGGCCAAATGAGGAATGTGAAAATACACTAGAATCCGAGCTGCTGCCATAAGAACCCACATCAATATAAAGAAATTTATAATTTGCGTCTGCCACTGCCATTAATACCAACGAAAAGTATTTCTTATAATTAAAATATTGGCTACCACTAGCTGGAGGCTTGAGGATGCGGATGTGCTTCCCATCAATGGCTCCCAGACAGTTGGGGAAGTTGCAACGCTGCCAAAATAGCTCTGCTACCTGCAACCATTCTTGTTTGTTTGGCTTCTTCATAACCAAATCCTTCAGTTCTTCCCATATGACTAGGCAGGTTTTATGAACAATGCCACTAATAGTTGATTTTCCAACCTTAAATTCAAAGTGCAAACTTCCAAACGAATTTCCTGTTGCTAGGTACCTAAAAGCAGACATAAATAAAATGAATTTTATTTTTATTTTTTTCAGTGCATTACTTACAGACAAGGTGGCGCAGCATGCGTGATGCTTACCGCAAATATATACGCCATCTCAAAGAAGCAAGGAGTGGCTCGGGGGCAGCGCCTAGGGTACCCTATATGTTTGCCAAGGACTTAGATTTTCTGAAACCCATTGTGGAGATGAGGGAGTAAGTTTTCATCTATATCATCTATGTATCTGCAAACCTCTTAACTTTGATTATGCCTAGTTAAGTTACACTCTTTATTTTCTTAACAGGACAGAAGCTAGTTGGGAGGAACAAGATGTGATGGATGACCAACTGGAGGCACAACCGGAGGCCCAAGCCCAGATTGGTTTGGAAGAAGGCCCAGAGGATTTGTCACAAATCCAAAGCTCCTCGAATCTGTGGGAAACCAACCCAGATGAGCAATCCGCAGTGGCAGAGGCTATCCCTGGGCCCTCCTCTGCTCCTGCACACATTGCTCTGCCAGCCAAAGTGCCACGGAGGCGACCACCTCTATCGCAACCTGACATAAGTGAGCGCCTACTTGAAATGTTGAAAAACATATCTGAAAAGGTGGATGCTTTTTTATGTCCGGATACTATACTGGCGCTCAGTTTTGTCCCTCTAATAAAGAAAGTCAAACCTGAGCGCTACTTTGAAATGCGAAGCACTATCGAACAAGTGCTGCACTCCTTCTCAGAGCCACGTGAGGAAGCTTCATTTCAAGTGCCATATGTGCCACCACCAAGACCTCCCCTGAACTACCCCCGATACGTCCACTACCCAGAACAACACCAACCTTACCCCTATAATCCCCCATCCTATCCTTCTAGCTTTGAAAAGCCAACCTCCATATATGAAGTTAGACACAGTAACATTCCCTATCCCATCCCATCCCCAATTCCTTCAATCAGGCCCCCCCCTCCCACAAATCCTGGTATGTATGTGCCAAGTCAACATGGCGAGGCTACACCAGATCCCAGCACTGCCCGTGATGACCAGGCTTCCGCCAGTCACTACTCCACTGAGGCCCCTTTTAAAAAAACATATCACAATCTGTGATTTCTGAGGTCTGTCCAAGGTTGAGGACCAAGAGGACACATGTTTGTCAAAATATGTTCAACAGGCCTACTTGGGAGACATGTATATTTTTTGTTTTTGTTGAATGTTAATTTATGTTGGCTACATGTGCCAAATTTTTATTTTATTTTTTTAAGTATACTTTAATAAATAATTACTACGCCAACTTTTGTCGGGTTATATATTTAGAATGACACATGTTTGAAAATTAGTAAATAAAAAATATTGCATTCTCCTACATTCACATGACAAAGGACATCAGTGGTGAAAAGTACCTTAATGTGATCAGTAATCTTTCAGCAGGCTGGATACTTGGTCTGTAGCATGTGTTCTGACGCTCCAAGCGAGGGGAGATTATTCCAAGTAATTCGTCATAACTAATTCAAAAATGAGTCTTTTATTAGATTAGTGTATGAAACCAATTTTTACATACACTTTTCTAAATAATAAGGTAAGTGTTTAAGAACATTCTTATTTGTAAGAAGGCCTGTATCCTTTATCAAAATAAAAATGCATGTTAAAGAAGTGGCATAACAAAGAAGATCTAACGTCATTTGCAGTTGTGTCATCATTTGGACAAATGTTTAGCCACTGGCAGCTGAATTTAACAATAACAATTGTCTGGTCACAAACTGGACAACAAAATGTTTGGGAATCCCCCCACACAAAGCACCTTGTCCTCATCAACTTGGGGGCAAGGTGTTTTTTGGGGGGTGGGGGGGCACAAAACACACTACACATGTTAAGGGCATATGGCCTGGTTTGGTCCAGGAAGGGGGTGCTCACTCCCCCCCTTTTCATGGCCTTTTAGGCTGCATGCTCTGATAATATTCTGGTATGGATTTGGGGGGGGGGGGGGGGGGCGGGAACACCACGATTTTTTAAATTATAACACTGACATAAAGTCACACACATAGGTTAGACTTGATGGACCAGTGTCTTTTTCAAAACTCCCCTACTATGGAAACATGTTTTTAAAATTATTGTTTGTCAAAAAAATTCCTCACCTAGTTATTGACATGCGCGTGTAATTAAAAAATTTTTCTTCATGCCCACGGAGGTCTTCATACAGGATCATGAACTGGCCTCTCTCATCCCTATTTGCTAGTATGGGATGCACCCAGTATCTTCTTCTCCTCCTCCTTCTACTCTTCTCTACTTCAAGCAAGATTGCTGCTGTTACAGCAACAACTGTTGGCATTATCATTGGCAGAGCAGCACACATTTTGCGAACAAAAATAACCCACACAATACACAATACAGACTCCTGGACAACCAGGAAGTGTCCGGAAAAATCAAGCTTTTTATAAGCAGCCTCACAAATAGATAACAAGTGATTGGCCTGCTCTAAATTCGCATCTATCATTAGACACTCACTGGTTACTTCCGAATTCGCAGCTGATCCGCACCTAAAACGCTGATGAACCGCTGAACAACTGATTTTTCTATGCGCAGTGAAACCGCAGCTTCAATTCGCACCGCACATGTGTGAAACCGGGCTGAATAGAGACAGAGATCAGTGTATCAGTGTTTTGTTTTGTTTTTTGTTTTTTTGTTTTTTATATCAAATTTAAATGTTATGAAATATCAATGGACACACAGCTGAAATTCAGATGAACGCAGTCACAGGTGTTACAAGGCAAAACAAGAGGTCCTTGGAGTGTGGATTTCAAAGACATTTGGAAAGGCAATTGCATCAAGGATACTCTAAGCTGAGGAACAATGGTAAACAGGATACTCAAATAAAGCCTGAATAAGAGAAACCCATTTTAAAATGAAACTACCTTTCTCTGTTTGTAAGGCATTTGCAGAAATGACTAACAACCAGTTTTATAACTAAGAAAGATAAAGTCTGTTTACCGAAAAGCAAGAAAACTACACT
Source organism: Aquarana catesbeiana (assembly GCF_042186555.1). Lineage (NCBI taxonomy): Eukaryota > Metazoa > Chordata > Amphibia > Anura > Ranidae > Aquarana > Aquarana catesbeiana. The sequence goes on from NC_133324.1 coordinate 811,915,907, forward strand.
CTTTGCATATACAGCTGTCCTTGCATTATCTAAGCATTGAGAAATGTGAACAAATTACATTGTGCAACAATAAGGTCTCATGCCCACGGACGTTTTTACAGCCACTTTTTTTTAGCATTTCTTGCAGCTTAAAAAAGCCTCTCCATGTTAGCCTATGGCCTCATGCCCACCATGGCGTTTTTGAGCTGTAAGTGGCATAGGCATTCTTAAGCTTCAAAAAAACCCAGGACCAGTGCATTCGGAGGCTCCAGCGCTAGAGCTGAAAAAACGCCAGACGCTGGTAAGAGGTGTCTTCTCCCACTGCTCTTCTTCCGATGTTGACTCAATGCGATCTCCTGGTGTAATGCTGGGTCCACCATGTGCAATGACTTATATTAGCATGGAGCGGGTCACCCGATGACGTAAGTTAGAGGCCATGCCTAGTGTGATGTCATCACCCCATCATGCCCTGGGAGATCGCGTTGAGTCAACATCGGAAGAAGAGCAGTGGGAAAAGACCCAGCAAAAGAGCAAAAGATAGTGGAGAGAGAGAGGAGAAGACCCAGAGAGGGGAGAAGACCCAGCGAAAGAACAGAAGAACCGGAGAGGGGAGAAGACCCAGCAAAAGAGCAGAAGATAGCAGAGAGAGAGAGGAGAAGAGCCGGGGCTGCTTTAATAAAATACTTTAAAAACCTGTGTAGTGTGTTTATTTTTGACACATTTTTATTTAGGTGAATGGGTAGGGGTACGATGTACCCCTACCCATTCACCTAGGGTGGGGGGCTGTGATCTGGGGGGCCCCTTGTTAAAGGGGGCTTCCAGATCATAAGTCCCTGCCTGCAGACCCCGACAACAACTGGGCAAGGGTTGATGGGAAGAGGCCCTTGTCCTCATTAACATGGGGACAAGGTGCTTTGGGGTGGGGGGGCGCACCAACTCCCCCATGTTGAGAGTATGTGGCCTGGTATGGTCCAGGAGGGGGGGTGCTCGCTCGTCCCCCCCCCCCCTTTCCTGACCTGCCGGGCTGCTTGCTCGGATAAGGATCTGGTATGGATCTTGGGGGGAACCTTACGCAAAAATTTTATCGGGATTCCCCTTCAAGATTCTAAGCATACAAGTCGCACCGCAAGTCGGATCATCTTGATCCGACTTCTGGTGAGACTTCTATTCAAATCAATGGGCTCCCATAGGGAACCATTAATTTTGAATAGAGACAGAGAAACGCGGCTGAAAGCTAGCGTGGCTAAACGGCCATTGACGCCAATGCAAAACGTGAAAAAAAACACATTTTTAAAGCCACTTTTTTTCCTGGCATCGGTACTAGCTTTGCAGCTCCTTTTTTAAAATGTCCGTGGGCATGTAGCCTAATACTTAACATTGGAATATTTCTGTATATTTAATGTATATTTATATATATATATATATATATATATATATATATATATATATATATATATATATATATATATATGTATTCTACTATCTAAAGGACTCCACGATGACAAGAAATATAGTAGCATGTATAAATATTCTGATAATACTCAAAAAATATATAAGTGTATTTTATTAAAATATATATGATTCAGTAGTGAAAAAGTAAAATGCAGATGTAATATTATCCAGATATGCTTAAAGGATTAATAATTACTACCTCAAAATAGATCTATGGATGAATCAAAGATCTTTATACAATATCACATGATTAAGTACATTAAATATTAATATCACAAATAATATTATTCACACCTGGGACTATGCACACTATGATGAGGACAACATATTTAGATTTAACCAGGGGATAAAAAGATATAAATGGCCCAGATAGGGTTGAGTTGAATCAGATGTGGGTAAATATTCTTAAATACACCCTCTAGGCTAGTCCCTAGAAAAAGGGATTTTGGAAATAAAAAGGGAAAGTTCAGAAAGGAAAGGGAAAACACTTCATCATCATCATCATCATCATCATCATCATCATCATCATCATCAGATGATCACAGTCCATTCATCACTCACCATCTTGAGGACACTCAATTGATCACTCACCATTTCAAACGCTATCTCAAACCAATCATCATTGTCATCGCTCCCCACATAACGGATTATTATCTCAATCACTGAGTCTTCCAACAAGCAGGGCTGAGACAAAGAGGTGGGCAAGACGGGCTGCTGCCCTGGACACAATGGTTTATTGCAGGGATGTGGGAACCCTGACCCTAACCCTAAGGGAAGGGGGGGTGCAGTTCGGCATCTTTGCCCTGGGCACTGGATGGTGTTGTCCTGGCACAAACAAGATGCTCTCTTGAGCTAAGGTTCTGTCGCTCGATCTCCCTGAAAGCCCTTCGCTTATCCTCTACAGGTCATCAGATAAGCAGCACTGCAAATTTCTGGTCATGGATCCATAACCCTTCACAAATATCTTTATTGGTAAAGTATACTTTAAGAATTATTTTGCATCTCCTTTCACCTCTGAAGTCTAACCATATGAGTATTTTATCAGTCTCCTGTGTTAGGTTTTGGCATTACAGTAGATCCTGTTCAAAGGTATATTTGCCATCTCAGGAATCGCGTAATTAAGTCAAGCTGTTATCAGCAGAAATAGCATATTAGCATAGATTCAAGCCACGTATTCTGCTGCAGAAGAATCTGAGTGGAGGGTCTGATTGGGTGGACCATGTTGTCCAATTGGTTGGATTCCGAGACAATGGTAATGGTACCTTCTGAATGAAAATTAAGTTATCTAACTCACCCTAGGCCTAAATCTTTAGTTGTAGGTATGCGATATTAACCCCTTCCTGCCGATGGTATGCATATGTGCGGTCTCACTGAACTGGACCTCTTTCAGTGGGTTTGCAGATATGCGTACATCTCACAACGCGCTCCCAGCACAGAGACCGGGCTCTCACTGAGTATCTAGTACTAACAACTGGACTCCTGTTTCCCGTTCAGCTGATATCTGTGGTAGCCTCTGATTGGCTATCACAGTGATTAGTCACTGTGCAACCCGCCCATGTGTGGAAAGAAATAATTAAAAAGTAAAAAAAAAAAAAAAAATAGCTAGATCAAGGTTAGATCTAGGCCAGTGCCAGGGTTAGTGTTGGGGTCAAGGCAAGGGTCAAAGGTCAGGGCCAGTATATTATTGATAGAATTTAAAAAACAAAAACATTTGGTGATTATGGTAATAGCAAAAAATATACAGCTTAATTAAAATTTTTTTTTTTTTTTTTAAACTATTTTGGGCCAGTTTTCCTTCGATAATAAAAATAAAATCAGGACTTATCAGTTACCATTTACCAACAAAGAAAGCCTAATTTGTTCTGGATGCACAAAGTAGTTGTAATGATATGTACAGATTTACTAACACGTATCAAAGTTGCAAAATTGTGTTCAGGCATTAACATTTGTTTTACCCTCAGTCACTAAGGGGTCGATTGATCTGTGGTTATGTCATGCGACAAATCAGACTCCATCTACAGCCACTAGTTTTTAGTTTCCTTTACTCACAGTGATAAACAAGCAGACCTCATTAACAGTTGTAAACTAGATATGCACACTGTCTATGTTAAGAAAGGGTTCAAGTACCCCCCACTGTTCTCCTCACCTTAGATGCTGAAAAAGCATTCGACCGGGTACACTGGGGGTATCTCCATGCCATGCTTTCTAAATTTGGGTTCCAAGGCTTTGACTTAACAGCTATTTCCACCTTGTACTCTACCCCATCGGCGAAGGTATTTACTTCTGGTGCATTCTCAGATAAATTCTTAATATCTAATGGCACCAGGCAGGGATGTCCCCTTTCTCCGCTAATTTTTACATTAGTAATGGAGCCCCTGGCTGAGGCTATTAGAGCTTCCTCTGAGGTGACGGGGATTACAGTAGCACATCACCAGCATAAAATAGGATTGTTTGCTGACGACGTTGTGTTGTCTTTGACTAATCCGGAGTCCTCCTTGATAGCAGCGGAACGGATTATAACTGAATTTAGCAAAGTTTCCTTCTATAAGTCTATCATTTTACCGTTAAATATCCAGAAATCTGCTTTGGCGTATTTAAAATTTCAATTTCCATATATTTGGGTACCCAAAAAACTACCATATCTAGGGGTTACGCTAACAGCCCCCTCCTCATGCAATTATGATACTAATTTTCTACCTCTTATTAAGACAATTACCCCAGATTGAAAAAATATCGAACAATATGAACTGACTTGTTTAAGACCTTCCACAGCCTTCAAAATGATTTACATACCTAATCATATTTTTTAAAAAGTGAACTCTCTGATCAGCGTTTCCTATGGCAAGGAAAAAGGGCCAAATTAGCATACTCTACTTTGATAAAACATAACCATATAGGGGGTATACGTTTCCCAGTATTGCAGCACTACTATACCACTGCCATTCTTGACCAACTGCACACTTGGTTTGATAATCCCTTAGACCAACTCTGGGGAGAGATAGAAAGAGCCATGGTAAGAGGAAAAGACCTTCCCTCCTTGCTCCTTGCTCCTGGCTACACTGACATGTCTTCCAGTGGAAACCCCAGATGTCCCAGCAATCCATGCTTCTGTTCAAGCATGGAAATCTTACCACCACAACTGTCAACAGACCGGCTTAAAAGCTGACCTATTCACTCCTATAAATGTACTGGAATATCTTCTCCCTCATTTGCGTTTTAGCTAGATGGTTTCAAGGGGGGGGGGGGGGGTGCAATTTATAAAGGATATTGTTTAAGACAGGGAAGGAGACAACACATTTTCCTCTTTTCAGCTACGTCACGTCTTGGGTAAACATTCCTTAAACTATGTAGAACCTGATAAAAATTTGTGGAGAGAATTACAGGTCCGTCCATACATAAAAGGAGGGATATCTAAATATTATGCACTCCTGCAATACCAGAATTATTTCACTAAATCAGCCTGTATACTTTCCTGGGAAAAGGATCTTTATAAAGTCTATGACCCAGCTACCTGGCAAAAAGCTTTATCTCTCATGTGAATGATGTGTGAATCATTGGGATAATTACATAAAAATATTATATTAGAAGCTATCTCACACAATACAAAATGTCTAGAATGTTCCCTGATTCTTCCCACTGTGTTGGCGTCAGTGTGGAGATGTGGGCAACCTAATACATGTCCTATGCTAATGTTGATGTCAGCGAAGCTTCTTGAGTGGAGTGTTCTCCCTGATATCCAGAATTACAGGCTTCTACATCTCTCCACCCCCTGGATTTGGTATTACTGAATCTATCAATAGAACAAACCCCTGTTTAACTCAGAGTCTTAATAACTCACATACTGATTGCTGCTAGACTTACAGTCACTGCCTACTGGAAACTTAATAAGGCCCCCAATCAGAAGTAATACAAAGGTTTAAGGCTGCTTATCAAAATAAAAAAAATCTTTGCATTCACTGCAGGTAAAATAGAAGCCCATAACAAGGCATGGAGTAGCTGGGCTGGAGCATTCCCTTAAATTTAAATCTAAATCTTAAAATGAAGTTATTATGCTGATTTTGTGGCCTTAAGCATAAGAGCAATCTCATTCAATCTCACTTTGTGGAGTTAGTTTAAATATTTTTCTTTATCTTTGTTTTGCTATAATTTTATATTTCTTCTAGTCTTATTGAATAATTGGTATTTTTACTTGCAAGTCTGTACCTAATGCATAGCTACAGGAGAATTCAGTGTCAAGTAGAATATACTGAATTTTCTTAAACATTTGCAAAGGTTAGACTAACCTTTATGTCAGTGGTAAGATTGGCTAATCCCTATGTTTTCTGTACTCTCATACACATCCACTGTTGGATTACACAATACTAAATGTTAAATATTTCGATTGCAGAAGGAATTATGATGTGCTATGTATGTTTAACCACCTCAATACAGTAAACTTACACCCCCTTCCTGCCCAGACCAATTTTCAGATTTCAGCGCTCTCACAGTTTGAATGACAATTACTCAGTCATGCAACACTGTACCCATATGAAACTTGTGTCCTTCTTTTCACACAAATAGAGCTTTCTTTTGGTGGTATTTAATCATTAGTGGGTTTTTTATTTTTTGTGCTATAAATAAAAAGAGACCGTAAATTTTGTGAAAAAAAATGCCTTTTCTTTGTTTCTGTCATAAAAATTCGCTAATTAGTAATTTTTCTTCATAAATTTTGGCCAACATTTATACTGCTACATATCTTTGGTAAAAATAACCCTAATTAGTGTATATTATTTGGTCTTTGTGAAAGTTATAGAGTCTACAATCTATGGTGCCAATCAAAATTGATCACACCTGATGTACTAAAGACCTGTCTCATTTCTTGAGACACTAACAAGTCAGAAAAGTACAAATACCCCCCAAATGACCCCTTTTTAGAAAGTAGACATTACAAGGTATTAAGTAAGTAGCATGGTGAGTTTTTTTAAGTTGTAATTTTTTCCCACAATTCTTTGCAAAATGAAGATTTTATTTTTTTTTTTCTTTTTACAAAATTGTCATATTAACAACAGGTTATTTCTCTCACAGAGCATATGCATACAACAAATTACACTCCAAAATACATTCTGCTACTCTTCCCGAGTATGGCGATACCACATGTGTGAGACTTTTACACAGTCTGGCCACATACAGAGGCCCAACATTGAAGTAGCACCATCAGGCGTTCTACGAGCATAAATGACACATCTCATTTCTCAATCACCTATTACACTTTAGAAGGCCCTGGAGCACAAAGACAATGGAATTGCCCTCAAAATTACTACATTTTGGAAATCAAACACCCAAACGTATAATCTATGAGGCATAAAGAGTCTTTTAAGCGGTTCATTTTTTCCAGAAGTTTTTGGAAAATGTGGAAAAAATGAAAACGCATTTTTTTTTTTTTTTACACAAAGTTGTTCATTTATCAGATATTTCCAACACATAGCATGTACATAGCAAAGATGACACCACAAAATACATTCTGCTACTCCTCCTGAGTATGGCGATACCATATGTGTGAGCCTTTTACACAGCCTGGCCATGTACAGAGGCCCAACATCCAAGTAGCACCATCAGGCGTTCTAGGAGTATAAATGACATATATAATTTCCTGGTAACCTATCCTTTTTGAAGGCCCTTCATATTTCTAACACATAGCATGTACATACCAAGAATTACAATCAAAAATAAATTCTATTGCGGAAAGGGTAAAAAAAAAAAAAAAAAGCATTACCTGTGCTTTTTTTTTTTTCCACAAAAATTTTTATTGAAAATACATAAGTAATGTTTACAATACGTACAGTATAACAGATAACATGGGGTCCAGAGTAATTTAGAGCAATATTTTCGAAAAGAAATTATATGAAATTTCAATAAAGTAAATAGTGTGATAACAGTCTAATATGGGTCACAGATTTACATGGTATACGTTGTGCCATTGAGACCAGTATCTTCAGGTCCAACTATGGCTATGTTTTATTCATTTATCTTGACCACCGATTTGTCAATGGGTCCCCGAATAATAGTGATAGAGTGTCTACTGTAACCTTACAAAATAAGAGGAGATAAAGAAAAGAGAAAAAACGGAAAGAAAAAAGAAAGAGAGAAAAAGAAAAAAAAGAAAAAAAAAAGAGATGAAAAGAGAAGAAGGGAAGGAAAAGAGGAAAAGAGAAGGGGAAAGAGAAAAGAAAGAGGAAAAGAAAGAAAAGAAAAAGAAAAAGAGAAGGGGAGGGGAATATGGAGGGTGAGGTTAGATTAGATTGGGGGCCGCCCCCCCCATCCAGTGCCAGACCAGTCCACACCAAGGGGGGTAATGAATGGGGGTGTATTGGATCGGTTCAGCTGTTTGTATGTAGAGTTGGAAAATGGACTCCATAGCTTGCAGTGGTTTTAAAATGTGTCCAGCAGGCCCAGATATTCGTGAATTTTTGTAGTCGCTCTTGGGAGATGTGAATCAGCTCCTCCATCTCCTCTATTTTAGATACTCTTGTCAACCATTCTCTAATTGAAGGGATAGTTGTTGAACGCCAGTGTACTGGGATGCATAGTCTGGCAGCGTTGACCATAAAAATTGCAAGTGATTTATAATAGGTCCGTTTGGACAATGATGTATGGTGTAAAAGGTACTGTGCAGGTGTAAAGTCTAGTGTGTATGTGGTGATCTGTGATGTTAAAGAGTGTACCTCCCTCCAGAAAGGTTGGAGGAGGGCACAATCCCACCAGATGTGGAGCATAGTACCTACTTCTGTTTTGCATCTCCAGCAGGTATTTGGAATTGTTGGGGAAAATCTGTGTAATCTTGCCGGGGTTCTGTACCATTTAGTAGCAATTTTCTAGCTATTTTCCTGTAATGCTACGTTAAGGGAACCCTTATGTGCGTATTCGTATATATCTTCCCAGTTTTCGTCAGTGAGTGACAATTGGAGTTCTCTTTCCCAGGAGGTGCGTGATGCATCTATCCCCTGACCAGGATGTGGGGTCTCTTGAATCATGGTGTAAATGTAGGAGATGAGGTGTCTTTGCGGTGAGTTTCGCGAGCACAGAGCTTCAAATTGGGTAAGTTGTCTGCTCCAGGTGTCTGAGGGGTCCTGTGTCATAAGAAAGTGTCTCAGTTGTCTGTATGTCCAGAAGGGGAAGGATTTAGTAGTCGATATGGAAACTAGATTGTCATATGTTCGTATTCGTCCTTTATTGACAAATTGGTGAGCTAACAGTTCCTCATGGGGCCATTCTTGTTGCAGGAATGATTGTGATTCCCCAGGAGGAAAGTCCGGGTTGTTCCTAAGGGGAGTCAACGGGCCTGGGTGTGAAGATAGATTGGCAGGGGTCAAGGTCTTTTTGAAGGCTGTTAAGGAAGGGTATATGAGCAGATGCGACTTCAGTGTCTGGGGCCAGTGTGAAGGCGAAAGCCAGGGGAGCGAGTGTAATGGAATGTTTGTAAATGCGTTCTCTAGAGAGACCCAAGCCTTCTCCAGTTTATGGACCTTCCAGTCTACTATCCTAGTTAGCTGGCAAGCGAGATAATAATTGTACAGGTCCGGCAGTCCGATCCCCCCTTTGATTTTGGAGCGTGTAAGTCGTGTGTATTTGATGCGTGGAATGCTATTTTTCCATAGAAAGGCTGAGCACGCTCTTTTGTATGTTGCGAAAAAAGATGGGGGGAGGTGAATTGGAATTGTCTGCATTAGGTAGAGTAGACGGGGGAGAATAATCATTTTTAAGAGTGCTGAGCGCCCAAACCACGAGACGTTTAGGTTGGCCCAGTCTTTCAAATCTGATTGGATTCTTAATAGAGTAGTTTGGAAATTGTGATTAAAAAGGTCGGTCATATTCTTGGTGATTTGGATGCCTAGGTAAGTAATAGCGTTCTTTTGCCATGTGAATGGGAAGTATTTTTGGCAGTGAGTTACCTCTCGGGTGGGTAGAGCAATATTCAAGGCATGTGATTTAGAGTAATTTATTTTAAGATTTGAGAAAGTTCCGAAGTGATTTATATCTTTTAGTAGGTTTGGCAAGGATATGTGGGGGAATAGAAAGGGAAAGGAGAATATCGTCAGCGAATGCTGCCACTTTAAATTCTCTATTTGCGATGGTGATTCCTTTAATGTCTGAATTGAGTCTCAGCCTGTTTAGTAGGGGTTCTAATGATAAAACAAAAATGAGAGGTGATAGTGGGCAGCCCTGTCGTGTCCCATCGCTTATCGAGAAGGCGTCCGATAGGTGGCCATTCACTTTTACCCTTGCTGAAGGGGAGCTATATAAAGCTTTAATATGGGAGCACATGCGAGGCAGAAGTCCCACTCCTTTTAGGACCTCTTGCATGTAATCCCAAGCCACTCTATCGAACGCCTTCTCAGCATCCAGAGAGAGAAAGAAACCCTGAGTTTTAGATGACATAAGCCAATGTTGCAAGTTTAGTATACGTGTAGTGTTGTCTCGGGCTTCTCTGCCCGGAATGAAACCTACTTGGTCAGATGAGATAAGTTCGGGTATGAGAGGCAATAATCTGTTCGCTAGAATTTTAGCATAAAGCTTTATATCTACATTGAGCAAGGAGATTGGCCTATAGTTAGCTACTTGTGTAGGGTCTTTACCATCTTTTGGAATCACTGCTATGTGGGCTTCGAGCATTCTACCTGTTGATAATCGGGGATCGGCTAAAGCATTGAAGGTCAGTAACATTTTGGGTGACAGTACATCTAGGAAGCTTTTATAATAAATAAGTGAGAGGCCATCAGGTCCGGGACTTTTGCCTGCTTTCATTTGTTTTATGGCGGAGGATAGTTCCTCGGCCGTGATATGACCTTCCATGGCCTCTGCCTGTTGGGTGGTGATGGGTTTGGGGCAATATTGGTTTAAAAAATCTCTGATTTGTGTGGATCGATTGGTCAGAGATTTTGGGGTTGGGCTGTCTTTCGTCAGGTTATATAGGTTGGAGTAAAAGGATTTAAATTGTTTGGCTATATCCTCATTTTTAGAATAGGCCGTACCCTGGTTATCTCTGATATGGTGAATTGTGGTTGTAGTCTTGGCTGCCTGTATCGTGCGAGCTAACAGTCTTCCGCTTTTATTTCCATGTTCATAGAACACTTTTTGTTTTAGAACATAACGCCTTCTTGTGCGTTTCCCAAGTTCATCTAATAGTGTGGAGCGAGTGAATGTTAGGTCTTGTAGAGTGTTTTGTGAAACTGATTGTTTGTGGGAAGTTTCTAGGCGTTTGATTTTATCGATTAGAGCGTTGATTTGCTCCTGTTGTCTCCTTTTGGCTCTAGTCGCCAATGATATGAGTTTTCCCCTAATGACGCACTTGTGTGTTTCCCAGAGTGTGATAGGGGTAATATCATGGGTAGAGTTCTCTTCGAAATATTGTCGAATACATGAGTTAATTTGTTGTGTTATTTCTGGGTCTTTTAAAAGTGATGAATTAAGGCGCCAGGATTTTGTTATACGGGAGGAGTCGGGGAAGGTTAGGGTAACCGTGATTGGGTGGTGGTCAGACAGGAACATCGGTTCAATTGAGGCTTGTGTGAGGGTAGTTAGGTCTTTTTGAGTGAGAAAAAAGTAGTCGATTCTAGAGTATTTTTGGTGAGGTGGGGAATAGAAAGTATAGTCCTTGTCTGAAGGGAACATGGTGCGCCAGGTATCATGTAGTGTAAGGGTTTGTAGTTGTAGTTTGATCTGTCGAAGTGCTCTATATGATAGCGTGGATGTGCCTGAGGAGGTGTCTACGGTCGGATTGAGTGGGATGTTAAAGTCTCCCCCTAGTAGGACCAGGCCTTCTTGAAATATAGATAGGAGGTCACAGACTTTCCTGAAAAAAGATATTTGGTGCTCATTAGGACAATATATGTTCGCCAGTGTGATTGGTTTGGCTGCGTAGGTGCCTTTTATGAAGATATATCTGCCATCTGGATCTATCAAGGAGTCAGAAATTTGGAAGTTAGCATGTTTGGAGATTAAAACGGCTACCCCCTTGGTTTTTGACTCAGGGTTCGTGGCATGCAGAATGGTCCTGTATATGTGATTTGTCAGCTTAGGTATGGAGTCTGATCTGAAGTGTGTTTCCTGTAGAAAGAGGAAGTGTGCTTTGTGCTTAGTTAGTGCTGCTAGTATCTGTGTTCTTTTTTCTGGGACATTTAAGCCTTTTACATTGAGCGAGAGGCATTTCAGGGTGAGTTGCTTATCAATCATCTGTTCTTTCTGCATGATGAGTAAGTGTAAGAGATGTTATAAGTGTGTCTGTTAACAGTAGGGAGAGTAGTGTTGGCTGGGTGGAAGAGGAAGCGGCCCCCAACAATATAGAAATTGAGCTCTAAAAACTTGGGAGAAGGTGAAGAGAAGAATAAGGGTGGAAGGAGGTGAGAAGTAGTGAGAGGAATAGAAGAGAAGAAGTTACAGATACTTCGGGAAAGTATCAAAGAAAAAAAAAAAAAGAAAAAATGTGAGTCCGTGGCACTTTGGGAGGGTGCACAATTGTTGAGTATGTAAGGATACCAGAGGTGGGTATAGATTTACTATGCCACCTTATAAAATTTCGCCGGAGTGTCAGTCAAAGTCCGCAAGGACTGCTGTGTGGGGACAGTGGTTTCGGAAGGGATCAGATACCAGTGCAACAGGGAGGACACCAAAATGTGGGAATAATACATGGGATAACAATGAAGGTTTAAAAGTTACAGGACTACCCTTGAATATGGTTATTAACCGGGATGTATTCAGTGTAGAGTTTTATCATAAAGGTTTGCTGTTTGGCAAGTGTACCAACTCAGATACCAAAATTCAAACTTTGAATAGCTCTTATAGAAGTAGAGTCTAAGTTCAACAGAAAACAATAAACAAATAAGATCACAATCCTGTGTTGCCCCAGTAGTAAATCGGAGCAGGTAGATAGTTGTCACTAAGTGAAGGTACTCACATTAATGGGTCATCAGTGTGAGTATATCATTGTCTAAAGGTCATGCTTGTGACTCCATGGGCCAGTATGTTATAGAGGAAAACTCTCTGTGGATTTATATATATGTCGGTCTAAGGGAGAGGTTATTGTAGTACTCTATTCCCACCAATTACCCCTATCCATCCCCCAACAGTGATGTTGGCCTTAGGACACGGGGCAGTCGGTGAAGGTGTTTGTAGGTGTCTCCTCTTAATGTTAATCTTATAATATGTAAGAAAGTTCTATGGGTGTCCCTGATATGGGGATATATTAACAGAATGGTCATTTTAAGATCCCGGGGACAGTATACATTAGAAGATACTACTGAGGATTAGGGGGGACACCGGTGGGAATCTCAGATCATGAGAATAGAAGTGTGAGGGGGGTTACTACAGTTCTTTATCAGGTTTGACGACTATCATCGTGGGTGAGGACATTACTGTCAAAGATGTGTATTATTTCTCATACATTTTACAATACACTCCGAGGTAATTGGTTAATAGGGGCTGTGGCAAGATGTAAGAGTCGCCCTCGCCCACACCAACAGAGCTGGTATGTTCGTCAATCATTTTAAGGGGTTTATTATCATTGATCCAGCGTCGTTAGGGTATAATATATGTTATGCATGTGTAAGCGGTTATCAGTGCGACTATAACAGACTTCTAATTGGTTAGGGTTCAGGCTTCTCCCCATCTGCCACCACAAATAATGCACAAACTTCAGTAAGAGTATACCCAATATTATAGGAGGATAAAGAAGAAAAGAAAAAAAAAAAAAGGGGGGGGGTTTCCTCTTTCCCCCCCCCCCCCTGCTTCCATCTCTTAGGTATGTTCATGAGATTGTATGAGAGTGTCTCTGTGGGGTATTGTGAGTTGCTTCCAATCTAGTTCCAGGGTGTGGTAGATGGAGTTCTTGTGTATGAGAAAAGACATCATTACCTGCTCCGGAGGAGACTGTTGATTTAGATGCCAGACTTATTTATATGCTCAGGGGGTCAAACACTGTTCGTAACCATCTTCGGTTTGTGAAGTAGTGACTCTGATGGTATCATAGGAAAAATAAACAAAACAGGAACAGTTGACCTGATGAATAGGCGTTAGTAACACTTACTGGTTGGTACCAGAACTTGGATAGGAACAGGTTTTGGTTAATCATCATGACGATCTCTTCTAGGAGTCGTGGCCGGTCCCGGACTGTGGGGAGGGAGGTCTCGGCGAGAGGGACGATCTCCTGGAGACGTGGGGTCCACTCTGCGGTGTCTGGATCTTTGCCTTTGCGCTTTGGGTGAGAGGTTGTGAGAGACTGTCTTCCATGGCTCCGTCGGGAAGTAGAATGTGTACCACTCAGGAAGTTCAATCATCGGTATGTCAAGTTGTTCGCAAAAGGAAGGAAGGTCGTCTGGGGTTCATAGTAGCGTTGTGCGACCCCTAGTGGAAGCCGAAAGGCAGAACGGGAACTTCCATCTGTATTGTATGTTGCGGGATCGCAAGGTTTCCAGCAGAGGGCGCAAGGCACGTCTATTCTGTAATGTTATCTGAGAGAGGTCTTGGAATAATTTTATTTCTGTGCCATTAAATAGTATGCGGCCTCTTTCTCTTGCCTTACGGAGGATTTCTTCCTTCAGGGGAAAATTTACAATACAGCAGACTACATCTCTTGGTGGTTCCGAATCACGGGGAGGGGGTCTCAAGGCACGGTGTAGCCTTTCCATTTCAATGGGGATATCCACCGGACGGTCCAGTAAATTATTAAAAATAGAGACCCCCCGCACCCTCACGTTGTGTCTGCGTCCTCTATTATCGAGGTCTTCCACTTGGCGGTGCAGTTCAAACATGTGTGTGAGTTGGGAGTCATGCAATTTATGTACTTGCCTTATTGCAGCAGCGTGGGTTTGGGATGCCTGTTCCACATCCGTGATACAATGGGACATGGTATGGATATCTGCTTTTAGATCCGATATTGCCGCTGTAATGGTGTGTCGTATGTCCAGGGCAACCTTTTGTAGGTCATGTTGTAGATCCAGGAGGCTTGGAGGATGGTTAAGAGCCCCGTGGTCATCCATCAGTGAAGCGGAGCTGCTTCTATGTGAGACCGGGGATGAGGCCTGTGAGGCCTGTGATGCCTCGTGTTTCCCTGATTGTTGGCTCCGGAACATCTCTGGTATGTTCTTGTCTGGCTGTGTTCCAGTGTCTTTCAGGGTTCGGGGAGCTGAAGTGCTTCTGTTGGGTTTACTCATGTTTAAGAATGAAGGTAAATCCCTTTTTTTGAGCTTTTTGTGTCCTCGATGTGCAGGAGCTCTTTGCTTAGGCTGCCATCTCGGGTCCCGTCCAGGCCACGCCCCCTACCTGTGCTTTTAGTAGTATCCACAGAGGAGAGCACTGGTCCAGACAGCAGGCAGGGATGTGCTTAGCGACAGCAATAGTAATTATCCAGGCAGCAGGTAGGAAAATTATCTATAGTCAGCACAAGGATATTGTCAGCACAGCACAATCCATAGAAATTGTCCAGGCAGAGACAGCCAGCGCAGTCATAATATTAGTCCTGGTACACTGTTACCTGCAGACACTCATTATTATACTGCTCTCCAGCCCTTCATAAACATACTGCCTCTTACTGCAGCTAATTATTTGCATAGTCCAGGTAGCGCTGTGGTCCGTTCATGCGGCAGGCAGAGGCATTATGGCAGTAAGTCAGCAGCAGGCTGAGGGCCGCAATCAGGTAAGACCTGTGCAGAGGGACACAGGGGTAGATGCTTCTATCCACCCAAATCTCTATGAAGCCTCTGGACTCCAGACCCTAATCCGGAAATTCTGAAACCTGGAGAAAACAAAAAAAATATTTTTCTCCATCCGGAAAAATGATTCTGGAGCTCCTCACATATGTGAGACCCCTGTGTACTACAGTAGCAGGGCAACAGATCAGTCCCAGCGGTAGACAAAAGCATAGTCCATAAAACAGGCCAGGATCAGTTCATGTGCAAGCAGTCCAAGCGGTAGGCAGTAGCGTAGTTGATAAAACAGGCCAGGGTCAGTTCACGTTGAAGCATTCCAAACGGTAGGCAGAGGCATAGTCAAAAAAACAGGCCAGGGTCAGTTCACGTGGAAGGCAGTGGCATGCTTATTTGGGAAAGCATGGAAAATGGTCAGCACAGATGATGGAAATGGTTAAAAATATGGGCTAATATTTCAGGGATGTATGATAAAGTTTTAAGCATTCACCAATGCAAAGGCCAGGTTGGGAGGGACACTAGGGACAATGGTAGCTGGTATCTTTTCGAAATCCTCTTTTGCTGCACACGCAACATTTTTTTTGCCGTCTTCGGGCTGCTTCAGATGGTGGCATGTGGAAGGGGAAGTGGCGCTCATGAAATCGGCTAACAGCATCAGAGCGATGGTCTTGTGGGGGGGGGGGTCTTTGTTGATAGATGAGGGACGTGACAACTTCTTCTATGGATTTTAGGAAGGGGACGGGGCTTTCCGTGGATTTGGTGTAGACTACGTAGGAATTATAAATGGCCAAATGCATGATATAAATTGCTACCTTCTTGTACCAGAATCAGGACCTCCTTATTGACAAATAGGGCTGAATCATTTGATCATTGAAATCCACCCCCCCATGTAGAGATTATAATCTTGGACACATGTTGGCTTTTCAATGGGACCTCTTCTCTGAACCTCAATTATAGTGTCGTCATGGATGGTGGACAACATATGCACGTCCCTTTTATCCTTCCACCTCAAGGCCAGCACTTCGTTGCATCTCAATGTTGCTCTTCCCCTTTCGCAGCTTTTTGTTCGCTAGAGATTGTGGGAAGCCCTTACTATTCTTCCTGGAGGTTCCGCAGGCCAAGGTTTTTGTAATGAATAAGTGTTTGAAAAGGGGCAGGCTGGTGTAGAAGTTGTCAAGGTATATGTGATATCCTTTGTTCAGAAGTGGGTATGCTAGGTCTCATACAATTTTTCCAGTTATGCCCATGTAGGCTGGGCACTCAGGAGGCTGGAGCTGGGAATCTCTTCCTTCACATATGCGAGAACGCATACAGATATCCCGTGGCTCTCTCACAGAGCTTGTAAAATTTTACTCCGTATCTGGCCCTTTTGCTAGGAATATATTGCTTTATTCCTAGCCGGCCTGAAAAGGGTACCAGGGACTCATCGACACATATATTCTGATCGGGGACATAGAGTTCTGCAAATTTTTCAGAAAAGAAATTTATCAGTGGGCAAATTTTATATAACTTGTCATAATTTGGATGATTGCAGGGAGGGCACTGGGTATTGTCACTAAAATGAAGAAAGCGCATTATCATCTCATATCGGGACCTGGACATTACGGCAGAATAAATGGGCATGTGGTGGATGGGGTTGGTGGACCAATAGGCATGTCCTTCATTTTTTTTGTAAGCCCCATGTTTATGGTGAGGCCCATAAACAATTTGAACTCCTCCAAATTCATCTCTCTCCCCAAACGGTCGGGCATATGATGATTGGGGGTTGTTGGAAATATACTGCTGGGAATATAAATTTGTCTGGTGAATTGCAGCAAAGTGTCGACCAAAAACAGATAAAAGAAAATCAATCGCTGTGAAATTTTGGGTGTTGGCCTGCACATTTGGCTGTGCTGTGAAAGGGGGAATAATTGGTGATCCCGAGTTGGAAGGCAGCCATGTTGGGTTGGCAAGATCATCTGGCATGTATGTAGAGGCTCTGGCTCTTGGGGGATGTGACACTCCAGTAGTTGGGGGATTTGAATATCCTGTGCTGGTACTCAGGCGTGATGTGGCAGTACTGGTACTGGGCCTGGGCATTTGTTCCTATTGCCTCTCGTGCCCATGCAACCTACTTTATGTAGGCCGCACCACCAGGACATTACGTAAGAGATTTGGGGAACAAAGACGTTCTATTGAAGACAACAAGAACCTGACGCCGATCCCAAGACATTTCACAGAGTTTCACCATGGCTCCACCAATGGCCTAGGGGTCTGGATTATAGAGGCCATCCCGAGTAATCTTCCTCGAGCTGAACGCATCAAACGTCTGTGTGATAGGGAGACCTTCTGGATATATACTCTGGACTGCCTAAAGCTGGGAGGTCTAAACGAGGAGATCGAAACTCATTCTTTTCTCTAAACACCCTAAACACAGCCTTACTATTCCCAGTCTCCACCCCATACACCCTCCTTCCCCCTCCCCCCACCCCCCCTTTCTCCACCCCCCACAACCCCCCTCCCCCCTTACCCAAATTGATATGAACATAGTACTGTAACACATCATTCTCTCCCAGCATGTCTGTATTTCTCAGCTTACCTGCATTTTCCCTATTCATCTCCTACCTTCCATGTCTACACACATTCACAATATAATACCCTATGTGTGCACCAGTTTTATACCTTCATACCATCCCTAATCTCCCACTACCATACCACCACTTCCTCTATCCAGCATTGTATAGTTTACCCCCTTCCCTTCCCCTCCTACCCCCCTTCTAAAAACATCCCATGATATAACCTCTTACATACATAGCTTTTCTCTACAGTAACTCCATCTACCCAGGCTATACCCTTAATGCTACCCTCTGAGTATACCGTAATCTTATTACTCCCCGCTCTCACCCACAAGCATTATTACAGTCCACTAATATTATTATTATATTCTACATGTAATTTGCCATGTGTACATGTGCACGCATGTATGCATATATATATGCATGTGCGCATTTGTGTCTGATGCATGGTGTATGCATGCGCATATATATGACTTGCATTCCCTCTATTTCCTATCCATCTTTTTGATTTTATTCTCACTTTATTATCACTATCTTTACTATTGATTATTTATTTCATTTTTTTTTTAATTTTTTTTTATTATTTATTCGTTTTTATCCATTTTTTATTTACTTGTATTTCCTTTTTCCACTTTTCATTCTCACCTATCCGATAATTACTTTCTTTACCATTTCTCCAATTTTTTTACCATTTCCCACCATTCTTCTCTCACATTCCCAGCCCTATCTTTCATCCTTCTTTTGCTTACACATATATCAGCCATAGAATTCTTTTTCTATATACACTTGCGGGCAACACTATCACTTCATCTTTTTGCCTTCCAATTAATTGTTCTAGCTGGCATGTGTATGACACGCACCAACGCTGCCTGGCCGACCAATTTAGTTTTGGACACTGCCCCTTCCCCTCCCCTACTCCTCTCTCCCTATACAATCAGCACCTATCATGGCCTATATCCACGTCTGACGAAGGAACACGCATGCTCTGAACGCGAGCGCTTCAGTCACGCCCCCCGCTCTCCAACATCTGACATCATCCACCTACGTACCTGCTGATGCGCTGGCTGAGGGAATCCCATACCTCGGAGCTACGGATGCCACCGGAAGCGCCCGAGGTCTGACCCCACCACAGCCCAGCGGAAAACCGGATGAGACTTTACGATGTTCAGGAGAACTATTCCATGCCTGTTTTTATTACTCAAATGTGAGTGCATATTTTAACATTATTAAAGCCTTGTTTTATCCAATTTACTACCCTAAGAGCGGCGCTGCCTTTTTTCCGTTTGTCCTTCGCATTTGTTCCTGGAGCCTATCGCCAGCGCCAGCGCTGGTACTGGGCATTTGTTCCTGGGACCTATTGCTGGCGGCAGCGCTGGTACTGGGCCTGAGAATATGATCCTGGTTGCTGGCAGCTGCCTGGTTTCCAGAGTGCCGTGCCCTTTTAGGAGGGACCCATTCTTCCTCCAAATCATTTGCCGATTCACTATTCTCAATCGGTTCAAATGCTGAATTTGATTCGGAATCAGAATTGGAATCTGATGAGAACTCCCCGCTGCTCTCATCAGTCATGGAGAGGATCTGGAACGCCTCCTTACTAGAATAAAATCTTTTGGACATGACGCTGATGGCTGTGTGACAGGTGGCAGGTGACGGTCACTGATGGGCTGTGCGATGGGCAGCAGGTGACATTCACTGATATGTGATGACGGTGTGACAGGTGATGGTCACTGATGGGTGACAGGCCACGGACGGTGACGGTCACTGACGGGTGATGGTCACAGACAGGTGACAGGCCACGGTCACTCATGGGTGATGGGTGACAGGTGCACCGCTGATGGTCACTGATGGGTGATGAGTGACGGTCACTGACGGGTGATAGTTGACGGTCAATGATGGGTGACAGGTGACGGTCACTGATGGGTGACGGTGACAGTTGACGGTCACTGATGGGTGACAGTTGACGGTCACTGATGGGTGACAGGTGACGGTCACTAATGGGTGACGGTCACTGATGGGTGCACCACTGACGGTCACTGATGGCAGTCTCTTATGTGACAAGTGCACTTTATGGGGTGACTGTTGGGTGACAGATGACAATGGGGGGGCGATGGGACAAGTGTTGTGCTTGGTGCAGTACAATACAGACACAGATCGGTAACTCACTGTTCCTGGCTCTTCTCTCCTCACACTGGAAACGGTGTGTGAGGAGAGAAGAGCTGATAACAGTTAGTTACCACTCTGTGTTAACATTTAGTGATTGGCTGTGAAAGGATCACAGACAATCACGTGGTAAACAGCCACGGCCAATGGCTGTTTACCAGTGTCGGTGATAAGCAGTGTTCCCGGGAACACACCACCACCGACGTGCACGCGCAGCGAGCTCATGATCGCACGCATGCGCCGTGCACAGTGGGGCAGAACCATCTGTGATAGGCCGTGACTTCATCACGGCAGATCACGTGGTAAACAGCCAATGCCCAATGGCTGTTCACTCCCCTTGGCGAGCGGTGTCTCCGTGACATGCCGCCACCGAAGGTACAGGGATGCGTGCACATTCCCTGCTTAAATGGAGGGCCGTCACATGACGCCCTCCCAGAATGAGAGCCGCACCACCTGGCCGTCATTTGACAGCCGGCGGGCAGCAAGCGGTTAAGCTTTAATAAAAGCTATTTGAAAGAAAGAGTTCAAGAGCTCAAGACTTGGGTGGTACATTGTACAATAAAACACCTAAAAACTGTCTCTCTGTAAATACCCTAACTGTAAATTGCAAGCTACTATAAACAATAGAAGGTGCCTGTAGAGGCCTATGTATAGACTTGCTCCTATTTTTTTAAATGATTTTCAGATATGTTGAGTGAATGGGAAACAAATAATACACATATGACGGGGGTTTCTTCAATTGAATACAATTTTGACTGCAAAAGTAGAAATACACTTTAAACTGTAAGTTCACCTTTTCAGAAAAAAAAGAAAAGTAACACTGTGCACCTTCCCATCCCTCCAGTCTCCACTCTACTTACTTTCCTGGGTGATGAGATGTTATTGCCCGAGTAGCCCATATAGCAGTCTAAGGATTTGAAATCCCCGCCATTCTTCCTCTTCCTTCTGCAGCTATTTTGGGATGGATCAGAGTGATAGCATAACTATTTACTGATAGGGCTATCAATTGTGTCAGCAGCAACAGGGTTGGCTTTCACTACAATAGGAAGAGCGTTGCTCCTCAATGGTGCCATGGATGTAAATGGACTTGTGTCCATTTTTACCCGCCTACCTCCAATCCAATGCGGCAAAAACAAATGGAAGGCAAGCTGTTCTCCTCTGTCTGCTCAAATCGGATCGGAGGGCAGTTGGGTGTACACGGACAGCCAATCTGTTTACATCCAACTGTCTGTAGAGCCGAGCGAACTGTGTCCGCTCTGCATAAGCACAGCAGACAAAGACATGTCATCTGCCCGCTCCACTCAGCAAGGGATCAGCAGACAGATCCCCTGCTGAGAAGAAAAGGATTTGGCCCCTATGAAAGGGGCCTAAGAACTACTGCTCCTCCAAACTGACACCCACTTATCAAGCTGTTGAGAGGAGTACTAAGGCTGGGTGCTGTAAAGTTTTCAGGAGCACCTTGCTGCCCCCCCCCCCTCCCCATCCAACCATGGTCTACCTGGATTGCATAGAGAAACAGAGACCACGTGATGACATCATTAGGTCTAGGATAATGTATGTAATGAAAATGGTAAGGTATGATTTAAAAATTGAATTAGCATGTTGATGGGGTGGGGGGACTTGGGAAGGCAAAACATAAAGCCAGACTTGAGTGCTTCCATTTTCCTTAGAGTACTTTTTATCTTCACATCATCTGTCCAGCAGAGGTGATACTGCAGACCACATATGTTAAACAGTAGGTATCTGTTTGCCATTTTTTCCTTATCTAACATTCTGCATAAAGTCTAGCAGTTTTCAGCTTATGTTTCCCCCATTCTCCTACCATGCTATCCCTTCATTGCATATTAAAGCACTCCTTGTAGTGGTATGCAGGAGAGCCGCAATTAACTTCTACCCAAGACTCATATTGTGAGGAGTGATAACATTTATAACCATAGCCTCCTTTCATGTGGGTTGTATTTTTTTAAATGACAGAACACATCAGAGCACATTTTTACTTTTTATAGTGCATTTCTTTAGAGTTTTGATGGTAGCTGTTCGTCACACATATCTATTGAAATGCAAAATGAAATTTCAGACTTGTTCCCAATTTTACGTGTTTTATTTGGAAATATGTGCAGTATATGCAATCACTTGGATTTTACATTTTGAATAGGTGCAGAAAAAAAATACAGAATTCTGTGCATTCACCTTCAACATCAAGTGTAAGAACAAAAGAATTTCCCAAAAGGTATTTAAAGTGGGCCTAGCATTAAATAAATTGTTTACTGTTATGTGTGAACCTGCTAAGTAATGTGCTAAGTAATGTGTGTGACAGGTATTTAGTACCTCTCTGAGATACAGAAATGACTTCACTTCCACTCCTTCCTCTGTTTTACTCACTATTATTAGTATACAGGATTTATATAGCGCCAACACTTTGCACAGCGCTTAAAAAAATGAAGGCAGACATTACAGTTACATTACAATTTGGTATAAGAGGACTCACTAGAAAGACGGTGTCTTCTTTTTTCAGACATTTAGGGTCAGCTTCTTCATCCCGGTCTGAGATGCTGGTTCAAAGATAACACAATCATCAAGTCCTGGTCCCTGTGCAATCCCTGGCTGTGTTCACAAATGTCAGTCACAGATCACCCTTGCTGCAGCCTCTCAACATTCTACAAAATTACAATGTTCCAGCCTGACAGCTGAGTGAGAGGGGACTGAGGGAATGCTGCCTTCTTTCTGCAGCATACTGATTACATCTTCTCAGCCTAGGCACAGGATTGCATTGTTCTCAGTGAGCCAGCTTGACCTACTTTGTGAGAAGTAAATAACAACCATTGTGCAGCACTGCAAATCAGGAATCAGGGACTGCATATGTTATTAAAATGGTTACATGTAAATATACAATTAAAAACTATACATAGAAACAACATTTAAAAAAAAAAAAAATTAAAAGCATTAATAACATTATTTACATCAAGTTAATGTCATTAACATGTAAGGTATACATAAGAAGAAAGTAGTTGAAAAGACCACTCGTTGCTTTTAAATAACTTATTTATCCTTTCTAAAATTAAAGTTAAAGCTTCTGTTTTTGTAACCTTTTTGTGACCTCTGGAAGATTTACCCTCATTCACGACCAGGTAATTTTTTGCGATATGGCACTGCGTTACTTTACCTGACAATTGCGTGGTCATGCGATGCTGTACCCAAATAAAATGTCTTTTCTTTTTCCACAAATAGTTTTCTTTTGGTGGTATTCGATCACCTATAAGAAAAAGATCAACAATTTTGAAAAAAAAAAACCCAATATTTTTTCCAATCTGCTATAAAACCTATCCAATAAAAAAATGTAAAAAGCAAATGTCTTCATAAATTTCGGTCAATATGTATTCTTCTACATATTTTTGGTAAAAAAAATCCCAATAAGAGTATACTGATTGGCTTGCGCAAAAGTTATAGCGTCTACGTAATGGAGGCAATCAGCGACTTAAATCGGGACTGTGATATTGTGGCAGACATTCGGACACTAACATATATATGTGTGATCCGGCGCAGAGGTGCCGCCTTGTAGTGCTATAGGATGGTCCTTAAGTGGTTAAATAATAAAGCTGGCAAAATGCAATCAGTAAATCAGTAATCAGTAAAATCAGTATCAGTCCACATTCTGATTTGGGAAGCTTATGTTTCTCTACCTTATATGAGCATATTAAAGTATATGTAAACCCTTATCTTGTAAAACAACCTATTCAGTTTAAAATAGAAATGAAAGGCAAAGAATGTGTGTATAGATATAATAAACATTATCAATACATTTTCCCGTTTTATATGAGTGATCACATGCCTTCTGTTCTCAACTGCATAAGAGTTAGGGGAGGAGAAACAGCAGTACACTGTTTTTTTCAGTGAATGACATTGCGGGGGAGTGTATGGAGAGGTCTGATTATTGGAGGAGAGCAGTCTTAGTTCCCAGCACAACTAGAGGACGGACCACACTGAGCTCTCCTGCCCAGTGTGGTCAGTTTTAATGGGAAAGAAGAGGGACTGGTGTGAACAGCAGAGATTTCACACAAAGGAAGCAATACAAAGAGAACAGGATACTTTTTCATACAAGTACATGGTATAGCAGACACATATCAGTAATACGAATTGTTGGGTTCACATATTGTTTAAGGGGCCCAGCTCACACTGGTTCCTCCTGCTCACGTTCATGTCTCTGTTAAGTCCTGTAATGATGTAAAGGTCAGCAGGAGGAACCAGTGAGAACTTGGGGACACACAGGAAAGCGGCCCTGCCAAAAGTGATGGTTTTCCAGGCAGGAAACCAAATTATATGTAGCCCACCACTGCAGTCCACAGTATTGAACATTTGCTGTGAGGCCACTCTTTTATATTGAGGAGGCTGGGCTGTTCATTCCTTCAAATTACTGGCTCTTGTGGCTCATCTGACCACATGCAAAGGCTAAGTAGTTACTAATTTGTAGCACAGATTATAATTGTATCGCTAATACTTAGCAATTCATCTAGAATGTGAATCCTGGGGATCCTCCTCAAAACCAAAGTTGTGCAAACTCCCCCTGGTAACCAATTGATTTCCCTCCAAGCTTTGTTGCATTACAAAGTGTAGAACCTCTCACTGTTCTGATACATGAGAATGATAATCTTCATTTGCATTCCATGCTAGAAAGAGGCTGTCTAGGAAAGATATCATTTTGAGCTGGAAGACCAGAGTTTAGAGATGAACTTTAGGCAGAAAACTTTTCTTTTAAAGCCTAAGTGCAGCCAAAACCTAAAACAGTAAAAGCAGTACAAGAGACATAACTTATCGTCAGTAGGATGTGTACCTTGTGCTGATTCCTCTTCTGTTAGTAGAAATCCTCCTCCAACTTGCACCCACCCCCCCCCCCCACGCCCACCGCCAAAATCTCACAGTAATTTGGTATCAAACACAGGACACAGACACAGGAGTATCAAGAGAATAACATGGAGGTGCATGTGTATCACAATCTACATTTTCATGTGTAGATACCCCAATCTATGTGTTAATGTTCGTATGTGCGCGGATGTGGGGGTTGGGGATTTCAAAAAAAATTTTTGGAGGATTTAATGTGCTTGAATATGACTTTAATTTTTTTGTGACGGGTTCTCTCTAACCTCCTTATGACACATGACAACCTCCTGTGATCGCGCTGCTTGTGATCTCCCTGTAGCGTGCATCCACAGGCATCTGTGATCACTGAGACACAGCTGATCACACATCGTGGTAAAGAGCAAATCACAGCATTTCTTTACCACGTGATCAGCTTTGTCTGATTACAGCTGATCACAGTGTAAACAGGATTTGCCTCTCCTCACCCTGACAGCTCGTGAGGAGAGGGGAGCCGATAACTGGCAAATCCACACAGGGGACATCTACACTGATGATCAGTGCAGCCCAATAGTTCCCACCAGTGCTGCCAATCAGTGGCCACCAGTGCTGCCAACTAGTGCCAATCAGTGCTGCCTGTCAGTGCCCATCAGTGCTGCCTGTCAGAGCCTATCAGTGATGCCTATAATTGCTGCCTATCATTGCCATCTATCAGTGCCCATCAGTGCCGCCTATCAGTGCCCATCAGTGCCACCTATCAGTGCCCATCAGTGCTGCTTATCAGTGCCCATAAGTGCCACCTATTAGTGCAGACACATCAGTGCCTCCTCATCAGTGCTCATCAGTGCCACTTCATCAGTGCCCATCAGTGCAGCCTCATGAGCGCACATCAGTGAAGGAGAATTACTTATTTACAAAATTTTATAACAGAAACTAAGAAAAACTTTTTCTTATTTTCAAAAAATGTGGTCTTTTTTCATTTGTTTAGCAAAAAATAAATATCCCAGTGGTGATTAAATAACACCAAAAGAAATCTCTATCTGTCTCAAACAAAATGATAACAATTTTGTTTGGGTACAGTGTTGTATGACTGCTTTATTGTCATTCAAAGTGTGACAGCACTGAAAGCTGAAAATTGGCCTCGGCAGGAAGGGGGTAAAAGTGCCTTGTAGGCAAGAAACCAGTCTTAAAGCCATGGGGACCCAGAATTGACATTGTACACATCTCTTTCGGGTCAAAAAAAGGAGGGGAGAGTGGTGCATGTTTACTTTACTGGGCATGCCGATGGGTGCACGGAACCCAGGATGGGCACATGGCAGGGGTGCATGCATGGGGAGCAGTCTTTACTGGGGAGGGGGGTTGTTAGCGATGGTGGGGCTGCATTGCTTCCATCCGACAGCTGGTAGTCGGCTTGTCAGATACAGTATTTCACCGCCAAAATCTCACAGTAATTTGGTATCAAAATAAAACATTTTGGTGTAAATTGGTTAATTCATATTTTGTACTGTGTAACTTAATAAAGTTTACAGTTGGCAGTTTACCTTGACCTATCCTCATCTTGTTGCTGAGTAGGGATGAGCCAAACTGCCCTGGGTTCAGTTCGAGCAAGGTTCAACAAACTTTAAAGAAGTTTGGATGCCACACCCAAATCCATTCACTTTAATGGCAGTTGAATCTGTCAAATTTAGGAATGCCCATTTTCTAGGCAAATAGATACAGGAGTATCAAGAGAATAACATGGAGGTGCATGTGTATCACAATCTACATTTTCATGTGTAGATACCCCAATGTATGTGTTAATGTTCGTATGTGCGTGGATGTGGGGGTTGAGGATCTCAAAAAAAATTTTGGAAGGATTTAATGTGCTTGAATATGACTTTAATTTTTTTTGTGACGGGTTCTCTTTAACCTCTTAATGACATATGACAACCTCTTGTGATCATGCTGCTCGTGATCTCCCTGCAGCGTGCATCCCACAGGCATCTGTGATCACTGTGTCCTTGAGACATTTTTGTAAATATTTTATTATAGCTTTTCTTGTAACAACACTGAAGAAATTACACTTTGCTAAATGTAAAGTAGTGAGTGTACAGCTTGTATAACAGTGTAAATTTGCTGTCCCCTCAAAATAACTCAACACACAGCCATTAATGTCTAAACCGCTGGCAACAAATGTGAGTACAACCCTAAGCGAAAATGTCCAAATTGGGCGCAAATAGCTATTTTCCCTCCTCTGTGTCATGTGACTCG
Organism: Aquarana catesbeiana; assembly: GCF_042186555.1. Lineage (NCBI taxonomy): Eukaryota > Metazoa > Chordata > Amphibia > Anura > Ranidae > Aquarana > Aquarana catesbeiana. Next base: position 811,942,830 of record NC_133324.1, read on the forward strand.
TTAGTGTTATAAGGTCTCAGTTGTGAATGGGGAGCAATTGTGTTAAATTTGGTGTTATAGGTCTCACTCTCACATACTGGTCACTGGAAGTTCAACATGGCACTTCATGGCAAAGAACTCTCTGAGGATCTGAAAAAAAAAATTGTTGCTGTAGATAAAGATGGCCTAAGCTATAAAAAGATTGCCAGGACCCTGAAACGGAGCTGTAGCACGGTGGCTAAGATGATACAGCAGTTTAACAGGACAGGTTCCACTCAGAACAGGTCTCAGCATAGTCAACCAAAGAAGTTGAGTGCACATGCTTAGCGTTATATCCAGAGGTTGTCTTTGGGAAATAGACATATGAGTGCTGCCAGCATTGCTGCAGAGGTTGAAGGCGTGGAGGGTCAGCCTGTCAGTGCTCAGACTATACGCTGCACACTGCATCACATTGGTCTGCATGGCTGTCATCCCAGAAGGTAGCCTCTTCTAAAGATGATGCACAAGAAATCCCGCAAACAGTCTGCTGAAGACAAGCAGACTATGGACATGGATTACTAGAACCATGTCCTGTGGTCTGGTGAGACCAAGATAACTGTATTTGGTTCAGATGGTGTCAAGCGTGTGTGGTGGCAGCCAGGTGAGGAGTACAAAGACAAGTGTGTCTTGCCTACAGTCAAGCATGGTGATGGGAGTATCATGGTCTGGGGCTGCATGAGTGCTGCCGGAACTGGGGAGCTACAGTTCATTGAGGGAACCATGAATGCCAACATGTACTGTGGCATACTGAAGCAGAGCATTTATCCCCTCCCTTTCAGAGACTGGGCCGCAGGGCAGTATTCCAACATGATAATGACCCTAAACACACCTCCAAGATGACCACTGCCTTGCTAAAGAAGCTGAGGGTAAAGGTGATGGACTGGCCAAGCATGTCTCCAGACCTAAACTGTATTGAGCATCTGTGGGGAACCCTCAAATGGAAGGTGGAGGAGCGCAAGGTCCCTAACATCCACCAGCTCAGTGATGTCGTCATGGAGGAATGGAAGAGGACTCCAGTGGCAACCTGTGAAGCTCTGGTGAACTCCATGCCCAAGAGGGTTAAGGCAGTTCTGGAAAATAATGGTGGCCACACAAAATATTGACACTTTGGGCCCAATTTGGACATTTTCACTTAGGGGTGTACTCACTTTTATGGCCAACGGTTTGGACATTAATGGCTGTGTGTTGAGTTATTTTGAGGGGACAGCAAATTTACACTGTTATACAAGCTGTACACTCACTACTTTACATTGTAGCAAAGTGTCATTTATTCAGTGTTGTCACATGAAAAGATATAATAAAATATTTACAAAAGGAGGCGCATGCGCGGCAGCGTCCAGGATGGCCGCTTAGCCCGGGAGCTCCGCGCCACTCGGATCTAACGCCGTCTATAGCGGCGGTGCAAGCCCTCGTTTCGGCCCAGCTCTTGTCCCTGCAGCTTGGGGACACCTCCAGCCACACCTGGATGTCATTTTCTTCCTCCAGGCGGAACCTCATCGACGCCCTGAACGGATCCCTGGAGCGGCCCGGCCATCCCAAAATGGCGGCCGTCTCCTCACAAGGCCTGCCCGGCCTGTCAGAATCTATTGCAGATCAGGATCAAGGGGCCCTCCCGTCCTCACAAGCATCGGATGCCACAGTGAGTACTCTCCCGGGGTTCCCCTCTCCAGCATCCACTGACTCTTTGTTAAGGAGGACATTTGGAGGGGCAGCTCTCACCCCTCAGCAGGATCTGCCTCACAGTCCGGACTCCTGGGACATACAGGCCAGAGATCTCCCTCCCTCTCCTACTGACTTCCCCTCCATGATGGCTGCTTTTTCCCAGATGTTATCAAAAGGCCTATCCCACACAGCTACACAGATCACTGCTTCCATACATGCAGATTTGCAGCAGATTGGTGCCAGAATTGAAGTGATCGAACAAAAATCTGATCAGGCCATTCTGAGAATTAACCAAAATACTTCCAGAATCCAGAATCTTCAGGACCAATTGGAATCCGCCACCTCCAAAATAGATGACCTCGAGAACAGGTCGAGACGTTACAACTTTCGTCTCAGGGGGCTCCCCAAATCCGTTAAAGACACCCACACGGCAGTTCAGGACTTCATCAAAAGTTTAATCCCCGATATTCCGGCTCATCGCTTAGAGCTCGACAGAGCCCACAGGGCACTACAACCACCTCGTTCTGATGGTCTGCCACGAGACATCATCGTGAAACCGCATTTCTATGCAGTCAAGGAAGAAGTGATGAAGCTCTCCAGGTCAGCAGAGAAACTGATGTTCCAAGGTCATCAGGTCCAAATCTTCGCTGATATATCCCCATATACCGTACAAAAAAGAAGAGCCCTGAAACCGCTCCTACAAGTCCTGGCGAACAAAGAGATCACCTACAGATGGGCCTTCCCGCTGAGATTAAACTTCTCATACCGCAACAAACCATACAATTTTTCAACGTTCCAAGAAGGGGAACGACTTCTCCTTCATCTGGGTCTGATCACTCAGGACGTCCCACAGTCTTCTGCCTCTCGAGGAGCATCGTCTGTCAAGAGAACATCCCCCACCAGCCCAGTGTCGCCAGTGTGGCAGAAACAGCTTTCCAATCGATCGAAAGAGTCCTTTCCCCCATGAGTGGGCATGCAGCATCAGCAGTCTCTGTTTCTGATCCTCCCCTGGGTCGGTGCTGACGACAGACCTGATGTCAGCTTTTTGGTGACGTTCCTCTTCTGAGTTCTCCCCAGGACTTCCTTTCGGATCCCCACGGGTCCAGATTTTCCGGGGAAAAGGTTGTACTGTTCCGTTTTTAATAATGTTTTCTTTTTTTTTTTTTTCTTTTCCTCCCAATATATTCGAAGCTTTTTGATCACTATTACCATGTGATAGCAGGGCTTGCATTGCATTGTTTATGTACTGCCATGATTTCAATCAGAGGCGGCGTTGACCGGAGTGGTTGTAGTGCGCATCTCTCTGGGTCTGATAGCTGAACCCTTGTTCACTCACCTATCGGACCCAGACTCTCTCGACCCTTGGGTCGCAGAATTTTTGCTTTGTTTTGGGTGCCGGTCCAGGCAGGGGGGGGCCCCTCGCTGGTCCGTGGGGATATGGGTAAAAATTTTTTGATGCAATATCAAATGGTTCGTTTTTTTCACTCCTCTCTACCTCTTTTCTCTGCTCTTCTCTCCTTTCTCCTTCCCTCCCCCCCTCCCCCCTCCTCTTCAGCTACAGGTTCCCGCTGGATCTCCCGTCTGCGTACCATGGATCGAGCCCTTCATGCTGCTGGGGATGTCTCCTATCTGCCAGGGACAATTGGGACATCAGGTGAGAATCACAAACACTTAGCACCACACAGCCTCCCCATGACTGACTCCACGCCACTAAATGGAACACTTAAGATTCTCTCCCACAATGTACAGGGCCTTAATTCCCCTGTGAAGAGACGCAAAATACTGCAACAGCTTCACACTCTGAAGGCTGATGTAGTACTGCTCCAGGAAACTCATTTCCCCGCCTCCTATCAGCCCAAATTCCTTCACAAAAGCTTCATGAACTTCCACCTAGCTAATGCTGACAACAAAACGAGAGGAGTGGCAGTCTGCTTCTCCAATAGAACTCAATTCGTACATGCGAACACTATCAAGGACCCAGAGGGACGTTACATACTAGTGTCAGGTACGATTAATGGTGAGGCCTACACGTTTGTCTCATATTATACTCCCAACACACACCAAGACATCTTTTTTGACACCACACTGAAGGTTCTTAAACCGCATTTCGTGGGCACAATAATATTGGGGGGAGACTCCAATACCCCATTTGACTACTCCTCTGACAAATCAAACCCCCTGAGGCCCAAATCAAAACGGCCCCCTAAACGTAGCCTTCGGGTGGCGCAAATAGTACGATCTTTTGGCCTGATTGATATCTGGAGGGAACTGAACCCCCAAACTAGAGACTACACGCACTACTCGGTCCCCCACCACACCTTCTCTAGGATTGACCACATATTTGTCCCACCACACGTAATCCCGAGAGTAACTTCCTCCAAAATATATGACACTCCACTGTCCGACCACTCGATAATGTCTATGTCACTCAGGGGTGGGTCGGGGGTGAAAGGTCCCTTTCAATGGCGCCTTAATGAAACTCTTCTAAGCAACCCAACCCATTGCTGGCTCCTAGACAAAGCCCTTTCCGACTACTTCAGTGAGAATGACACGGGGTCAGTCTCCCCGGGATGTCTTTGGGCAGCACACAAGGCGGTGATGAGGGGCAGGATCTTACAACTCTCCTCACAACTTAAAAAGGAAAGCAGGGCGGAAGTCTCGCGCCTCACTGCAGACTTCCGCTTGCTGAGTAAAGCCCACAAACAACACCCTACACCGGATAACCTGGCCAAACTTGACTCAGCTCAAGTGAAACTCAACCTCTCTCTTACTACTTCCGCGGAGAAACACTTACGGTGGTCCGGCGCGCGTTTCTATTACCAATCGGATAGGATAGGCGCTAAGTTAGCTACTAAGCTTAGCCCGAGGACCCGTACCTTGGTATTTCCCAAAATTCGTGCCTCGTCGGGTAATCTGACGCAAAATTCTACCATCATTATGAAATCATTCCACGATTTTTACTCACATCTTTATGAGACAGTACCCCACACACATTCCAAGGCCAGAGAGCGGTTTCTCCACGACATTGACCTACCTCACCTACAGCAAACACACCGCGACCTGCTAGACGCCCCCTTCTCCTTCGAGGAAATCTTAGAAAAAATTAAATCCTTGAAAATGAATTCTGCCCCGGGTCCAGACGGTTTTTCGGTATGTTATTACAAGAAGTTTGGCCCTCGTCTGGCTCCTTACATGGCCCGGTTCTTCAACTCCCTACGGGATGGAGCCCCTATCCCTAGCGACTTAAACTCGGCTTTTATCTCAGTCATACCTAAACAGGGTAAAGACTAAAGCGAGGTGGGCAGCTACCGCCCTATTTCGTTAATCAATAACGATCTCAAAATAATGACTAAAATACTGGCAAACAGGATGTCTAACTTTATTGCTAATTATATACATAGGGACCAAGTGGGCTTCATCCCGGGGAGACAGGGACCGGACCAGGTTCGCAGAGCTATTGACTTGATTTCCCTTCTGCAGTCCCGGTGGGACGGAGGCCCTGCACAAGAGGGCTTCTTGCTGTCGCTGGATCTGCAGAAGGCCTTTGATTCCGTGTCGTGGCCCTACATTTTTGACATTCTAGAACGCTGGGGGTTTGGCGACAGTTTTCGCACGATAATTCACACTTTATATTGCTCACCATCAGCACAGGTGCGACTAATGGGCCATTACTCGGAACCCTTCAATATTCGTAGGGGAACTAGACAGGGCTGTCCCCTTTCACCCTTAATTTTTGCTATTGTAATCGAGACCCTGGCTATAGCCATCAGATCGAACGAGAACATCAAGGGAGTGAAATGTGGTCCTGACATTCACAAATGCGCCCTATTTGCTGACGACATGCTCTTGTTCTTCACTGCTCCTCTCACATCCACACCTAATGTCCTCAGACTTTTGAGAGACTTCGGTCTCATCTCTGGTCTTCAGGTGAACGTGACTAAATCTGTGGCCCTCAATGTTTCGGTCCCGGTACTTCTCATAGACCAACTCCGACCACACTTTCCCTTCACGTGGGCTAGCGACTCAATCCCCTATTTGGGTATCAAGCTGACGAAAAACATTGGAGACCTATATGCCGCTAACTACCCCCCATGCTCCGCTCTCTAGAGCGGGACCTATGGAAATGGTCGGGGGAGGGCCTGTCATGGTTAGGTAGACTCAACGCAGTCAAAATGACTCTCCTGCCACGCCTTTTATACCTGTTCCGATCACTTCCAATACCGATTAAAAAATCTGTCTTGACCAAATTTCAGTCCGGGGTGATTAGGTTTGTCTGGGGGGACAGGGGCCATCGCTTTGCTAAAGAAATATTGTTCAGGCTTCGGTCACAAGGGGGCCTGGGACTACCAAACTTGTGGCTATATTACCAGGCAGCACAGCTAGCACAGTTCTCAGCCACTTACACTAAAATCTGCAGGCCAGATTGGATCTCCATTGAGAGACAAGCGGTACCGCATTTCACACTCGACTTCTTAACGTGGAGACCTCCCAAACATAGACCGGCCATCTTAGCCCCCACTTTGTCTCACTCCCTAGCCCTCTGTGACCAATTGCATATCCACGCCAACTTGATTTCCCCCTTAAGGCCTCTCACACACCTGTTTCACAACCCTGACTTTCCCCCTGGGATGAACATTCATGCATTTCATTGGTGGCTGAACAAAGGCCTTTTCCGGATAGGACACTTCTTTACTCCCAATGGCCCCATTTCATTAGGCCATTGTTTGAGTACACTGGAAATGCCTACCTCGGAAAAGTTTAGACTCTCGCAAATACGTCACTTTCTCCACTCACTTTGTACTGATAGGACGAACACTCCTAAGGCCACGATGTATGAACTATGGTGCTCTTCGTCAGCCCCCCAAAGAGGTGGGATTTCCATTATCTACGCGTCCCTGGCAGATAGGAAGGACACCCCGGCATACGCTCGATCCTGGGAATTGGACCTGGACATTCAGTGGGACCCTACTAAGTGGTTCCAAGCCTTCAGCAGATCATCGAAAGGTATCTTAAATGTGGCCTTGATTGAAGCTAACATTAAAATCTTTACTAAATGGTACTACATCCCGGCCAGGCTCTCCAGGATATTCCCGGACTCCTCCCCCCTCTGCTACAGAGGTTGCGGTCATATTGGCACGATGCATCATATCTGGTGGACATGCCCCCGCATACGGAGTTATTGGAATAAATTCCTCCATATTCTAAGGAGAGTATCTGGGGCAGAGGTTCCACAGGACCCCACATACATTCTATTGAATTGCAAAATACCCAACACTTCTAAAAATACACAACAACTTATATTCTTTATGTGTTTGGGAGCCAAAGTTACTCTAGCGAAAGCCTGGAAAACTCCTTCGGTTTCCATATCGGCCACCAAACTGAAGATTTCTTGGATAATGTCACAGGAACAAATAGTGGCTAAACTGCGTGACACGGTCCCACGCTTTGAAGGGATTTGGGAACCTTGGGCTAGGTATGTCGGTATCTCACTTTACCCAGGTCACCTACTAACGTAGGGTAGAGTCCGGCGAGATTACCACCTCTTTCCATTTACCCCACCCCCCTCCCTCCCTCTCTCTTCTACTAGCTCCCTCTCTCCTCTTCATCTTTCTTCTCTGCTCTTTCTTTTCATGTTCTATCCTCATCTTTCTTATACCAGCTAACGACTAATAACGGTCTTACTAGGCCAAAACATACTCAATTGTTCTTTTAGGCTGTCCTAAACTACTCACTTGGCGTATCAGCCTTGATGGCAGCTAGTCACTCTCAGGTTTCTATCCTGGACGATGTGTCTGTCAGCTCCGTCCGGGGGGCTGCCGCGCCTGGGTTTCTTCCCAGTGTGAGCACTTTCCCGGGGGAGCTGACAGGAGGTGGGGAGGCACCCCCTTTGGTGGGAACCCTGAAGCTCTCGCGCTCCACAGTGTGTTTCCATGGGGGTGGAGTGATGATCTCGGGGGCCTTCCTGGGGGGAGTCCCCAGTTTGAAATTCTTCTCAGGTTGTCCATTCTCCTAGCGGAAATTAACAATTCATTACTAAGACAATTAACTAGCCAGGAACTTTGCTCTACCTTAGATACATCATCTGTGTAAGTGCTATGTTGTTACTGCTATGTATTTCCCTCTTTTGACTGCCTTTGTCATTGAGGAATATTATGTGGTATGTTTTGGTCATATTATACTTTCATTGCAAAATTTCAATAAAAACATTGAAACAGAAAATATTTACAAAAATGTGAGGGGTGTACTTACTTTTGTGAGATACTGTATACACACACAGCAACTGGGAGTATGTGTAAACCCCCCACACCCAATGTCAGGTCCATATGAGAGCCCAATTCCGGGCATTATAACCAGGTTTAAGGCAGTAAATGTGCCTTTTCATTAGCTGTAAACCTCTGTCACACAAGCTTTATTCCGTTCTTTATGTTAAAAAACAGTTTATTTAGATGGCTATTCATAAAACGTAAACCCCAAACTTTTTGTGAGTTGCCAAACCAGCTGCTGACAAGGCCTGTACTTGTAAACACACTGGAAGAAACCTGATTAAAGGGGCATTTTTGGCCCTCTGACATGTGTTGGAAACTCTTTAAATTATTCCTTTGACTTTTATTGAAATAAGGATGTATCTGGAACCAACAACAGCAATGAGCATACAACAGCAAATATTGGGTCTATAAGATCTGCAGCTCTTACAATTGGAGCGGCCAGAAATACAGTGAGAGCTGTACAAACCCTGACATCTAAATTAACTGGGTTTTAACATGCAAGTCTGCATGATGGAAATTTGCAGCTGAGGCAAAGATGCATTTACTGCTGTAAAACTGGTAAAGCTATTGTACCGGAGTTGGGCTTTAAACAGAACTCCAACAAATTATAAGCAAGTAACTTGAATCCAGCAATGTAAAAAAGGATTACTTGAATTTTAAACACAGAAGTACTTGATAAGTGTTTATATTTGTTTTTTTTATAATCTTCTGCACAGCAGGACTCACACTTGGAGATAGAGGGACATTACTGTAAGCAAATTAATCTCTAATGCATTGCAGCATGCTGTCACACTTATGCCGCGTACACACGATAGGATTTTCCAACAGGAAATGTTTGATGTGGCTTGTTGGCTGAAAGGCAGACCGTGTGTATGCTCCATCGAACATTTGTTGTCAGACATTCCGCCAACAAATGTTGGCTAGCAGGTTCTCAAATTTTCCGTCAACAAAACTTTGTTGTCGGACTTTCCGATCGTGTGTACACAAGTCTGTTGCACAAAAGTTCACACATGCTCGGAATCAAGTACAAGCCGTAAGCGTTCAGTCTTGTAAAACTAGCACTCATAATGGAGATATCACATTCGTGGTGCGGCAAATTATGAAATCTCTCAATGCAGCGCATTCTCTTCTTCTTTATAATGCTATAATAATGAAGTTGCTTTGCTGCTGCTATTCTGGCAAATGTATTTTTTATTATTTCTAGTGATCTCATGAATAATATATTTTTTTGTTGTTTTTTTTTTCTCATGATCTCTAGAATAATCTTTTTTTTTCTTTTTTTTTCTAGTGATCTCCATAATAATTTTTTTTTTGTTTTGTGTGTCAAGTTACCACAACACCATTCTTATCTTTTATTTTTTAACCTCAAAGATACAACTATGTTGGTGTCCCTTATTAATTTGACATCGTATTTTTGAAATGTACCTGCCTACTCACAAACTGTCCTTTTTGAAGTAAAAAACATAGCCAAGTACTTGTCAAAACAAAAAATTTAAATTTAACAGGGAGCACAAGGTCATAACAAAATAAAGAGGAAGGCAACGCTGGAGAAACAGTTAGAATTGGTAAAGCCTTTGTACGTCAGGGCAGACATCAATTATTTGACTGTGAAAATTGGTAACCCGAGGAGTCCATTTAATAGGGAGCACAATACAGTCCAGGACTCTGAGAGATCGGGAGCAGCAGCAAATAACATATAAGTCCCGAGGCTGTGGTCTTACAACAGCCTGCATTTTTTGCCAGACCACACCAGACCCAGGCCATCACTCTCAACACTTCCTTCCACGCTTCCTTCCATGCTGTTGTGATGGGTGGGGTGGCTGTGGTGTTGGTGGAGGAGCATGGTCCAACTCACAGAGGTGTGTTTAAGGTGTGAGTCCGCCCCTCGTCCCCTTGTTTAGAGCCTTGAGAATAATCTCTTTGCATATAGTGTGTTGGGCATCCTCCATCTTTTCTAATTTGCTGGCAGTGACACATCCAAATGCCTCGTGGACAACAGGGGTCATGGTAATTGCTGCAGTAGCCTGTTGTAGGAAAGCAGCCGTGGACTCCCCCAGGTTCCTTGCCTTCCTGGCCCTTTTGTGGCAGAGGGGATGAACCTGGGATTCCGTCAGGCTGCTTGCCACGGCCTCCTCCTGGCTGAGACTTTCCTGTGTATGAAAATGGTACATAGTTTTTGGTTTTTGGTCATCAATCACACACAGTTTTGAGGTCATGACTGTTGCAAATTGAATGTTAACAAATAGAAAAGACTATCATTCTGACCAGCATTTTTCATTCTTGTCCCAATCATTTTTGGCTACTACTGTCTATTGATATGTGAACCACTTTGTTAAATCAGAAATGAAAAACAGACCTGGTCTGTTGCTCAGTGGTCCAAAGTTCTCTTTTCTGATGAGAGCAAATTTTGCATCTCATTTGAAAACCAAGGACCCAGAGTATGGAGGGAGAATGGAGAGGCAAACACTGAAGATTCTTGGAGTCCAATTTGAAGTTTCCACAATCTGTGTTGATTTGGGGAGCCATGTCATCTGCTGGTGTTGGTGCACTGTGCTTCATTAAGTCCAGGGTCAACGCAGCCATCTACTAGGAGATTTTGGAGCACTTCATACTTCCTTCTGCAGACGAGCTCTATAGGGATGCTGACATAATTTTCTAGCAGGACTTGGCACCTGCCCACACTGCCAAAAGCACCAAAACCTGGTTCAATGACCGTGAGATTACTGTGCTTGATTGGCCAGCAAACTCGCCTGACCTGAACACCATAGAGAATCTATGGGGCATTGCCAAGAGAAAGATGAGATACATGAGACCGAACAATGCAGAAAAGCTGAAGGCCGCTATTGAAGCATCCTGGTCTTCCATAACACCTCAGCAGTGCCACAGGGTGATAGCATCCATGCCACGCCGCACTGAGGCAGTAATTGCTGCAAAAGAGGCCCAAACCAAGTACTGAGTAAATATGCATGCTTATACTTTTCAGAGGTCCGATATTGTTCTACGTACAATCTTTGTTTTATTGATTGCATATAATATTCTAATTTTCTGAGATTGTGGATTTGGGGTTTTCATAAGCTTGAACTATCTTGCTTTGCATGTAATGAGTCTATCTCATATATTAGTTTCACCTTTTAAGTTGCATTAGTGAAATAAACTTTTGCAAGATATTCTAATTTTTCAATTATCACCTATATGTGCTACTCAGGCTACCAATTTTGGCCTTTAAAGAGGTGATGTCTGCCGTGGGATAAACAGGCTTATCCAGCGCTGCCTTCCTCTTTTGCTTGTTCGAATAATCACTACATTGGACTTGCCAGAGACATGACAGCTCCCTGTACTTGTCTATCAAGTTGGGCAGGAAGTCAGGGGCTGTGGATTTGTCAACCATTTTATCTGCAAGACACAACACAAGACAACTCCTAATGTCAGGCTAAACTCTCCTAATCTTGTCCCAATATAGGCCTCAATCTATAAGCAGTATAGGCCACTAACCACTGATGTCCCAAGTTACAATTGTACCTTCGTTTGAACGATCTGCGCTAATGATCCTCCGTCCTCCTGTCACAGATCGTATGTATGTCACCCGTGTGTTAAGCTTTATATACACCGTGCATGCGTGAAACTCTGCCCCTGTCCTTCTTTCTAGTGTATTCCCCGCCTCTTCTCTTTCGGGGCAGTGGGAGAGCAAATGTTGGAGACACAGCAGGTGTGTGCTGTTAGCAGCAACGACGATGAAAGCCTGGAGCAAGGCAGTTCCCAATCCAGGATGAGATAAAAGGCCTCAAATATGTCCTTTGAAGAGATGGTGGAGATGGTGGACATCTTGAAGAGGACAGACTATGATGGGAAGCATGGACCGTACAGAAACCCAAATGTGAGAAAGGCAAAGATCATGACTAAAGTTGTGAGAAGTCTGCACAGGACTTTTGTTGTACGACGATCCAAGGAGCAATTGAGGAAACACTGGTCAGACCTGAAGTTGAGGAAGCATGATCAGTATAGAAAGATCAGGAAAGTGCTGCAAAAAAGTAAGTATTTGTCCTGTGTTCCTATTATTATTACTTTCATGCTGGTCCATGTGCTTTTCTTTACTGTTGTACAGTTTAAAATGCCAAGTTTGAGGTTCATAGGCACAGGAATCGTTCGTATTAAACATCGTTCATTGGACCCCTAATGCCGCGTACACGCGATCGGAAATGCCGCCGGCAAAACTCAGATGAGAGCTTTTTGTCGGAAAACGTGACCGTGTGTATGCTCCATCAGTCTTTTGCTGGCAGAATTCCAGCCAGCAAAATATTGGGAGCATGCTCTCTATTTTTTGGTCGGTGAAAGTTCCTATCCAAAAATGCGATCGTCTGCATGCAATTTGGACGCACAAAAAATCACGCATGCTCAGAATCAAGTACGAGACGGAAGCGGAAGAAAAAAACATAGGCAAGTATTTTCATATAAAAAAGTCTACATTTATTCTGGCTCATAATAACAAAATAAAGAGGAAGGCAACACTGGAGAAACTGCTTGAATTTGCGAAGCCTTTGTACCCCAGGGCACACATCAACTCTTTGTAACTAAAAATTTGTAGCCTGAGAAGTCCATATAATAGGAGCACAATCTGGTCCAGGACTCCCAGAGATCAGAAACAGCAGCAGATGACATATATGTCCCCAGGCTATGGTACTACAACAGCTTGCGTCTTCTGTCAGACAAAACTGAACCAAGGCCATCACTTTCATGTCTTCCTTGCAGCCTTCCCTCCACGCTTCCCTGCAGCCTTCCCTGCAGCCTTCCTTGGAGGAGGAGGAGGAGGATGGGCGAGCGCACATAAGTGCATGTTCTTACTAATTTGGCCCCTCAACTCCTTCCGAAGGGACTGAAAAATAAGACTCTCACACATGAAGCATTGGCCCTCCTCCATTTGCTGCAATTTTGCAGCTACATAGCGTCGGGGGGTGTTTTCAGGGCCGCATTAGCGTCCTTAATGAGGCCCAGTGCTGCCTCCTCCATGTTACTCCCCTTCCTGGCCCTTTTTGTTGTAAGGTGGAGGGGAGGCACCTGGGACTGGGTGAGGCTACTGCCCCAAGACACCTCCTGGCTGACACTTACCCCCGCCTCCTCCTGGCTGAAACTTATTCCCGCCTCCTCCTGGCTGCCACATTCCAGAGCCTCGTCCTGGCTGAGGTCTCCCTGTGTATGAAAAAGGGACATAGTTGTAGTTTTTGGTTCATCAATCACACACAATTTTCAGCTCATGACTGTTGCAAATTGAATGTTAATAAATAGAAAAGACTATCATTCTGAGCCCAGCATTTTTCATTCTTGTCCCAATCATTTTTGGCCCCTACTGTCTATTGATATGTGAAACACTTTTTGTTCAATCATTCATTTGTTAGCAATAATAACATCTCATTAACAACAATAATTTTTGGACAATAAATATGTTCAAAAATACTATACCTGGCTCCAGCTGGGCTCCTCAACTTCTTCCACGATGTAAGGGCCAGGTTGGTCCTCGGAAGCCTCAGCTGGGGTTGAGGGAAGGGTGGATGGAAGTGTAGAAAGTGATTCCCTGGCTTCAATCTGGTCTTCCAGAAACCGTATCCTGTTGTAGTAGCACAGACTGGGTACATACACATCTTTTGCTGCGGCTCCTGATTTCATGGAAGCCTGGACCCTATTAAGCTCCTTCCTATAAGTGCTTCTCAAGCTACCAATTTTCTTATCCACAAACTCAATGTCTGCGTCGGGGACCTGCATCTTCACAAATTGCAGCAGTTTCTCCAGTGATGCCTTCCTAGCTGGTTTATTTCGATATAAGGGGTTTTTAACCTCCCACAAATTTCTCATATCCGTGTATCTGTCTATGAACTGGCCCATGAACTCAGGGTCTTTGAATTGTTCCATATTTGCTGCAAGACAAAACACAAGACAAAAACACTAATATCAGGCTAAACTCTCCTAATCTTATCCCAATATAGGCCTCAATCTCAAATCAGTATAGGCCACTGATGTCCCAAAAATGTTACCTTCGTTAGAACGTTCGGCGCTTCCTCCACTCACAGATCGTACGTACGACACACGCGTGTTAGCACTATATACACTGCGCATGCATGAAACTCTGCCCGCGTCGCTGACTCATCACTGAACGTCTGCCCTGACATTCTTTCTCGAATATTCCCTGCCCCTTCTCTTTGGTCGCAGTGGGAGAGGAACATGGCAGAGACACAGCAGGTGCGTGATAATAGCAGTAACGAAGAGGAGGAAAGCCCGGAGCCCGAAACGTCCCGATCCCGCAGGAGATTTAAGGCCTCAAATATGGCCTTTGTAGAGATGGTGGAGATGGTGGACATCTTGAAGAGGGCCGACTATGACGGGAAGTATGGACCGTACCTAAACCCAAATGTGAGAAAGGCCAAGATCATGACTAAAGTTGTGAAGAGTCTGCACAGGAATTTTGGGGTACGACGATCCAAGGAGCAATTGAGGAAACGCTGGTCAAACCTGAAATTGAGGGAGCAGGATGCTTCTAAAAAGTAAGTAGTTCTCGTGTGTTCCAATTATTATTATTACTTGCATGCTGCTCCATGTGCTTTTCTTTACTGTTGTACAGTTTAAAATGGCTACTTTCATGTTCATGGGCACAGTAATCGTTGGAAACATTGTTCATTTGCCAACTAAATACGATGTTTTGGGCAGATACAGGGTTAACTACATTTGGTTATGCTAATTTGTATTAAAAGAAGTTTAGGACATTGTTGTCTAGATGTGTTTGAAACTAGAAAGAATTGCAAACTTGATTCAGTGTAATGTAAGGAGAGGACACTCAGCAGCTGTTTACACATCTGGACTCAGGAGCACTAGTGTGGGACACAAGAACAAACTTTTTAGGGTGTCCCACACAGGTACTCCGGTGGATACTTGGTGTGTCTCCATGTGTGAAACTTGTCCAAAAAGGGTAAGTATTCCAGCTTTGGTAAGGGAAAAAATCATGTCTTCAGCTTGGAACGCTGCCAAAACAGATAACTGTAGCCCACTTCCAAACAATGTTTCATATTCCTATTTCTGGTCTCAAATATCTGTTTGCTAAGTATACTTTTTGTTTCATTCTCATAGTGGAGAAAAGACTCCGGACGTCTGAGGACACCAGGAAACCCCCGCTCCTGAAGAAGGGGAACAGAGGACACCACAACCTGAGGATGTGGAGGAAGGAGAGGTGGTTGAGATTATCACCACAACAGGTGAGTGTCTGACACCACAGATTCAGGTAATAGATGTATGCCTGCATATTTATAATACATGGTGTGTATTTTTTCTTTTAGGTGATGTGCATGTTGTGGAAGAACAATCTACTCATTTCATGACTGACAGTGCACAAAGGCTAATCCAGGACATAATGTTTTGTAGTCAGGATTTAGACATCATCAAGCAAAAAACAAATGACATAGAACAAAAAGTGAAGAACATGATTGATGTACTAGTAAGAATCTAAAGAACACCAAAATGACACAATTTTCAATTTTTTGGGACCAATTTTTTACAATTTTTTTATGCATTTTAAAAGCCAAATTTTGAAGATGCACACAGTGTGTCAACATGTGCTATCTGCCATCAGTGGATATCAATGTATGCGTTTTGTGGGTGCAACCCCTTCCTCATACCTCAAGTAGGTGAGAGGAAGTGGTTGCACCCCCAAAACACGTCCATTGATCCCCCATGAAGGAAGATAGCACATGTTGACATTAGGCATGGGATCAGGAGGGAAATCCCCAGTTTGACTCCCAATTTGTATGCATCTTCAAAATTTGGCTTTTACAGGGGGACATCACCCCATCTGATGAAGGAAATATCAACATATTTTTGACACTATAATGTCAGTTTTTCAATGTTGAACTTTGTAAGTTCCTGAGTTGTGTATGTTATGTTTTGAAACATGCCTGTTTATGTACTAAAAAAATATTTTCAAGGTAAAAATAATGGAAAATTCCTATCAAAATACTTACCATAATTTTCCTTTCCTGATGGACTCCATGGCAGCAACGTGTGGGTTTAGTCCTGCTTCTACTACCCTATAGGACACTACTCCCATAAATCTTTGCTCCCTGCCCACGGTAACTAGCCTACCTCAGCCATTCGGGAGGGAACTCCTGCTGCCATGGAGTCCATCAGGAAAGGAAAATTTGGTAAGTATTTTGATAGGAATTTTCCATTTTCCTGACAGACTCCATAGCAGCAACGTGTGGGAAATAACTCGCCGTACACACCTGGGTGGGCCAAATGCTGAACAAAAGATTTATTTAACACTGTCAACCAACAGGACTATAAAACCAAAATTGACACAAGATAAAGTTGCTGGTTCAACACAGTAATGAGACATGAAAGTATGAATGGATGACCAGGAAGCTGCTCTGCAGATCACATCAGGTGCAACATGACGTGAGGCCACCCAAGAAGTTGAGAGACTTCTAGTAGAGTGCGCTGTAACCGCCTCAGGAGGAGCCAAGCCCTTCTCTCTGTAAGCCCATTGGATAGCTTGGACCACCCAATCCACGATGGATCTGACGGAAGCCTTGGAGCCTTTATTTTTTCCATGAAACAGAGAGTCAGATTGACGAAAATAAGCTGTAATTTCCAAATATTGCTGAAGAGTAACTCCCATATCAAGAGGGTGTGGATCCAGACTCCCAGCAGAATTTAAGGTAGGAAGTGTGATTTCCTGGTTCTCGTGAAAAACCGAGGATCTGTTCCTAGCATTGGAATTAGGACCACTCTATCCGGAAAAAAAGTGAGAAAAGGTTCCTTTCACCCTAAAGATTAAATATCAGAAATCCTCTTCGCCGAAGTTATGGCTATCAGAAAAGAGATCTTGAGCATTAATTCTCTGACTGAGAGTGATTTGTCAAGTTGTGCAAAGAAATACAGAACTAACGGAAGGTCCCATTTGGGAAATCTGGGTTACCTCTGTGGCCTAAGCCTGACTGCCCCTTTGAAAAACTGTTGGACCAAAGGATGTTTGGCCCATGCGCCTCCAGAGAAGGCTGAAATTGCAGACACCTGGACACGAAGAGAACTGACAGATAGTGAGATATCCAGTCCTGTTTGCAGAAAGCTTAAAATGTCCTGAACCACCAGATTAGTACAGGAGTTGGACCTGGAAGACATATGGCTTGCAAACCTCGACCAAATCCTTTCATATACCTGATTGGTACTATTTCTTCTTGCACTAAGGAGAGTGGGAATAACCTCTTCAGGGCAGCCTAGCGCCTCCAACCTTCCCCTTTCAAAAACCAAGCCTTTAGGCGCAGGTGATCCAGGCAAGGATGTAGTCCTTGATCCTTGAGACAGAAGATCTGATCTAGATGGTAAAGGAATCGGATCTCAGACACTGAGGAGCGTTAGGAGAGGAAACCAAGGCCTGTTGGGCCAGTAGGGAATTATGGCTATCACCTCTGCTGTCTCTGACCTGAGTCTTTTAAGGAACTGAAGAATGATAGGAGTTGGCGGGAAGGCATAAGCTCTGTGGAACCACCATTTCTCCATCAAGGCATCCACCCCGTAAGCTTGAGGGTCCCTGTACCTCGAGTAGTACCTCGCCAGTTTCTTGTTGCAGGGGGAGGCAAACAGGTTGACCTCTGGGGAGAACCCCAACGTTAGGATTCAATTGAATACCTCTTCGTGGAGAAACCACACGTTGTTGTCTAAGAGTATTCGGGAAAGGAAGTCTGCCTGAACGTTCTGAACTCCTGGTACATATGTAGCTGTTAAATCTTTCAGGTTCATCTGGGCCCAGGACATAATTAGTTCCACCTCTTGTAGTAGGGATATACTTCGAGTACCCCCTTGCCACCTTATGTATGCCACTGCTATGGTATTTTCTAGTCTAAGCAGAACCGAAGTTCCCAAAATCAGATGATGAAACACCAAAAGAGCCTGGAAGGCTGCTCTCAACTTCTGGAAGGAAAATCCCAGGTGCCCTGAGCTACTTCCACCAGGCAGTGGGCGCCCCAGCCCCTGTTGCTGGCATCTGTTGTTATAGTTACCCATGAGATGGGAAAAATGGAATGGCGATTGCAAAGGTACTCCTGCTGGAGCCACCACAGAAGGGAGTTCCTCATAGACGCAGTAATTCGAATCAGCTGGGCTTTGTTGCCTGACTACTGATGAAGGAAGCACTGCGGCTTATTTAAAAAAAGCAAAACCACTTTGCACTACAAGTGCAATGCAAGTGCACTTGAAAGTGCACTTGTAGTGCAAAGTGGATTGTCCTTTATGAAATAAGGTCTAGTGTGTCAACATGTGCCGTCACCACCACCAACATCACAATACTACTGAACCCCTTATAATTAAAGTAGTATGACCCCGAGTTGGGTGGTGGGACGATCCGGACGTGCTTCCCATCGATTGCACCACCGCAATTGGGAAAGTCCCACTGCTGGTGAAATTGGGAGGCCTAATGCCGCGTACACACGGTCTGACTTTTCGTCTACAAAAGTCCGACAGCCTGTCCGACATACTTCCGACGTACCTTCGGCGGACTTGCGGCAGACTTTCTTACGAACGGACTTGCCTACACACGACCACACAAAAGTACGACAGCCTAGTACGCGGTGACGTACACCAAGTCCGACGAGACTATAAAACGGAAGTTCAATAGCCCGTACGACACCCTTTGGGCTCCTTCTGCTAATCTCGTGTTTATCTCGTGTTAGTAGAAGTTTGGTGAGAGACGATTCGCGCTTGTGAAACTCGTATTTTTCAGTTCGTTTTAACTGTTGTTCAGTCTGTGCTTGTGAGGTTTGTATCTGCTTTTCAGTGCGTTTGGTCAGTTGGCATTGAGAAATCTTTGTTTTATTGGCCGCTCGTTCCTGATTTTCAGGTCGTTCTTCACAGGCCTTGCTGTTCTTCAGTGCGTTCTGTTTAGTGCGTTCTGACCAGCCGACCGTTTTGAAACCATGTTACCTGTACGTACTCGTCGTCGAGCTCGTGCATTGTATGTGCTTGGTGCTGTAGTTTATTCTTCAGCCCAAGACCAGTCCATGAACAGGGCGAGGAGGAGTTCATGGACCAAGAATTGGTTGCTTCAGCGTGACCAGTTCTGTCACATGCCTTTGCTCCGTGAGATCCGTGAGAATAATCCTGAGGATTTCAGGAACTTTCTCCGGATGACGGACCCCGTTTTTGACCGTTTGTTGGCTTTGCTGACCCCCTATATCAGCAGGCAGGATACCTGCATGAGGCAAGCCATCACTCCGGAGCAGAGGCTGGTCGATACCTTGCGGTATTTGGCCACAGGGAGAAGCCTGCAGGACCTTAAGTTTTCGACAGGCATCTCCCCCCAGGCTCTGGGGATCATTATCCCAGAGACCTGTTCTGCCATCATCCAGGTCCTGCAGAAGGACTATATTAAGGTAAGATATTTTTCTTTTATTAGCATCACATGTTCTTTTATGTAATCTTTGATAATGTAATGTATTTCTTGCTTCAAACACTACTTACCATCATTGCAATATAGTGTGAATGTCCCCTTTTTATCCTCACACATGCTGGATTTTTTTCCTGTTATTTTTTGTCATGCATGTATATTTTCCTTCAATAACCTCCCCAGCATGAAGTGATGGGAACATATCCACCTAGTCTACTCATTTTGAATGTATTTTGTTTGAGTGTATTTAGTGTGCTTATAATTAGCAATTAGCTAGATTTCCCAACCCCCCCCCCCACCACCTAAACTCACTCCAAATAGTGTGCTGCTAAATAGCAATTATCTAGATTTCACAACCCCCCCACCCCCCCCACCCTCGTAAAAATTAGCTTGAATGTTCTGTGGTGTTGATTTGTCTAAAGCAAATATATGTTGCACTTTGCAAAATGCATGTGCACTCTACAGGTGCATTTGTTCCAGTGCTTTAGTAAATGAGCAGAAGCTCTGCTGATTTCCATCATCAAATCATATGCAAGCCTCAAAGTGTTTTCATTAATTGCCCTTGCATGTGATTGTGTACTCCTTGCAACATGAATGCCTTTTTACATTACCTCATTTACTGTAAGCTGGTTAGCAACTGCACCTGCAGAGTGCGACAACTGCAGTCTTGTAGCCTTTTTAGTCCCTAAATTCCTGCGTGTCCTAAAAGTAATCTTTTTTAGGGATTTCACAACCCCCTAAAATGTAATCAATGTTCCATCAGAGGGGGTGAGCAATCTGATAAGTGTGCCTTTCCATATTAGTTATTCCAGAAGAATTAAATTATTGAATGTTATACTGATGCTGGGGAATAATGTTTTTAATTGTCTAATTTTCTTGCAATGTTAGCTTCCAAATTAATTGATTTTGGTTTTCTTGTTTGATTCCCCAGTTTCCTTCAACGCCACAGGAATGGCAGACTGTGGCATCCCATTTTGCCAGCCGTTGGGACTTTCCCAATTGTGGAGGGGCTATAGATGGGAAACATGTCCACATTGTGCCACCACCCCATTCGGGGTCATACTATTTTAATTATAAGGGGTTCCACAGTATTGTTTTAATGGCGGTGGTGTCGGCACACTATGATTTTTTATATGTGGACGTGGGGAAGAATGGCCGGATGTCGGATGGAGGAGTATTTGCCCAGACGGAGTTTTGCCAGCGTCTCCAGAGTGGTGGCCTGGGATTGCCACCTGATGCGGATAACGTGGAAGGACTCCCCTTTGTCTTCATTGCCGATGAAGCCTTCGCTCTCAGCAACACCTCATGAGGCCATTCCCCCAAAGAACCCTCACCCCGGAGAGGAGGGTTTTTAATTTCCGGCTGGCCAGAGCTAGAAGAGTGGTTGAGAATGCGTTTGGAATTCTGGCCAGCCGGTTCCGCCTGTTTCAAACAGCCATTAATTTGGCGGAATACAAACTTAATTTTATCATTTTATCGTGCTGCATTCTGCACAACTTTTTAAACAAACATTCTCAGAATTATATAGGCACAGTTGGGCCTGAGGCCGGACAAATAGATGCC